>NC_071555.1:600000-900000 GCF_026979565.1 Vidua chalybeata | reverse complement strand
GCACCCTGTCCCCACGATGCTCCGTCCCTGGTGCGCCCCAACCCACCACGACGCTGTGTCCCCATCTTGTCCCCACGACGGTCCATCCCCACACCCTCTGCCCCCCGTGACACCGCGCCACGCCCGTCCCCACGGCTCCGCGGTGGGCGCAGGCTCCTCGCCGGTGCCCGCTGGCGGGGGGCGAGCGCTTCTTCCCTCAACCTGCTGCTATTTTTTACTCCCTCTGCGGGAGGATTCGCTGCTGCGCGGAGCTGCAGCCCCCGCGGCACCGCGGCACGGGCACGGGGACGGGCACGGCACGGGCACGGGGACGGGCACGGCACGGGGTGCCCACGGTGCTGTCCCGGCGACGAGCGGGGCCATGTGTGCCACACGTGTGCCTGGAAGGTGCCTCCGTGTTCCGGGCCCGGTGCGGGCCCCCCCCCCCCCCCCCACCTCCCCGTGCCACGCTGCAGGTGCCACCCGCGGGTGACGGTGCGTGGGCGCGGGCGCGGGCGGCGCGTGCCGATCCCGGGGGGCTGCGGGTGCCGGCGCTGCCGCAGCGCAGGGAGGGGAGGGGGCCCGGCCACCCCCTCACACGGCGTCTTCGTGGGTGGGAGAAGCGGGAACAGCAGCGGGATGGAGCCCTGGAACCTGTTGCCATAACGACTCGGGTCCTGGGATGGGGACGGTGCTCGGAGCCCGGCACGGGGACACCCGGCACAGGGCCAGCCAGGGGACAGGGTGACCGAGGGACCCCTCACCTTGTCCCCAGATTTTGGTCTCCTGGCTCTGCTGGCGCCTGTCCCTGATTTGTCCCCACCCGGCTGGTCACTGCGCTGTGCCACAGGCACAAGTTTGTCACCCAGAGACAGGTTTTGTCACCCAGAGCCCGACTTTGTCACACAGAGCCAAGACTTGTCACGCAGATCCAAGACTCGTTGCCCAGAGCTGGACTTTGTCACCTAGAGTTGGCCTTGTCACCCAGAGCCGAGATTTGCCACCCAGAGCCACGATTTGTCACCCAGAGCCGGGCTGTGCCGTGTTTTGCCGAGCTTTGCCGCGTGGTGCCGGGCGGGCGGGAGGCTGGTCCATGGCTCGGTGCCACTCGGGTAAATATTTTGCTGGAGCGGTGGCTGCTGGCCCACGGCCACCCGCAGCCGTTGGAGCACCGGGAGATCCGGGGGACGGAGCCAGTTCCCGGCTCCCCCTTCCTCGTTCCTGCTCGGAGGCGGCTCCCATCGACACCGCCCCGGGACATCCCAGGAGGGGACGAGCCACCGCTCCGGCTGCTGCCGACCCCGCTGTCCCCCTGCATGGGGACCCCCTGGTTGTGCCCCTTCGGTGGGGCCGGGAGAGGTGCCTCGATGTCCCTCGTTCCCTGCCTGGAACGTGCAGTTGTCCAGGGGGATGAACCCCCCACCTTCCCCAGGGGGAACATTTTATGTCCCGTGGGATTTTCTATGGGGAAAATCTCCAAAAGCTGGGGAAGAGCCAGGGCAGGTGGGCACAGCCCTGCGTGAAGACACAACTCCCGCACCCTCGACATCCCGGGGGCTGCAGCTTGGGGTGGGGGGACCCCCGGCACATAGGGGATGGGATGTTTTGGGAGTCCCGTGTCCCCACGGAGGGGGACTCTCTCCCCACTCTCTCCAGAGTGGTGCCCCTGTGTCCCGTGTGGCACAGAGCAGCCGGGTGGGGGGAATTCTGCCGCTCCCCACGCAGGGGTGGGAGCGGCTGTCCCTCTGTCCCCTGCCCCCCACCTCTGGGGAGACTCAGGCATAAGGAACAGGGACACGTATGGAGCCACCCGTCCCTGTCCCAACGCAACCGGCCACTGCAGGCGGGGTCCCCCACGGCAGGGAAGGGGTTAAGGACCCCCCACAGGTTGGCTGAACCCCCTGGGGGGCTCCCCAAGGAATCATTACCGCGGCCTCAGCCCCCCTGCCCGGGGAGGGGGGGGAATGAATAATTCAGCTCCTGGTAGGAAGACGTGTCCTCCCTCCCTCTCCTTCCTCCTCCTCCTCCTCCTCCTCACCGGCTCTGCCTTCCCCACCTCCCGCCACTCTCATTCCTCGCCGTACCGAGCCCCGGGTGCCACCGAACTCCGCTCGGTACCGGTGCCAGAGCCCCCCCGGCTCCGGTGACTCCCGGCCAAGGCCATGGACCCCAAGGAGCGCAAGAAGATCCAGTTCTCCGTGCCGGCCCCCCCCAGCAACCTGGACCCCCGCGCCGTCGAGATGGTGAGGGGGGGAGCGGGGAGAGGGAGAGGGGAGCGGGGAGCGGGGCCAGCCCGGGGGTCCCTCCTCTCTGCCGGGGCAAAGCGCTGCCGCTGACCTCGGGGCAAGGAGGGACCCCCGGAATGACCGCGTGGGACGGGAGGGGGACACGGGAGAGCCCGAGGGGTGCTGGAGGGAGGCGGGGAAGGACGGGGACAGCGGGGACGGGATGGGGACAGAGTGGGACAGGAGGGAGGGGATGGGACAAGGGGGATCGAAGGGGACGGGAGGGCACCGGGAGAGCAGGACAAGGGGGATCGGAAGGGACAGAGGGGACAAGGCAGGGGATGGGACAAGGGGGATCGGAGGGGACAAGAGGATCAGGATGGGACCGGGAGAGCAGGACAAGGGGGATCGGAGGGGACAGAGGGGACAAGGCAGGGGATGGAAGGGACAGAGGGAACGGGGGGGAGATGCGTTGGGACAGATGGGATGGGACAAGGGGGAGGTGGGAGGGGACAGAGGGAGGGAGGGGATGGATCCAGGGGGAGATCGGAAGGGACAGAGGGGACAAGAGGAAGAGGATGGGACCGGCAGAGAAGGATAAGGGGGATCGGAGTGGGCAGGGCATGGGACGGGAGGGACAGACCGGACGGGACTGCGAGCGGGACACAGAAAGGGACGGGCTGAGGACGAGACGGGGACAGGACGAGAGAGCTCCAAGGTCCCCGTGGAAGTTGCGGTCCCGCACAGGGAGAGTTGTGCCGGGGGGACAGGGACAGGGACAGGGACAGGGACAGGCATGGCACAGGAGAGCAGGGAAGGGATGAGACAGAGGGCACAGGATGAGGACAGGGATGGGATGAAGGGGACAGGATACGCTGGGAGTCGGTGCAGCCACCCCCGCCGGTTGTCCCTGATCCGAGGGGACGTCCCCAGCACACGCCGACCCAGAGTCCGCCCGGAGGAGCTGCTCTGGGGCTGGGATGCACTGGGGACACGCCGGGGACCCCCGTGCCGGGTGGCTTTGTGGCCCTGCACCCACAGGCGCACACACGCTCACACACGTGCAGACACGTGTCCCTGGGGCGCAGGGCAGGGGACAGGGGACCCGGGGCGTCCCCAGCCGGTGACACCCCGCTGTGCCCCAGATCCGCCGGCGGAGGCCCACGCCGGCCATGCTCTTCCAGCTCTCCGAACACTCCTCCCCAGGTGAGCGGGGCCGGGGGACGTCTGGTCCAGGGACGGGAGGCGGTGGCAGGGATGGGACAGGGTGTCTGTCATGGGGACCCGGTGGCGGGGAGGGGATGCGGGGGCGGGGGTGGGATGTAGTGTCACCTGTGGAATGGGATGTCTGGCAAGGGAGCCGGTGGCAGGGAGGGGACGGGGTGTCACACAAGGAAGGGGGTGGCAGGGAGGGGACGCGGGTCCCCGGCGGGCAGGGTAACCCCTGGAGGGGCTCCGAGAGTGGGCAGGACCCTGCCCGGCCCCGCTGGGTGCCCGTGTCCCACTCACCCTTCTCTCCCCGGTGCCGCTGACACAGAGGACGAGAACCTGCCCTACCAGGTGAGTGGACCCCCGACACAGCCCCGCTCCCCCGTCCCGTGTCCCCAGGGGGGGTTATCGGGGCCCAGCCCCGGCGCCCGGAGCTTATCGGCTCCTTCCCGGCACGGGCACACGGCGCCAGCGCCGGGGACGGGGACAGGGACACGGGATGGGGACATGGAGCCCAGCCAGGCTGTGGAGTTTGGCCGCGGTGCAAACCAGCGCGTGACCGTCGTGGGGTCACCCCCCCAGTGTCCCCAGTACTGTGTCCCCAGTGCCACATCCCCGTGGAGGGGTCCCCAGTGTGCGGTCCCAAACACCTCCATAAGAGGGTCGCCATCAGGGGCAGCCCAAAACCACGTCCCCAAGGCAATGTCCCCATCGTGGGGACCCCAGTGCCACGTCCTCATGGCAGTGTCCCCATAATCGTGAGGACCCCAGTGCCACGTCCCCAAGGCAATGTCCCCATCGTGGGGACCCCAGTGCCACGTCCTCATGGCAGTGTCCCCATAATGGGGGTCCACACCATAGGATCCCCATGGCAGGGTCCCCTCAGAGGAGTCCTCAGGATGGTGTCCCCAATACCCCATCCCCACTGCAAGGTCCCCACCTCAGGGTCCCCAACACAGGGTCCCATCATGGTGTCCCCAGCACCATGTCCCCAGCGCCACATCCCCTTGGCAGGGTCCTCATTGCTGGGGAGGGGTGGGCGTCAGCTCCATTGCGAGACCCCCATCGCATCCCCCCACCTCTCCGGGGGGGGTTCCCGGCTCTCCCGGGGCCGCGGTGACCCCCGTGGGGACACCAGGCCCCCCCCCCCCCATCCCGACGCCGCTCCCCCCGCAGCGCTCGTCGGGCGAGGGCTGCCTGCTCAAACCAAAGAGGACCAACCCGTGTGCCTACACCCCGCCCTCGCTCAAAGGTACCGCCCGCGGGGGCACCGGCGGCACGGGGGGCAGCGCGGGGGCTGGGGGGACACCGCGGTGCTCCCAGTGCTCCCAGTGCTCCCAGTGCCCGGTGACACCGGCGTCTCCCCAGCGGTGCAGCGCATCGTGCAGTCCCACCTGGAGAGCGGCATGGGCGGGGGTGACAGCTCCGACGGGGAGCCCGATGACGGCTGCGACCCCGACAGTGCCCTCGAGTCCGGTGAGGGCACACAGCGACATGGGGAGGGGGCTGCCGGAGCCCAGGGGATGCGGGGACACGGATGCCACAGCCTGCGGGACACAGGGGCATGGGGAGGGGGATTCTGGAGGCCAAGGGGTGTGGGGGTGCGGTGATGGGGCTGCTGGAATTTGGGGGATGGGGACGTGGCGCTGCCAGAGCCCAGGGGACAAGGAGACGTGGGGACAGGGGGTCACAGACACAGGAGCGCCAGAGCCCCGGGGACGTGGGATCATGGGGACAAGAAGCCCGGGGTATCTGGGGACAGGATTGCTGGAGCCTGGGGGACACGGGGAGATGGGGACGGGGCTGCTGGAGCGGGGACGGAGGTCATCATCCCCTGTAGCCCTCGGGGACAAGGCGTGTGCCGGGGCTGGGACACGGGCCGGCCGCTGCCGGTGCTGTCCTCGCTGCCCCGCCAGCGAGGCCACCACGTTCCCCCGCCGGGCCGCGTCGCCGTCCCCCGCGGGGCCGGGTGACGCCAGCCGGACCCCCGGCCGCTGCCCGACGCGGCGCTGCCGGCGGTGCCCCGGTGCCGCGCGTGCCCCGCGGTGCCCCGGCCTCATCGACCCCCGCCCGGGCAGCCCCGGGGAGCCAGGGCAGAGCCGAGCGCAGCTACTTCCCCGCCGGGCTCAAGGCGCACAAGCGGAAAGGTAACGGGATGGGGACGGGGGGTGGCGGAGAGATGGGGATGGAGGGGGGACAGGGGTGGCAGGAGGGTGGGGGATGGATGGGGATGGGGGGACAGTGGGAGGGGCAGGGGTGGCAGAGGGATGGCAGGAGGACAGACACGGAGGTGACGGCGCAGAGACAGGGGTGGCAGGAGGATGGGGACGGGGCGGTGGAGGGATGGGGGCGGCGGGAGGATTGGGACAGCAGGACAGGGGTGGCAGGAGGATGGGGACGGTGGGGACACGGGGACAGCGAGGGGACGCGGCCGCTCGCTCGCCCGCTGCCGGGCGGGCACCGGGGCTTGGGGCCGCGGGGTCTCCTCACGCTGTGGGTCCCCGGGGCCACCGTGCTGGTCCCCACAGGCGGGCAGAAGGTGTCCTTCGCCGGCGGCATCGACGAGCGCGAGGAGGACCTGAAGTCGCTGACGGTGTCAGAGATCCCCGAGGACCCCGAGGGAGCGGAGGGTGACGAGGAGGAGCCGGGGCAGGAGCAGGACGGTGGCACCGGGGGTACGTGGGCTGTCACCCCCCCGTCCCCCGTGTCCCCGGTGCCACCGCGCCCGGCGCCGACGCCGCGTTTTGTGTCCCCAGAGCGGCGACACGTCGGCTTCGCCGAGGTGCCCTCGCGCCCCATCGGCACCGAGCGCCACTCGCCCACCTTCCCGCTGGGCACCAGTTAGCTGGCACCGGGCACCGGCCCCCCCGGCCCCCCCTTAGCTTCGCCTGCGCCCCCCGGCTGCCCCCCGCCCGCTGCCTGCGCTTCGTCTGCCGTGCGCCATGTGCCGTGCGCCACGTGCCGTGTGCCGCGCCGTGCTGGGCCTCGCCGGGGCGCGTCGGGACCCCCGGCCACGGCCGCCGCCCCCTCCCCACGGGCCTCGCGCCCCCCCCCGGCTGCCGGCGCAGGAGCCGGGGATGGGACCCCCGGGCGCTGGCGGGGTCCGGGTCCCCCCTGGCTGCTGCCCCCCGGCCCCAAGCGAGCAGAGCCCCCCGCCCGCAATAAACGGCTGTACAGAGGCTGGAGAGTGTTTGGGGGGGGCTGCGGCCATATTGGGGGGCTGGGGGGGGGGGTCTGGTGGTTGTTGGGGGTGTGACAGACTGCGGGTGTGGGGCAGGGCCATGGGGCGCCCCACGAGCACCCCCCTCTCCCATAGGGAATGGTCTGTCCCACTGACTCCCCCCATGTGGGGAATGGTGTCTCCCAGCCCCACGGATACTCCCCCCAACCACGGAATGGTCTCTCCCCACCCCATGGCCACCCCTCCACTGGAGAATGGTCTCTCCCAGGCCCACTGGCACACCCCCAAGGAGGGGAATGGTCTCTCCCTTGCTCGCCCCATAGACACCCCCCCCCCTTCCACACGGGGAATGGTCTTGCCCTCACCCCACTGATTCCCCCCCTTTGGAATGGTCTCTCCCAGCCCTACTGATTCCACCTCCCACAAGGAATGGCCCTTTATTGATCCCCGCATTAGAAATGGTCTCTCCCAGTCGCAGTAATCCCCCCTCCCGCTGCGAATGGTCTGTCCCGCTCCCCCCGCGGCCGGCGATGGTCGCTGCCGGCGCAGCCTCATTCTGAGTTTCCCTTCCGGGGTCAGAGGTGGCGGCGGGCCCGGAAGCGGCGGCCGGCGGGACCCGGACCCGGCACCGGGAGGTACCGGGGGCGCTTCGGGGACACTTGTGGCGGCTCGGGTCCATTCCTGGCCCTGGCCGTGCCGGGCTGCGCGCGGGCTCCGGTGGCTCAGCCTCGCTGGGGCCTCGGTGCCGCTCCCGGGGGCGCCGCCGCCGGTGGGAGCGGGACGGGACCGGGGCTGTCACCGGGAGTCCTGGCCTCAGTCCGGGTTACCGGCACCGGGCCCCACGGCTTCGGGAGGCCTCGGGAAGCCCCGGTCGGGCGCGGCGGGCCCGGGGCACGGCCGGTCCCGTTATGCGGCCGGGGGGCGAGAACCGCCCCGGGCATCCTTCACCGGTGTCACCCCCGGGAACCTGCGGGGAACGGCAGTCGGGACCGGGGGGGCTCCCGGGGGTCCCGGCAGTGCCCTGCCCTCAGTCCCGAGCTCCGGGTACCCGCGGGGGGCTGGCTCCGTGCGGGATCCCGGGCTCTGCCCGCGGCTCCGGGCTGCTGGAGAAGCCCCCGCCGGAGGAAGGGCCGCGCCGGGAGCGGCCCGGGACCGTGTGCTGCGGGGAGGGGCAGCGTGAGGCCCCGGGACCGGCTGTGCCCCGGGGGGCCCAAATCCCGACCGAGTCCAGCCCCAAATCCTGACCCGAGTCCAGCCCCAAATCCCGACCGAAATCCAGCCCCAAATCCCGACCGAGTCCAGCCCCAAATCCTGACCCGAGTCCAGCCCCAAATCCCGACCGAAATCCAGCCCCAAATCCCGACCGAGTCCAGCCCCAAATCCCGACCGAGTCCAGCCCCAAATCCTGACCCGAGTCCAGCCCCAAATCCCGACCGAGTCCAGCCCCAAATCCTGACCCGAGTCCAGCCCCAAATCCCGACCCGAGTCCAGCCCCAAATCCTGACCCGAGTCCAGCCCCAAATCCTGACCCGAGTCCAGCCCCAAATCCTGACTGAAATCCAGCCCCAAATCCCGACCGAGTCCAGCCCCAAATCCAGCCCCAAATCCTGATCAAATCCAGCCCCACATCCCAACCCAAATCCAGCCCAAACCCAGCCCCACATCCAGCCCCACATCCCGACCCAACTCCAGCCCCAGTCCCGCTGTGATCGGTCTCTCCCGACCCCCAGGACCGGGGGGGTCCCACGGGGGCTCCGAGCACTGAAACCCCCAAATGTTGGGCTGGGCTGGGCTGTGCCTCCTGCTGCCTTTGGGACACGGGGAGGAAAGCCCTAAATGTCCCCCCAGATCTTTGGGGAATGAGGGGAAATAGGGGATGCTGCAGGATCCCACAGCTGGCTCTGGGACAACGGAGGCTCTCCGAGTTCCCCTGCAGAGCCAGGGGGGAACAGGCTCTCGGGGGTCTCGGTGTCCCCACAGGGGTCTCGGTGTCCCCACAGGGGTCTCAGTGTCCCCACAGGGGTCTCGGTGTCCCCACAGGGGTCTCAGTGTCCTCCCGGGGATCTCAGTGTCCCCAAAGGGATCTCAGTGTCCCCACAAGGATCTCAATGTCCCCACAGGAGTCTCAGTGTCCCCACGAGGGTGTCAGTGTCCTCCCAGGGGTCTCAGTGTCCCCACAGGGGTCTCAGTGTCCCCACAGGGGTCTCAATGTCCCCACAGGGGTCTCAATGTCCCCACAGGGGTCTCAGTGTCCCCACAGAGATCTCAATGTCCCCACAGGGGTCTCAGTGTCCCCACAGGGGTCTCAGTGTCCCCACAGGGATCTCAATGTCCCCACAGGGGTCTCAGTGTCCCCACAGGGGTCTCAATGTCCCCACAGGGGTCTCAGTGTCCCCACAGAGATCTCAATGTCCCCACAGGGGTCTCAATGTCCCCACAGAGATCTCAGTGTCCCCAAAAGGGTCTCAATGTCCCCACAGGGGTCTCGGTGTCCTCCCGGGGATCCCCATGTCCCCACTTGGCACTGAACCAAACCTTCTCCAGTGCTTTGCTCCGTGTGATCCTCCCCAGCTTTATTTTTTGGATGGATTTGGGGTGTCTGGTTTCATATTGACCTTTTCCTGTTGTTTGCCAGGGTGGCTCAGGCACCCCTTAGTGCTGCAGTGGGGTCTCCATCCCTCACCTGGCAAACCCCACCCTCTGGAATATCCCACAGTGTCCTGGCGTGGCTCAGGGGGCTGCAGGGGTTTTGGGGGTCCCACTGTGGGTGCTCCCCACCCTGGGCTGCATGTCCCGGGAGAGGGGACAGCAGGAATTGTCACATGAGCCCGGGGGAAGTGTGGGAGGAAGGAGAAGTGGTGTCACGGGGTGGGAAAAGCTCCTCAGTGGGAGATGGGTCATTAACGAGGCACGGGGCTAACGAGGGGCTCAGGGAGGGGGTGACAGGGCTGGGACATGCCTTGGCACAGCCCCTGGCACTGTCGCAGTGGCCAGTGTCCTGCTGGAAATGGGCTAACGGGGTTTTGGGGTGCTGGCACTGGGATATGGTGGTGGCACTGAGCTGTGCTGGCACGGGGCTGATGGGGGTTTTTGGGGTGCTGGCACGGGGCTGATGGGGGTTTTTGGGGTGCTGACACTGGGCTGATGGGGTTTTGCTGGGTGTTGGTGCTGAATACTGGATCAGGATTTCACCAGATCCGTGTTAGCTCCTGTTGGGATCCGTGGGATGTGGCATCACCCTTGTCCCTGCAGCTCTGTCACCTCCTAATCCCCAAACTGGGAGGTTTCCCCGGCAAAAATCCTTCCCTAAAATCTCAAATCCCCTATTTTCAAGTCAGAGAAGCCCAGAAGGGTTCCTGGAGTGTCCCCTGGGCTGTGATCTGTCACTTGGGGTGTCCCCCAGGCTGTGATCTGTCTCACAGAATGTCCCCCAGGCTGTGATCTGTCACTCGGGGTGTCCCCCAGGCTGTGATCTGTCTCACAAAATGTCCCCTGGGCTGTGATCTGTCACTCGGGGTGTCCCCTGGGCTGTGATCTGTCACTCGGGGTGTCCCCCAGGCTGTGATCTGTCTCACAAAATGTCCCCTGGGCTGTGATTTGTCACCCAGAGTGGCCCCCAGCAGTGTTTGCCCCTCACTGGGATGGAATCCTGGAATCATTGAGGCTGGAAAAGCCCTCCAAGATTATCAAGCCCAACCCTGAGCCCTGCCAGGTTCAGGGTCGTCATGCACAGTGTCACCCCCAACCCGTGTCCCCAAGTGCCACATCCACACGTTTTTTCACCATTCCAGGAATGACAACTCCACCAACACCCACGCAGCCCCTCCCAAAGCCTGATTGTCCTTTTGGTGAATAAATCCCCCTGATGTCCACCCTGACCCTCCCCTGGCACAGCCTGGGTCCTTTCCCTCTCATCCCATGGCTCATTCCCTGGGAGCAGAGCCCGACCCCCCCCTGACCCCCTCCTTCCCGGGCCTTGGGCTGCCGGAGCGGGATGCGGAGGATGCTGGAATGCATAATGGAGCAGAGCTCAATAATTCATCTGTCACCCAGGAACAGCCACGTTTCTCCACATCCAGCCCCTGCTCCGAGCTCTCAGCTGCCAGAGGGAGCAGCTCCAGTGGAGGGGGGGGCTTGCCTGGGGTTCAAACATTCCTGCTCTGCCCCGCAGTGCGCGTTCTCCCTCGGGAATTGGATGGTTTGGGAGTGGTGTGTGTCCAACACAGCCCAAACCTCCTTGGCGAGGCTGGGATTAATGATGGGTGAGCTGCCCCAGGGTGCTCCAGTGTCCTGCCATGTCCCAACACCCCATTGTGACCCCTCTTGGCATCCCGGGATCGGGTCCCTGGAGCCTCTCCGGGTGATTTTAAAGCGCTGTGAAAGTTGGGGAGGGGCTGCCTAAGTGCAAAGTGCTGTTGGAGGGGAGGAGGAGGCGGCGGCAGCCCTGGCCAGGGGGGATTTATTATTTATCCCTCACAGATGTCCTTAAATTTTGTCACTTCGAGCCGGGCCCGGCGCGCGGAGCGGCTGATCCGAAGTGACAAGGATTCCAGCTCCTTCCCAAGCGCCTCCGAGGGACTGACAGGGATTTGACAGGAGTCCAGCTTTGTTCCCTTTCCAGCCCCAGTGCTCCCGGGGGTGGGATGCAAAAAACCGCTGGCTCAGGGATCCAGACTGCCCCAAATCGGGCTGTGCTCGGCTCCTGCAGGTGCTCCTGGCTGGCTTCACATTCCTTGGGATTTCCACTCCCCACAGATCTGGGCACAGCCTCGTGACCTTTTTCCCTGGACACTGCAGCCTGCTGGGTGTCACGAGTGGGATCTGTGGTGGACAAACCTCAGTGGGACCCCAGCAGGCACAGAACCGCCAAGGCAGGAGCTCACACCACAATCCGGGGGGATTTTTTTGGAGGCAAAACATCCTTGAGCAGGAGGATTTAGCAGGGAAGGAGTTTGTGGCTGTGGCGTTGCCGTGGGTGACTCGGAGGTGGCGGGGCCGGGGCTGACAGATCCCTGGCCCGACCTGTTTTGGGATCCTCGTTCCGTGTTTGTCCCCGGCGTGTCACACTCCCTTCCCACAGGGGCCTCCTTGTGCTGCGCTGACGGAGAGGAAAAATTCCAATACAATGGTTGGCACAGCTGCAGGAAAACAGCCCCGGCCTTCCAACACCTCACTCGTGCTGGGATCGTGTGCCCGGCACTGCCAGGCGGGACCGGGACATGGAGCAGCTCCTTCCCTGCCCCCGGGACACGGAGCAGCTCCTTCCCTTCCCCAGGGACACGGAGCAGCTCCTTCCCTTCCCCAGGGACACGGAGCAGCTCCTTCCCTGCCCCCGGGACACGGAGCAGCTCCTTCCCTTCCCCAGGGACACGGAGCAGCTCCTTCCCTGCTGCCATCCTGCCCCTGGGACACGGAGCAGCTCCTTCCCTGCTCTTGGGAGTTGGAGCAGCTCCTTCCCTGCTCTTGGGAGTTGGAGCAGCTCCTTCCCTGCTCTTGGGAGTTGGAGCAGCTCCTTCCCTGCTCTTGGGAGTTGGAGCAGCTCCTTCCCTGCTCTTGGGAGTTGGAGCAGCTCCTTCCCTGCTCTTGGGAGTTGGAGCAGCTCCTTCCCTGCTGCCTCCCTGCTGCTCTGCCTGGCCCAGTCAGGCCCCAGGCCCAGGGTTCTTTCCTGGCTCTGCAGGCTGGGATCTGTTCCAATGGGATGCCCAGCTCCCGAGGCTTTGCCTTCCCTGCAGAGGGAAGGGTGGGGCGGCTTCATGATTTCAGGGCGTGCTCCCAAAACATCCTCTGACCCCATTTCCCGCGTCCACAGTGTTTCCATGGGGTTTGGGAACCCTTTTTCTTCTTCCACAACATTTTCACGGGGTTTGCAGCTCCTTTCCATGCTGCCACGGCATTGCAGCCCACCCAGTCCCACCCCTGCCATGGCAGGGACACCTTCCACTATCCCAGGTTGCTTCAAGGTCCATCCAGTCTGGCCTTGGACACTTCCAGGGATGGGGCAGCCACAGCTGCTCTGGGCACCCTGTGCCAGGGCCTGAGCACCCTCGCAGGGATGATTTCTCCCCGGGATCTGATGTGCTCCTGGGATTAGCGGGACAGGAGCGGGGGTGTGGCGAGCCCTGAGGGTCCCCTGGTGTGTCCCCGCAGGTGACGCTGCCCTGGTGGCCGATGTCCCCGGAGCCGAGCCCGGAGGATGAGCAAGCCCACGGACCTGCAGCACGACCTGGAACGCAGCCTCCCTGCCATCGCCTCCATCAGCTCCTCCTTCTCCCAGAGCCAGGGCTTCTCCCCGTACTTCCTCTCCCCGGAGAAGAGAAAAGCCATCTCCGATGTGAGGAGAACCTTCTGCCTCTTTGTCACCTTCGACCTGCTCTTCATCTCCCTGTTGTGGATCATCGAGCTGAATGTGAGTTGGAGGAAGCAAACCCGGGAATCTTTGCCCTTTTTAAACTCAGTTCCCTCCCGTTAATTGCTCTGTTCCAGCACTCCTGGGACAGATCTTTGTTTGCTGTTCCCAGCACTGGCCAAGGAGCCGCTGTTCTTTAATATAAACTAAAGTCCAGCTCGTTTCCTGCCCCGGGGCTTTGTCGGGGCTGTCCAGGGTTGTTAACACCTCCCTTTGTTGTGCTGTAACAAGATCCAGGGCCTCTGGAATCACCAAGTTGAGCCAAATTCCCCTGATGCAAAGCTTCTCGCTGGGTTTGCTGCTGCCGTGTTCTCAGAGCATCAGAGGAGCAAGGGAGGATCCTCCAGGGGCTTTGATCCCAAAATTCTGCTGCTAATCTCAGTTTTGGGAAGCTGGAGGTGCTACTCCACCTCCCAAGGGATTGTTGAGGGGGATGTGAGTGGTTTGCTTCACTCACAAGCTGCTGTGTTTGCTCTGTGTTGCAATAACAGAGAAAATCCAGTTTATTTACCTCAGTCCCACCAAGTCCAAATCCCTCCCTGGGCTACATTTTGTTTTTATTTTCCCTGAACCGGCCCTGGCTGGTTTCAGGTACTCCATGTCCTCCCCTGGAGGAGCAGAGATGAACAGATAGACCCTGGGCTCTGGGCTGCATTTATCAGCACTGGATCCTGCTGCTCCCTCAGCAGCTCTTATCTCTGCCCTCCTTATCTCTGGGTGTCTGCACTTAACAGACCGTCCAGGCCAGCAGCTCCTCACCCTGCCCAGAGCCCCCTGCTCCCCACCCCCCTTAGGAAAAACCATCTCCCAGCCAGCATTCCAGCCGTGCCGATGGTGTCCTGCCCGCCCAGTTTGGACCCCAGCCCCCTGCCCTTGTCCCAGTCCTCTCACGGGGAGGTGCTGGAATTCCAAATTCCGGCCCCCAGGAGATAATCCTGGCTCGGTCACCAGGGTGATGCTGAGCGTGGGTCCTGCAGGTAGCCATTAATGAGTGACTAAGTGCTGATATTTGGGCCCCGAGCTGAGATGCTGCATATTTAAAGCCATTAGAGCAGCTTATTTGCCTGGTTATGAAGAGCAACGGTTTGATATCATGACTAATGCCTTTTTTTTTTCTTTTTTTTCTTTTTTTTTTTTAAACCAACCGTTTCCTTCACTGCAAGATAAGCCGAGCAAATTGCCCCTCGTTAAAAGCAAACCGTAATTGTGCAGGCTGGGTGCTCTCAGAGCCAGGGAGATGCCTCAGGTGGTTCATCTGCCTGGTGCACAGCCTGTGTTTAAGCTGAAAACACCCCCCAAAGCTGTCCCTGTGTCTCGTCCTTCCTGCAGCATCCCGTGCAGTCGGGGTGTGGGGATGAGGCTCTCGGTGGCCACTCAGCAAAGCTGGCCCAAGTCCCGTGGCCACAGGTCAGCTGGAGGCACAGCCCAGCTTCACTCTCCACTTTTTGTCCTTTTGTTGTATATTAAGCCCCTTCCCAGACTGGGAGGGATCCCTTCCCAATCCCAGTGGTTGCCTGTGCAGCCCTGGGAGTGCCAGGACACCCCTCTGCCAGGGACTGGCACCCACCAACTCGTTCCTCACAGCCCATCCACCAGAAACACCCCCTCAAAAAGCATCACCCAAAGCTTTCCCTGTGTCTCCTCCTTCCTGCAGCATCCCACGGAGCCACAGAGGGGGGGAAGAGGCTTTTGGTGGCCACTCAGCCAAGCTGGCCTGAGTCCTATGGCCACAGGTCAGCTGGAGGCACAGCCCAGCTTCACCCCCCTCTTTTTGCCTCCCTCTCCCTGGATTTGAAGCCAGAGCCCTGACCCAGAGGGATCCCTTCCCAGTGGCTGCCCTTGGAGTGCCAG
This sequence comes from Vidua chalybeata, assembly GCF_026979565.1. NCBI lineage: Eukaryota > Metazoa > Chordata > Aves > Passeriformes > Viduidae > Vidua > Vidua chalybeata. Next base: position 885,149 of record NC_071555.1, on the reverse strand, counting down.
GACACCCTGGCTGCCAAGGACTGGCCCGAGATCCACCAGCTGCTGGCTCTGCCAGCTCCCAGCCAGCTGGGCCCTGTCCAAAGCCGTAGCCTAAAGGTGAAGCATTTGTTCCAGTTACCTGAGCCCTCCACTTCCTCACAGACAGCCATTCCAGGCTCCCAGGGTTTATGGTGGCCAGAGGACCAGCGCTGTCAGACCCTGGATTATCTCAGGATGAGCTTTTTCCACACTGCTGTCAGTCCCAGAGAGTGTTTTTGCCTCTGTCAGATTCCCTTGCAGCCCATGGCTCTGCATCCCCCCCTCTCCTCCCTCTTCCCCTTTGCCAGCACGTTTGATCCTGCTGGTTCCCTTCTTCCATCAGATTTCCTGGAGCACTGCTGTGAGCTGTGGGAAGCCAGCTGGAGGGAGAAGGGACCCCTCATGAGGAGGTCCTTAAATCCCCCCAGGGATTCAGTGACCCTGACAGCCCCCACAGGAGGATGTTCAGAGCATTAGTGAAGGTTCCTGAGGAACATTTTTCCTGTGGTTTTCCATTTTTTTTTTCCCAGTCTCCTCCCATTCCTCTGGAATCTGCCACCTGGACGAGGTGGGCAGCAGTGGCAGGTGGCTCCAGGCTGTGAGGAACTGGTGGCACTGGCTGTGCTGAGCCAAGGATTTGGGTGTTGGAAATCACCACCTAAAGGTGTTTAATGTCCCTCCTGCCCCACCCATGCTCCTGGGTGTGAATCCCAGGGGGAAACGTGGTGTGAATCCAGGCAGGAAATGTGCCGTGGGATCCTCGCTGGTGCTGTGCTGGCAGAGGAGCCCACACTGGGCCTGTGGGACCATTTCTGCTCCAGATGCATTCCCTGACCTGGCCATAACCCCGGGCACTGCTTAGCTCCTTCTCCCATCAGTTTCTTATCAGTGCACTCAACAGCTTCCTGCTTCCCTGTCTCCCTCAGACCAAGGTGGGCATCAAGGAGAACCTGAAGGATGAAATCATCAACTACAAATTCAAGACCTCGTTCTTTGATATATTTGTGAGTATCTCAGCCTCCTGCAGGGCTCTGGGGCTCAGTGGGGCCGGGAGGGTCTGGGGTCTCCCCTTGCCCACCTCCTGGTGCAGCCTTGACCCTTCTGTTCCCCGGGAGCTGGCGCCTGTCCCTGCCCTCCCAGCACCTGGCAGAGGGACGAGGGCAGTGAGGCAGAGGGACGAGGGCAGTGACTGGTGTTGCTGGGTGTTTGTTGTTGCAGCTCTTGGCTCTGTTCCGTTTTGTTGTGCTGCTCTTGGGCTACGCCGTCGTCCGCCTGCGCCACTGGTGGGTCATCGCGGTAAGGAGCCACTCCAGCCTTTCCTCTGGGGAGTTTTCCCTCTCCTCCTGGATTTCTCAGGGATCTGAGCTCTGTCCACTCACTTTTCAGGTCACTACACTGGTATCCAGTGCCTTCCTGATTGTCAAGGTCATCCTCTCCGAGGTTGGTTTCCCTGGGCTCACAGGAAGTTGCTTTGTGATTTCTCAGTGCTGTTTTATTCCCTGTTTGGGTCATTCCCTGGGGTTTCTGTTTCTTTCCACACAGCTTCTGACCAAAGGGGCTTTTGGGTATTTACTTCCCATCGTCTCCTTTGTCATTGCTTGGCTGGAGACCTGGTTCCTGGATTTTAAAGTCCTAACTCAGGAAGCAGAAGAGGAACGATGTGAGTATTTTTGCTCCTCTCTGGTAGGAGTTGGACAAATCCAACCAGGCCTGCTCTGGCAGCACCTTGATCTGACATTTCTGGGAAAGGGATCTCCAGGCTGGCTGGGATGGGAAGTGCCTGACTCAGTTCCGTTATGGTCAACAAGTCCCTTCAGGGGAAGAAAATACCAGATTATAAAGAGCATCTTTTAACTGAGGGGAGAAAAACGTGCCAGATTTCCCAATGGCTGGATCCTGCAGCCAGACATGCTGGAGACAGAGCTCAGCTCTGCATGGGAGAAAGTGTTTGGAAGCAGGGAGGCAAATGCCAGGCAGAGTGTTGGACTCCCTGTCCCTGATATCTGTGTTTGGATCTGGCTGGAGCCCTTTCCAGGAGGGCTGCTGGAGTCACAGACACCTTCTGTGGCACGGGGTGAATTATGGGGTGTGAAATTCTGCAGCCTGTGGTCTCTGAGGTCACACTGAGCAGGGATTGGGGCTGACCTAATGCTTCACACATCACTCTGTAACTTCCAGGGTCCTTCTAGGGAGCTGGCCTGCTTTGTCCCTCTCCCAGGAGTCACTGGCTGGGAAGTGGCACCAAACTGAGAGGGGCATTTGTCAGGCGGGGCTCAATCAGAAATGCTCTGACTGGAAAGCACCAGAGGATGTTTGGGTCTTGCAAGGAGGCTTTAAATTGAAAAATGATCAAGTGTTTAATGCCTCTATTGGATTAGGCTCAGGTTCCAAATTGCTTCCAGGGGAAGCTCTTATTTAATTAGATGCTTAATCGCCTTTGGATTATTTGACAGGCAGAAGAGCCCATTGATCTCCGGGGCAGATAAAACATCTCAGACAAAAGATGAAGCAACAGGAGCTGAGGCTGGCTGGTGTCAGTGGGAAAAGACGTGGGGAAATGTGGGAAAAACAAGAGGGTGTTTTGGCAGGGCTGGTGTCCCACAGCCTGCCAGGTGTTAAATCCTTGTTCTCCCATTCCCAGGGTTCCTGGCAGCCCAGGCTGCAGCCTCGAGGCCACTGCTGTACCCCCGAGCCCTCTCTGAGGGACAGTTCTACTCCCCACCCGAGTCCTTCGCAGGTAAGGTCACCTGTGCCATCACCTCTCTTCCCATGCTCATCCCACCATGGAATTCCTCACCTCCATCATCTCTTCCTTGAGCTCTGCCTCGTTATCCCAACCCTTGGCAGAACCTCCAGGCACTGACACTGCAAAACAGGGTCCCCTCTCCCCTCTCTGAGCCTGCCTCTGGGCAGGGGTGGCAGTGCCACACTCTCCACATGACACCTTTTTATCAGAGCTGCCCTCATCCCTGCGAGCCTGGCTGCAGCTCCGTGGGGAACTGGAGCCTTGTGTGGCCTTGGGATTAAATGCTCTGAGCTGTGTGCTTGGAAAATGCTGCCCTGTGGGTGCTCACAGGCGGGTGAGGATAAGGGCTGGTGGCACATCACCACCCTGTGCTGGCACTGGAGAGCTCCTGGCGTGGGAGTGGGGACATCTCAGCTGGATTGTCCTGGTGTAGCTGACACCTGGGGTGAGCTCAGCTCTCCAGAGCAGTTGTCCCAGTGTGGCTGACACTTGGGACAAGCCCAGCCCTCTGAACACTTTTCCCAGTGTAGCTGACACCCAGGACAAGCCCAGCCCTCTGGAACACTTTTCCTGATGTAGCTGACACCCGGGATGGGCCCAGCCCTCTGGAACACTTTTCCCAGTGTAGCTGACACCCGGGATGAGCCCAGCCCTCTGGAACACTTTTCCTGATGTAGCTGACACCCGGGATGGGCCCAGCCCTCTGGAACACTTTTCCCAGTGTAGCTGACACCCGGGATGAGCCCAGCCCTCTGGAACACTTTTCCCAGTGTAGCTGACACCCGGGATGGGCCCAGCTCTCTGGAGCAGTTGTCCCAGTGTAGCTGACACAGGGATGAGCTCAGCCCTCTGGAATAGCTGTCCCAGTGTAGCTGACACCCAGGATGAGCCCAGTTCTCCAGAGCAGTTTTTCCAGTGTAGCTGACACCCGGGATGAGCTCAGCCCTCTGGAACACTGTTCCTGGTACAACTGACAGCCAGGATGAGCTCAGCCCTCTGGAGAGCCAAGCAGGTGTTCAGGGAGACAGGGAGCCATCCTCACTGAGAGCCCTTCCTGCTGGGTGAGGGACAGGGATCAGACCTTGTCCCCCACGAGAAGGGAGGGAGGTGGTTCCAGTGGGGTGTTCATTAACTGTGAGTTAATTGGTGCTTCCCCGTAGGCTCAGACAACGAGTCTGATGAGGAAGGTGTGGGGAGGAAGGCCTTGACAACTCAGGTAAACAGAGCCTGGCCCTGCCCTCAGCTCCAGCTGATCTGGGGCTTTGGGAGTCTCCCCAGTCTTGTGGTCCCATCAGGTCCTGCTGCCCCCCCATTCCAGGCCCCTCAGCTCTGGGGACGTGTGGCTGAGCCCTCGCTGTGCCTCGGGACCGGTGGCATCGCAGCCACTGCAGGAGGGGTCATCTGAGCCCCCCAGCTTTATCCCACTTCCCCAGGGCTGTGTGCTCTTCCCTGCAGCATCCCACAAGGATGTGTTCTGCCTCTGCTCCTGCCTGTGCCTTTCCCTTCCCCCTTCCATCCCTGGTCCTTTGGTCACATTCTGGGATGGGCATCACCTCACTTGTCCCCGTGGCTTGAGAGGTGACCCTTGACCTCCCCAAAACCTGGCTGGGCACAGGCTTTGTGCCCTTTTCCAAGAGACCCTGCTCCTGTTCAGCCCCAGTTCTGGCTCCTTCAGGAAGGAAGCTGCACATCCCAGAGCCCTTTGCCTGCTGGAAACCTTCCTGCTAAGGCAGGAGCCATCGGGAGCAGCTGGTGTGTGGATGCAAGCCAGGGCGAGGAGCGTGACTTGGAGCTCCAAAATGAGGCCTCTGTGACCCAAATTAAGAGATTTCTGATCCCCTTTCCCTCTGCCAGCCCGGGGAGGGGGGAGCAGCCTCACACACACTCCTCGAGCTTCCTGCACGCCCAGCTAATGAAATCCTCCCTTCTTGCCCAGGAAAAGGAGTATGTCCGACAAGGCAAAGAGGCCATGGAGGTTGTGGACCAAATCCTCGCCCAGGAGGAGAACTGGAAGTTCGAGAAAAACAATGCAAGTGTGGTTTTTCCTCCCCAGCTGGCAGAGGGCATGGATGGCTTAGCAAAAACCGGGACAAACGAGGCTTTGGAAACCTCCTTGCGCCATGAAAAATTAACAAGCGTTACAATTACCTGATTGAATTAGGAATCTATTCCAGTTCAGTTAAATGTAAAACCCCCTCTTATTTAATTAGATGTTTAATTGCTTTGCAGTTTGACAGGAGAGAGCCCTTCCCTCCTCCTTCTGTCCGGAGGGTGGGCAGGGGCGGCTGGCTCACCTTTGGGATGCAGAGCCACGGGCAGGAGCAGGGGAATGCTGGTCCCACAGCTCCAGCCCTGCCCTTGCTCCATGGCCAGGTGCCTTTGAGCCTGCTGGGAGCCCAAACTGGAGTCTTGGCCCATGTTGGGCACTAACTGCTCTTCCCACCCCCAAAGGTGCTGCTGTCCCCCTTCCCCAGCACCTGGGGTGTAAATTTGGGATGTGGCTCTGCCTACTCCAGACTTTTCTGGGGTGCACAGAGCTCTTTTTTCTCTCTGAAGAGTGGAGAGAAAGAGGAGGGGTTTGCTCCCCAAACCCAACCTTGTTCCACAAGGTTCAAACACGACTGGGGGGGGGTGTGAATCCTGCAAACTGCTGTCTCATCTGCTGTTTCAAATTCCCCTGTCAAGTGATCCTTTGTCTGATGCCAAACTAGCTGGGCAGATTGTTTTCTTTTTCCAAAGGGGGATGGATTTAAATAGACTAATCAGAGTTTAACACAAGGCTAACGATGAAAGGTTTTCATCTGCCCATCCCCAGCCCCTCAGGGGAGGCTCCTCTCAGCTGTAGGTAACACCAGCAGCGCTGGCAGCGAACCCCTTTTGCACCCCGGTGCTGCTACAAAGAGAATGTGACCTTGACGTGGGGTTTGCAGCCTGGCACGGGGCGGATTCTTTTTCTGTCTCATCCCTGCTGCCTCTCTGGATATTGTTTTGTTGATGGAAATGTAGGCATGGCCAACTGAAATGTGCTCGGGGCGGTTTCTGTGCTGAGGTCGCTGCCTGGTGTGGGGGGCAGGGGGTGGTTGGGGGCTGCAGGGGGTGACAGGAGCCTCAGAGTTCTAGCAAACTCCCCCCTAAGTAGAAACAATCCCTTTTACTGATAAAAACACAACTTTCTCATCTCTTGCACAGGACTTTGGTGATGTTGTTTACACTTTTGAAATCCCTTTCCACGGCAAGACCTTTATTTTAAAGGTAAGAACATCCTTGGGCCGATTCCTTGGTCTCTTTGGCACGGGGGAAGAGCCACGGCTCAGCTTTCAGCACGGGTCAGGCTGCAGAACACGCTCCCTGTGCTCGAGGCAGATGAACAGCACTAGGGAATCTCTCCAGGAAAACCCCTTGGCCGGCAGACAAGCTCCCCAGTAAATATCCAAGGCCCCGGACTCCGCTGGTAGAGTCGGGAGCAGGTGACTGCAAGACTCGCTTCCAACCCCAGCATCTCGGACTAATCTGACCAAGGAGGCTAATTGGAACTAATTGCCAGCAAGGCCAGGGCTGAGCGTGCGTCTGCTGCTGCCTGGCACCGGGCAGAGCAGCTCGGAAGTGCCTTGCTCCGTGCCCTCTCCCAAGCTGGAGTGCCTTGGCTGGGAACCACGCTTTAATGAAGCGTTGGTGCTGCCGTGGCTTTTCTTTGTTCCAGTGCATATGTTGCCTCGCTGGCAGGAGCTGCCAGTGGAGCAGCTCTGTGTTCACCAGCAAAAGCTGGATGGTCCCACTTTACTGCATTAACCGTTTGCCCCCGAAGATCCCCGCTCCCGTGGGGACTGGGGGGGAATGGAATGGATGCCGTGTGTGCTGGAGCTTGGAATGGCTTGGGGAAAAAAAAAAAAAAAAAGAACAAAACAGTCAAAAATGCAACTTCCCAAAGCAATGGTGCACGGGGAACTGCTGAGGGTGGGAGAGGGGCAGACAGACAGGCAGAGCTCAGTGACTCCCAAATCCTGAGGTCTCTGTGAACCCCCTGACCCCACGGGTGCTCCCCAGACCCCTGGGAGCACGGGGACAGAGGGGTGACAGCCCTGGCTTTGCATGCAGGGGAGCCAGGCTGGCCTCACCCCTCCCCTCACCTGCGTTCCCACTTGTCCTTTGTGTTTTACCCTGTTTTCCTTAAAAATAATCCCCCCCAAGGGGAGCAGAGGGGCTGGCTGACTGCTCTGGCTCTGTCCTCAGGCTTTCCTGCAGTGCTCCCCTGAAATGGTTTACCAGGAGGTGATTCTGCAGCCCGAGAAGATGATCCTGTGGAACAGAACAGTGGCAGCTTGCCAGGTGAGCGTGCTGGACAAAGATGGCTTAATCACAGGAGCTCCTTGGAGCGGAGAGCTGGAGCTTCCCCGTCCAACACAGGCTGCTGGCGGGGCTGCAGCCGAGCTGGATCCCAGGCACCGAGGCGTTAAATCTCCGCCGCTCATCCGTGCGCTCCGCGCGCTCCGCGGCAGCCGGCTGCGCGCCTGTGCCCGGCCAAGAGCCCGAGAGGTGGGCAGGGACAGGGGCCAGGGCTGAGCCACACCTGCCTCTGCCTGGTGGGGGGCTCAGAGCCTTGTGGAGGGGAGCTGGAGGTGACACCTGTGCCTCCCAAAAACTCGGGCACGGTGTTTTTCACAGCACCCACGCACGCGCTGCTCGTCACCCTCCGCCCCAAAAGATCCTCTGGTCTGATCCCCATGCTGATTTGGGGGAGGGGTTGTATCCTCTTGGCACGTGCAGGCTTGGAGGCACAATCTGAGCAAGTTTCCTTTCTTTTGATTTATTATTTCCCCTGCCCTCCCCCAGATCTTGCAGCGGGTTGAGGACAACACGATCGTCTCGTACGACGTGGCGGCCGGAGCTGCCGGCGGGGTGGTGTCCCCAAGGTCAGTTCATCCCACACTGCCCCTAAACACCCCCCAAACCACGGGGAGACCCCTCAGGGGCACTGGGAATGCTCTGAGCTGCTGGTGTCGCCGTGCTTGGGCTGCTTGGCTATGCAGGCAATGCTCCCAAGGGCGAGCAGCTCCTGAAATCTCCTCCAGACACTCCTGGCAGGATTCTCAAAGCTCCAAACCTCCTTCAGTCAGGCTCCCAGATACCAGTTCCTGGCTGTGCCTCCCTGTGTTGACACAGCCCTGCCACGGCCTCTCCCAGCAGCCCTAAGAGCAGGATCTGCCCCCTCCACGTCCCAGGTGTGTTTCTAAGCCCTTTCTTTGCGCAGGGATTTCGTGAACGTGCGTCGGATCGAGAGGAGGAGAGACAGGTACGTTTCCTCAGGGATGTCGACCACGCACAGCCTGAAGCCTCCGCTCTCCAAGTACGTCAGGTGAGAGGCAGGTGCTGTTTTTTCAGCTGGGATCACGCACTTCTCCAGAGCCTCAAGGCAAAGAGCCACTTAACTGCAAGCCCTGCTGCCTTCCTGGCAGGATTTGCAGGAAGCTGAGCTATTTGTGGAGCTGAACCTCGCTTCCCTTGTTCGTCTCCCTTTGTTCAAGAGACTCTCTGTGCTGTCAGCGGTGCTGGGGCGTTTTCCAGCTCAGGGGAGTGGAGGTGCTGACCAGTAAGAGCACGAACCCCATCCCAGTCCCACATCCTGTTTATGTCACAGTTAATTCCCAAACAGGGATTTCTGAGGGGCAGTAAACAGCTGGCTGTGGCTCCGAGCCTCTCACATGCCTTTTGCTGCTCGTAAACTGCTCACTCACCGAATTTGAGGCATTGAGGGATGAAACGAGGATGGACCAGCTCCCAAAATCTCAGCAGGGCTTTGGCCTCTCCCCTTTCGAAGGGACAGGCTGGTGATGGATCCCAGCGGGGTTGGGCTCATCAGACAAGGACTCCTTGTTCCTGCCAGGGCCCAGCTGTGCCGCTGCGCGCTCCGACTTTGCTTTTCTCAATAATCTGGTTAAAGTAATTGACATTTTATCTCAGAGCCGTTGGAGCTGCCTCAGTTTATTTAGGAACTGGGGACTTCAGGGCCTGGAAAAATCCTTTAATGAACGCACACAGCAAAAATAGCGTGTTCTGAGGAGGGAAGGGAAATCTGTATTTGGGCTGTGTGTGCACAGCTCCTGTCTCAGAGACAGATCAGATGGTGCCAGGAAGATCTGGGGGCTGGAGTGACAACTGCCAAGCCTGTCCTGAGCACACAGAGCTTCCTGGGACCTCTTGTTTGCTCCCAGGGCTGTGCCTGGGAAAGCTTCCCGTGGGGAACAGCTGGCACGATGCAGAGGCAGAGCTGCTGCTCCACCGGCAGCCCTGGCACCGGCGCTGCCAAGGCACCTGTGGGAAAGCTGCCCTGCCGTGCTGGCTCGTGTACCTGGAGCCAAGGCACACACCTTCCCAGGCTCCCAGCATCTGCTCCTGCCCCCCTGGGCTCTGGCCTTTGCTGCCAGGCTCAGCTCCATGCGGTGCAGCCACAGAGAATCCCAGCCAGAATTCCAGCCTGGCTCTGCCTGACCCTCTTGGCTTTCCTCCACAGGGGTGAGAATGGTCCGGGAGGATTCATCGTCCTGAAATGTCCCAGCAATGCCAAGGTCTGCACCTTCATCTGGATTCTCAACACGGATCTGAAGGTAAAGCCAGTTCCTGGGTGAGGCAGCTGCATCCCGTCCCCAGCACAGCTCTCCCCTCTGCCCTGGGATCCAGCAGCCCAAGGCCCTGCTCCAGCATCCCAGCAGCCGGAGAAGTGGCCCCTTAGCAAGCACTGCCCTGAAGGGACTCAGATTTGGCAAGTGGGGGTTAAACTACTCCAAAATCCCCCTCCTTTCCCGGTGGGAGTTTGGGAAGTTACCTGGAAGCTCTTCCTTATTTAAGGTCTCACTTAGGGGTGTCACCTCTGAGTGCAGGACTGGGGCAGAGGAGGTTTTAATCCTCCTTGGTGACCAAAACCACTTGGAGGCATGGGAAGTCCCGGGAACACTCCAGAGGGGCAATTCCCTGCTCCAGAACCTCCTGGCACGACCACAACCACCCAAAATCCACCCCCGGGGGAGCGAGCCGCCCCGGCTCCGGAGCTGTGTGTGGAGCTGCGTGTCCTTGCCGGTGTCCCGGACAAAAGGCAGCGCACGGAGGGACGGGAGTGGGAGCGGGAGCGGGGCTGGCCCCGTTCCTTCCTCCGCCGAAGGTTGACGTGGTAACGGCGCTGCCGCAGCAGCACAAAGGCTCCATTCATCCCTCGGCTGTGCTGCAGCGCTGCGGCCCCCTCCTCTCCCCTCCCCTCCCCTCCCCTCCCACGGCCCCCTCCCCTCCCCCAGAGCCCCTGCCTGCCTTGCCAAACGCTTCGGGAAAGGTTTGGGAAGCGCCGAGAGCAGGACGGAGCAGAGCGTGCCCACCCTGTTGTGCCAGGGATGCGTTTTCCTCCCTTGGAGGAGGAAATCCTCCCATCGCGGGCAGGTTTTTGGGGAGGGGGGAGTAACAAACCCCCCCCCCCGTGGTGGGGCTCGGAAAGAAAAGAGGTTTCCTTGTCCTTGTGCTTCCCGGGCCGAGCGCTCCCGGCACCGCCTCCGCCGTGGAAGGAATGCCGAGCTATTAATAACCCCCAACTGCTCCCACCGCCTTCCCTGGGGGCTCTGCCAGCGCCCAGACCCCTCCGCAGCTCCTCGCTCTTCCCTTCGGCCCTGGGCGAGTATTTATAGCCCGTGGCTCATCCCTTCCTGCTCCTCGGGGGAGGGAGGATCCCGCACGTGTGTTTGTTTGCATCGGGAAGCGGCTGAAATGGCCCCTGGAACAGCGGCCTCGCACTTTTCCGGCCCCCGTGTCCGAGGGAAAACCCCCTCCAGGAAAAGATCTGTGCTGGACCACCCCAGTCCCAGGGGAGGAGAGTGGCCTGTGCCCGCCTGACCCTCGGGGTAGTTGGCCACTCATCCCTCCGTGCCCCTGGAGCAGTTCCCAGCCCTGCCTCAGCTCCCTCCCCCCCAGAGCCGAGGATTATTATTTTTTCATGGATCTCCCACCACGGAGCCGGGGCCGAGGCGGTGGGGGGTGAGTCGTGCAGGGCTTTTTTAGAGAAATCCAACCACATTGCAGTTCCTCCCCCGGATTGAAGCTCCCTGAGAGCCGCAGCTCCGCGCAGCGGTGCTGCTGCATCCCTGGATCCCTCTGGGGTGGGACAGGATGGGATGGGATGGGGCAGAGCCCAGCCCCAAACCTCATTCATGGCTCCTGCATCCCTGGATCCCTCTGGGATGGGACAGGATGGGGGCAGAGCCCAGCCCCAAACCTCATTCATGGCTCCTGCATCCCTGGGATGGGATGGGATGGGATGGGATGGGATGGGATGGGATGGGATGGGATGGGATGGGATGGGATGGGATGGGGGACAGCCCCCAGCCCAGCCCTCACCATTGTTCCTGGAGCCCTCCAGGGCAGGTTGGGTGCAGCCCCCAGCCCCAAATCCCCACGACCCTGGAACACCCTGGAGTGGGACGGGACCAACCCCCAGCCCTCGTTCATGGCTCCGTGTCCCTGCAACCCTCCGGAGTGGGATGGGGACAGCCCGTGTATCCCTGTCCCTGGAGCCTCCCAGGGTGGGATGGGGGCAGCTCCAAATCGTCCCTCATGACCCCGTGTCCCTGTCCTGTGTCCCCAGGGTCGCCTGCCCCGGTACCTGATCCACCAGAGCCTGGCTGCCACCATGTTCGAGTTCGCCTTCCACCTGCGCCAGCGCGTGGCCGAGCTCTGCTCCAAGCCCTGAGGACATTCCAGTGCCCTCTGTGCTCCGTGGGGATGGGGACAGGACCCTGCACCCCGCCAGGGAGGGGGTCCCCCCACTACCAGCCATGGGCTGAGGCCAGGGGGGCTCAGCCCCTCCTCCCACCACGGTTGCCCCCGATGATTGGGGCCCTGGACCTGACTGTTCCGTGCCAAATCCCTGCCCTGCCCTCCCCGGGGGCTGGGCCGGCCCCCCCTCCCCACAGAGGGGCTGGGGGCTCAGCTGGCACCCCCAGATTGCTGTCGCTGCGCCCCAGTTCCGCGAGGAAGAGGGGACGGAGGTGGTGGCCATGACAGTGAGGACTCAGCTGAGCCCTGTGCCAGGCTCTGCCCTTCCACCAGCGGGTGAAGGCACAATTTGTGACCCCCCCCCCCCCCCCCCACCCCGGGGACAGCACTGGGGACCCCCAAACCTCCCCTTGGCGCTGGCCGAGCCCCTTCCTTCCCAAACGCGCAGCTCCCGGCGGGGCCAGCGCGGGATTTGCCTTAAGCAGAGACTTGGATCCTTTTTGGGGGTGCGGGGGGGGGGGGTGTTGGGGGTGGGGGTGCGGGGGCGACCGCGGTTTCTCTACCTGAGAGCGCCGTGTGCTGCTCTAAAAACAGCAGCAGCAGCAGCAGCAGCAGCAGCGCGGGGCCGCCCGCACGCGGGGGCTGCGCCGCGAGAGGGGGGCACCCGCAGCCCCCCCCCCCCCCATCCCGGGCTCTCTGCACCCCCCGAGGGTCTGGGGGGGGCTCCCCCAAAATCTGTGGGGGCTGAATTAAAGCCTTGCACTGTTTGCAGCTCCGTGTCACCTTTGTCACCCAGTGTGGCCTTTGTCACCCAGTGAATGGAGGGGGTGCGGGCAGATGTGGGGCTGGGGTCACCCTGAAGACCCCCCCCTAGTGCTAAGGGGTGGGGTCTCCGGGCTCCCTGGGCCACTGGCCGTGGGTGGCACTGGCTGTGGGTGGCACTGACCCCCACCCTGGAGCATTTCTGTCTGCGCCAGCTGTCCCCAGTGCCCCTCTACCCCTGGGTTCATCCCCTGGGGTGGGACCCCCATGCCTGGGGGCAGCTCTGGGGGGGCTGTCACCAGCCACGTCCTCTCTTCACTGGCCACATCCTCTCTGTCACCAGCCACGTCCACATGAGCCCTGGATCACTGGCACCCGACTGTTGGCCCTACAAATACCCATTTGGGGGTCCCTAGAGCCCCAAACCCCTGTGCTGGGCTGGGGGGACGCGCTGGGAGGGACCCCAGTGTCCCTCTGAGGTCGGCTGTGGGTGGCACCGGGATGGCACAGAGGTGGCACGTGGCACCTCAGCGCTGTGGGGGGGGACGACAGGGAAAGGCCAGACGTGCCCTGGGCAGGTGCCAGGGCGGGTCCTGCCGGTGCCATCACGTTGCTGGCAGGGTCTGCCCCGCGTCCCCAAGGCGGGAAGGGGAGGGGACACACCCGTGGGTGCCACACACGTGTCCGAGGTGCCACCGCCCCCGCTCGCCCCCCTTGGCAGCGCTCGGTGCCAGCGGCGCGTCCCAAAATAGCCCCAGCGGGGCCATAAAAGCCGGGCGGGCACGGGAGGGGGGAGGAAAGCGGCACCATGGTGGGCCCTGGCGTGGTGGGGGGCTCCAGGGGGCTGCTCTCGGCCCGCCTGGGCTGCCGTGTCCAAGAGGAGGACGTGGGCAGGAGAGAGACCTTCAGCGCCGAGTGGCTGGACCTGGAGCTCAGCTCCCGGCCCGAGGACGGGTGAGGGGCACGGCCAGAGGGGTGCCAGGGGTGCCAGGGGCACCGGGGACACGGGGGGGGGGCACTGGGTGCTGGAGGATTTGGGGGCTTTTTGTGGGGATTGGGGTTGTGGGGGTTCTGAAATGTGGGGTTTCCATGGGGTTGTGGGGGGCTCCGAGTGTCTCAAATTGTGGGGTCTCCGTAGGGTTTTGAGGTGCTCCAAGGGTCCCAAAAGATGGGGTTTCCATGGGGTTGTGGGTTGGTTCCAAAATTAGGGGTTTCCATGGGGGTTTGGGGCTGTAGGAGACTCCAAGGGTGCTGATGGGGTTTTGGGCAGCCCAAGGGTCCCAAACTTGGGTGTTTCCATGGGGTCTTTGGGCACCAAATTATGAGGTGTCCAGGGGGTCTTGGGGCGTTGGGGGTTTCTGAGGGTCCCTGCGGGGTCAGGGAAGCTCCAGGGAGGTGGTGGGGAGTATCCAAGAGGGATTGGGAACATCTCAGGGGTTCCTGTGAGGAAATGGGGGTCTTTATGGGGCTGGGGGAGGCCGAGATTCCACAAGGGGCCAGGAGAATGCGAGGGTCTCCAGGGGCTCCCATGGGGCTGAGCAGGTCTATGGGACATTGGCGTGGGGGGTCTCCCATGAAGTGAGACGGGACATGGGGGTCTCCAGGGGTCCTGGCGGGGTGGGGTGACCCCAAAGGGTCAGAGCAGGAGGGGAGGGTCTCGCTCGCACCCCCACGAGTGCCCCGTGCCCAGGTGGTGCCGGCGGGAGGTGGACACGCAGCGCCGGGAGACGCTGGAGCAGCGCGGGGCCGTGCGGGTGCTGGAGCAGCGCTCGCCCTGGGGGCTGCTGCGGGTGGGGGTCCTGGGGCAGCCCCTGGCCCAGCACCTCCTGCCCTACGCCCGCACCTTCCCCGTGCCCCTCTTCGCCCCCTCGGACCTCCGCGGTGCCAAGGGGGGGATTCCCCGCACCCTCTCCCGCTCCCTCTCCCACGAAGCCCAGCGGGGCTGAGCGTGGCAGAGGGGCCGGGGGAAGGTCGGGGGGGGGCAGGAGGGTGATGTTGGGGGGCTGGGGGGACCCACACGCCTGGGTCTGCTCAGCCGCCCCGAAGAGGCAGCACAGGAAGGCGGGGGCAGGTGGGGGTGGGCTCCCATTCACCTGGGACCCCACCCCGCTGTGGGCGTCGTGGAGGCCGGTGGGGATGAGGACCCCGCGGGTCGGGGGGCTCCCGCCCTTAGCGGGGCTCCCGGCAGCTCCGGCGTGACTCAGTTTCCCTGGCGAAAAGAAGGGAATGCGAGGATGAGGAGCGCTGAAACCCGCCCGGGGCTGGAGGGCGCCCTGGGGGGGCTGGAGGGGGTGGGGGGCTTTGTACGGCAATAAAACGCCTACCTTGGCACCTCAGCGTCTTTCTGGGGGGGTACGAGGCTGGGGGGCAAGATTTAGGGGGAGAGGGACTGTGTGTGGGATGGGGGAATGGGGGCACATGGGGAAACTGAGGCACAGCAGCTGGAGGGACCCGGTGTCTTATGCGACTGGGGGGGGGGGGCTTGTGCTTATATAACCCCCCCCGCATCGCCCACCCGGTGCCAGGTTCTGCAGCACCCAGATTAGCTGTTCCCACTCTGGATCCCGCTGTCCCTGGGCCCTCGCCAGGCCCTGTCCCCTCCCCGTGCCCGGCCCCATCCCGGTCCTTCCTCCCAGGAGCCGCCTGCCCCTCACCTTCATCCCCCTACGGCTCGGGCACAGGCAGGATTTGGGTTCTTACAACCCCCCAGCCCCACCAGTGGGAACCACCCTGCTCCTTATCCCGGGGTGCTGGGAGCACTGGGAGCACTGGGAGCACTGGGAGCTGGCAGAGGTGGTGCTGGCTCCTGCCAGAGCTGGGCTCAGCTCACAGGTGATGGAGAGCTCAGCTGGGCCCCATCCCAATCCCTTCCCATCCCCATCCCAAACCCCACATCATTCCAATGCTTTCCCATCCCCATCCCAATCCCAATCCTCTCCTCGTTCTAATCCCTTCCCATTCTCATCCCCATCCCATTCCACCCAAATCCCTCCAAATTTCCATCCCCATCCCGTTCCAATCCTTTTCCACCCCCATTCCACACCATTCCTGTCCCACCCCATTTTTGCCCCTCTCCCAGTCCCTCTCCATCCTCATCCCATGGGACACTCATGAGCCGGGGCAGCACAGAGAGGTCCCAGCCACATCTCGGGGTGGGGGGACAAAATCTCCCAGGCCCAGGGACAGGATTCCTGGATCCCCGGAGCCCGGGAAGAGCGGTGGAGCCGTTATCAGCTCCGGGATGGATCCGGCCGCGGCCCCGGGGCGCTGCGCTAACCGGGTTAGGCGGGATGGATGATGGATGCAGGGATGCGGGGTGGATGGATGGGGCCGTCGCGGCTCCCCGCGGCCCCCCCGGGCCGGGCAGGGATAAAAGGCGGCGGCGGGGCCGGAGCCGCAGCCCCTCGCCATGAGCAGCCCGGCCGCGCTCCGCGAGGGCTACGAGCACTTCGACCCCCGCGCGTACCTGCGCAACAATTACCTCCCTCCCCGCGCCGACTTCTCCTCCGAGGAGTTCGTGGTGCCCTGGAAGCTGCGATGCCTGGCCGAGACCTTCGCCAGCGGTGAGAGGAAGGCGGCAGGGACCCCCAGTGGGGTGGGGAAACTGAGGCACGGAGCACCCGGGGGCAGCTCCTCTGCTCCTCCCTGGCTTTCCCGGTCCCCTGATTGTTGTGAGGATTCCCCCTCACCCCCCACATGTCCTGTCCCCTCCCAGGTGAGATCCGAGGGCAGACGTTGATCGATGTGGGCTCGGGCCCCACCATCTACCAACTGCTGAGCGCCTGCGACCACTTCGAGGAGATCGTGGCCACCGATTACCTGGCGGTGAACCGGGAGGAGCTGGGCCGGTGGGCGCGGGGCGAGCCCGGAGCCTTCGACTGGAGCCCCTTCATCCAGCACGTCTGCAAGATCGAGGGGCGCGGGTAGGGGGGCCGGGGGGGCGCGGGGGGGGGGGGCCGCGGGAGCCCAGGAGGAGGGGGATGGTGGGGTGGTCCCTTCTGGATTGTGTCCCCAAAATCCACGGGATCATAGATCCGGGTCTGCACGGATCCTGGGCTGATCCTTGTAGGACAATGCCCCTGAATCCCATGGGATCACAGCCACATTTTCCCACAAATGCTGAGGTGATCCCTACAGGACCACGTCACCAAAATCCCATGGCATCTCAGCCCCACATCCTCACAGCCACTGTTCCCAAATCCCATGGGTTCACGGCCCCATGTCCCTGCAGGATCCCAGCCTCACATATCCATGGAATCCTGTCTCTGTGCCTGTGGATGAAGGGCTGATCCCCACAGGAGCCTGTCCCTGTGGGTGCCCAGTTGATCCTGTTCCCAAATCCCCGTGGCTCTTGGGTCAATCCCTCCTGGATCCCATCCCCACATCCCTGCAGCTGCTGGGTTGGTCCCCAGGAGATCCTGTCCCTTTGTCCCTGTGCATGTTGGGTTTGCCCTGGTGTAATCCTCCTCCTGGTAGGTTCTGGAATGGGCGTCCCACCCCACATCCCTGCAGGATCCTGTCCCCACATCCCTGTGTGTCCCAGGTCAATGCCCACCCAATCCCTACTTCCCTGCACAATCCCACCCCATATCCCTGCAGAATTCCATCCTCACCTCCCTTTGCTTTGTCCCATCCCCACATCCCTGTGTGTGCCAAATCGATCCCATCCCCACACTCCCCTGAGTGCCAGGTTGATCCCATCTCCTTATCCCCGTGAATACTGGATTTATCCCATCCCCACACCCCCGTGGACACTGGATCAATCCCATCCCCACACCCCCGTGGATGCTGGATCGATCCCGCCCCCACATCCCTGCCTTTTCCGGGTCAATCCCCTCCCCACATCCCCCAGGCCCATTCCCACTCCCCACCTCCCCTCTCCCCCGTTCCCCCCGCTCCTCAGGGAGCCGTGGCAGGACAAGGAGCGGCGTCTCCGCGAGCGTCTCCGCCGGATCCTGCCCATCGACGTGCACCGCCCGGAGCCGCTGGGAGCCCCGCTGCGCCCCCCGGCCGACGCGCTGCTCTCCGCCTTCTGCCTGGAGGCCGTGAGCCCCGACCGCGCCGCCTTCGTGCGGGCACTGGCCCACGTGGGCAACCTGCTGCGCCCGGGGGGCCACGCGCTGCTGCTGGGAGCCCTGGGCGAGTCCTTCTACCTGGCGGGCCCCGCTCGCCTGCCCGTGGTGCCGCTGCAGGAAGCGGACGTGCGGGAGGCGCTGGCGGCCGCGGGTTTCGCGCTGCGGGAGCTGCGGAGTTACGCGATGCCCCCCGCGCTCCGCACCGGCGTGGACGATGTGGACGGAGTGTTCTTCGCCCACGCGCAGAAACCGCTGGAAGCCTGAAGGGAATCCCCGGGAAATCCCCCCCCGCCCTGCCCGGCGGGGTGAGGGCTGGAATCGGCTCCAGCTCGCGGGACGGTGACAATAAAGGCTGAGGTCGTGGCAGAGGATGGAGACGGCGCTGAGGGTCTGGGGAGGGGGCGCAGGGACCCCTGGGTGGGGGGGAAATGGGGCACACGGAGGGGGAATGGGGGGAGAGCAGCGTGGGAAATGGGGGTTGGGGTCTCAGTAGGGGGATATGGGGCACAAATGGGGGTGCAGAGAGCAAGAACAGGGTGGGAAAGGGCAGGGGAGGTATGGGGTGGGTGAGGGGTGCAAGATGGGGGGATATGGGATATGCTGAGGGGGTTGGGGAAGACTGAGGGGGTTTGGGACACACGGAGGGAAGTTTGGGGCACGCGGGGAGGGACAGAGTGAAAGCAGGGCGGGAAATGGGGTGCGAGACCGTGGGTAAGGGGTGCCCTGTGGGGTGACAGCAGAAGGGAACGGGGTACACTGGGGGGTGGGGGAGAGCAGCCGTGGGGCTGGGCATGGCAGGGGGGCACAGGGTGCCCTTGGGGCAGGGAGGGGACACGGGGAGGGGACAAGAACCCAGCACGGCACAGATTAAACTCAGCTTTATTCACATCCCACAGCACGCCCGGGGAAGGGGAATGGGGGGGGGGGGGGGCACAGCCCCTCTGGGCTGGGAGGGGGCACACCCAGCCCCCAAGGCACCCACACAACACCCCCCACATCTGGCAGAGCCACCCAGCAGCGCCCCCCCATGCACACAGACCCCCCCCCCAATCACCCACCTGTCCCCCAGCAGCCTCTGTCACCTCATGGGGGTCCCCAGCTCAGCACGGGGAGGGTCTGGGGGGGGGGCTCGGCTGTCCTGGACCCCTCTGTGCCCAGCAGTGGGGGGGGTTCCCATCCCCCTGGGAAGATGGGGGGCACGGGGGTTGGGGGAGAAAAACAAACCTCAGAAGGCAACCGGGGGGGGCAGGAGGCTGTGGCCAGGGGGGGCCGGGAGGTCGCTTGGCACAGGGCAGAGCAGGGCCCTGGGGGGGCACGGGGGGCATCGCCCACCCCCCCCAGCAGCTCTAGTCCACTTTGAAGAGGTCGGAGTTGGCCTTCAGGAGGTAGAGGCTGTCGTCCATCAGGAAACTGGGGGGACGAGGGGGGGATGAAGGGGGGGCTTGGCCCATGCTGGGCAGAAAGGGGGGGGGGGTTTAGGGGAGCCTTGAACCCAACACTGAGCACAGCAACACCTCCAGCACCCCGATTTCCAGGTGGGGGGAGAGGTCTGTGCATGCCACAGGCAAGAGAGGGACCAAGAACATCCCACGGGAAACTGAGGGGGTGCTGAGCACCCCAGTTTCAACAGCAGGGCTCACAGCACCCACAGTGGGGTCCCCAACACCTCGGTTTCAAGGCTGGGACTCCCAGCACCCCACAGAAAACTGCGGGGGCCCTGAGCCCCCCGATTTCAAGAGGGGGATGCTGAGCACCCCAATTCCAAGAGGGATCCCCCAGCACTCCAGCAGAGTCCCCAACACCCCCCCAGAGCAGAGCAGGGCCTCCCCAGACCCCGGGGGGAAACGCTGCACCCTGGGGAACACGGGGAGCCCCTCGCCCCTGTTTTAAATGGGATGGGGGGGGGGGGTCACTGACCTGTAGAAGAGCACGTTGAGGGGGATGGTCCCGATGTGCCAGAGCGCGTGGGCGTCCAGCACCCAGAGCAGGGGGGGGAAGTCGAGGAGCTCGAGCAGCGCCAGCGCCTGCAGCAGCAGCACGGCGGCCGCGCATTTCCACACGTGCGGGAGGCGCCGGCCCTGCCGCAGGCACCACCGCAGCCACCACGCCACCGTCAGCATGCCTGGGAAAACAACAAAACAACGGCACCCGCGGCTGTCACGGCTGCCCCGGGGGCAACCCAGCCCCGGGCAGGAACGCCTGGGAAAACAGCGTGGGGGGGGGATCAGGGACAGGGCGGTGCCCAAACGCTGCTGGAATTCCTGGGAAAACGGCACAGCAGGGACAGGGGTGTCCCCGGGGCAACCAAACCCCCCCGGGCAGAATTCCTGGGAAAACAGCGTTGTGGGGGGGCGGGGATCAGGGAGAGGTGGCTGCCTAAAGGCCAGTCAGAATTCCTGGGAAAACAGGAGAACACAGGCACAGGGGGTGCCCAAACCACGGTCAGCATTCCTGGGAAAACAGAGAGCTCAGGGACACGGGAGTGCCAAGCCCTGGGCAGAATTCCGTGAAAACGGGGAGCTCAGGGACACGGGGATACCCAACACCCTGCTCAGCATCCCTGGGAAAATGGGGCTTCAGAGACGGGGGCGCTCAGGGATGGGGAGGGCACAGACTGACCCCTGACACAGCCCCAGTCCATCCCAGTGCCTCCCAGCCCATCCCAGTGCCCCCCAGCTCACCAGCAGCGGCGTTGGCCACCAGGTTGTAGCCGTAGTCAAAGCGCACGAGGCTCAGGTAGGAGATGTGGCCGGCGAGGAAGAGCAGGAGGAAGGCCCTGAAGATGCTGATTAAGGCTGGGCGCTGCAGCCCCAGCGTCCTGTGGAGAAGGGGGACGGTCAGTGTCCTCCCAGTATGGCCCAGGGCCCTCCCAGTATGGCCCAGGGCCCTCCCAGTATGGCCCAGGGCCCTCCCAGGTGCTGCAGTGATGCCCAAACTGGCCCAACAGAGGCCAGCACCTTCCCTAGCAAAGGCCAGTGGCCCCCAGCACAACCCCAGTGGTCCCCAGCATAGCCCAGCACCTCCCAGTATGGACCAAGAATAGCCCAGTAGCCACCAGCATGGCCCAGAGTCACCAGGACAGTCTGAGTGACCCCTAACACAGCCCAGTAGCCCCCAGTACAGAACCACCAAGGCCCAGTGGCTGCCAGTATAGAAGTGGCAAGGTCCAGTGACCCTTCCCAGTGCCCCCCAGTCCAACCCCAGTGCCCCCCAGTTTGCCCCAGTGCCCCCCAGTCCGACCCCAGTGCCCCCCAGTCCGACCCCAGTGCCCCCCAGTCCGACCCCAGTGCCCCCCAGTTTGCCCCAGTGCCCCCCAGTCCGACCCCAGTGCCCCCCAGTTTGCCCCAGTGCCCCCCAGTCCGACCCCAGTGCCCCCCAGTTTGCCCCAGTGCCCCCCAGTCCGACCCCAGTGCTCACCTGACACAGCACAGGTACACGGAGTGCAGGACGACGGCCGAAGCACAGAAATAATCCAGTTTCTGTGGGATTTGGGATGGCTGAGCCGTGCTGGCAGAGTGGGAAGTGGTGGGGAGGGGTCTGGAACGGGACCCCCAGGGGCTTGGGGACACTCTGGGGGTGGCACTCCCTCACCTCCGTCAGCGCCGTGTCCCTCGTGTGGAACACGGTGGACCAGAACCAGGCGTTTAAGGAGACCTGGGAAAGGGGGAAATTTGGGATTTATGGGGTGGGGGGGATGTGGGTCAGGGGCACCCCACCCCTCATTTGGGGGATGAGGGCGCTGGGAATGGGATGGGGGGGATGGAAGAGCTGGAGCTGGGTGGGATCAGGTGGTTCTGGGGGAGATCTGGGGGAAAGGGAGGGGAGAGGGAGGGAAAATGGGGGCAAAAGAGGAAAAGGGAAAGGGAAGGAGAAAAAGGGAAGGGGAAGAGAGTGGAAATGGGAAAGGGAAAGGAGAAAAAGGGAGAGGAGGAAAAGGGAGAGGAGGAAAAGGAGGAAAAGGGAAAGGAGGAAAAGGGAAAGGAGGAAAAGGGAAAGGAGGAAAAGGGAAAGGGAAGAGAGTGGAAATGGGAAGGGAAAAAAGAAAAAGAGAAGGAGGAAAAAGGAAGGGGAAGGAGGAGAGAGGGAGAAGGAAAAGAAAGGGGAGGGGAAAAGGAAAAGAAAGAAGGGGGAAAGGGACAGAAAAGAGAAGGAGAAGTGAGAGAAAGGGAGGGTAAAAGGAGGGGGAAAGAAGGATGGGGAAAAAAGGGATGGGGAAAACGGGATGGGCAAAGGGCAGCAGGGCTGACCCAGGCGAAGGCGACGCAGGTGGGGTAGGTGGGGGCGGCGGGGGGCACGGCCGCCCGGTAGCGCAGCAGCATCACCAGGCTGGCCAGGCCGTTGAGGAAGGAGGCGAAGGCGGAGGCCGGCTCCTGGAAGAACAGGAACCGCGAGAAGGGCCACTGGGAAGGCACGGGGGCGTCAGCGGGGGGGACCCCCGAGCCGCCCTGCCCGCCGGGAGGGCCGGCTCACCTTGCCGTGGAACTGGGGCACGCGGTGGCCGCCCTGCTGGTACAGCCGCACCGTCAGCCACATGCACTCGTACTTGCACTCGTCCCGGCACGTCCAGCCTGCGGGACACACCGGCGCCTCCCACTATGCACCAGTACGCGACACGGGAGCGGGCCCGGCGCAGCTCGGGGCAGGGGGAGCGGGCGGGCTTCACCCCGTGGCGCCCCCGGCCTCACTGGAGGACGCCCGGCCGTCCCCATGGCGACCGGCAGCACGGACCAGTAGCTCCCAGTATGGCCCAGTGTCCCTCCAGATAGTTCAGACAGCTGTCCTGGTAAAGCCCAGTGTCCCCACGGTATGGCCCAGTGACCCCCCAGCACGGCCCAGTGACCCCACTCCAGAGTCCAGCACCTCCCAGCATAGACCAAAACCAACCCAGCAGCCACCAGTGACAACCAGTATAGGCCAAGTGACCCTTAACACAGCCCCAGTGACCCCCAGCGTCCCCCAGGGCTGCCCAGTCCAGCCCCAGTCCAGCCCCAGTTCCTCCCAGTCCCTCCCAGTCCCCTCAGCCCGGCGGGGCGTGGCTTCAAAGGGGCGTGGCCTCCAAGAGGGTGCGGCCTGCCCGGGAGGCGTGGCCTCGGGCTCCGCCAACCAATGGGCGCGCGGGGAGGGGGGGGCGGTACCTGTCAGGCCCATGTAGAGCGGCTGCCGGGCGCGGAAGTGCCGCAGCGCCGCCCCCGAGCAGTTCTGCCGCTCGCAGCGGCTCAGGCACTCCCGGTACAGCGGTTCCCGGTCCCCCTGCGAGCCCTGGGCCGGGCCCGGCGCCGCCGCCGCCATGAGAAGCAGCAGCAGCAGCAGCGCGGCCCGCGCCGCCATCGCCGCCCGGCCCGGCCGCTTCCGGCCCGCCCCGGAGATGGGGCCGGCGCGGGGCACTATGGGATATACCGCCCCCGCCGGCCGCGGGAGGCGATGGGATACAGTCCCCCGAGCGGGAGGATCATGGGATATATCCCCCCTCAGGCGCGCTCTGCAGAGGCTCATGGGATATATCCCCCCATGGGGCCCGGGGGTCCCGGGGCACTGCGGGGACCCTCCGGTGTCCTGCGGGGACCCTCCGGTGTCCTGCGGGGCTCGCGGCCAGTTCAGGGCCCGGGGGCAGCGCGGCCTGAGGGACTGAGTGGTCCCGGCCATGCGGAACCCCCGGCAGCGGCCGTGGGATGAGGTCCCGGTGGCGGCCTGGCCTGTGCTGGATCCCCGTTCCTGCCCCCGTGGCAGGCGGGACCCCAGCGCCGAGAGTCCCCTTCTCTGGGGGCTCCTCCCTCGCGGCGGCCCATGTGGAAGCACGGGCCGGGGTGACCCAGGGGTACGTGGGGGGCAGGATCTGCCCCATGCGGGGGTCACGTCCTGGCCCCCCAGCCCGGCTGCTCCTGGTGCCGTGCCTGGCGCTGCCCGGCCGGGGGGGTTCGGATGGGGTCCCCGTGTGTGGGGGTCCCCACCTGTGGAGGACCCCCACGTCCCAGTTCCCTCTGTGTGCCCAGGTGAAGGTGGAACAGGTGGGGGGGGGGGGGGGACAGGTGCCAGCTCTCGGTCACCTCATCGGGCACCCCGTTAGGTGCTGCTGAGCTGTCCCTGTCCCCCAGGCCTGTCCCCAGCCCCCTGCACCATTGCGGGGTGCCAGGTCTGTCCCCCCACCCCCTGAAGGGCCCCCCAAACCCCTGAGTATTCCTGTCCCCCTCCCCAACACGGGTGACAGCCACAGCCCCGGGGAGGCAGGTGAGGGGACAGGGACGGAGGCCGTGTCCTCCCCCCAACTCAGGGGACCCCCGGGATCGCGGCAGGACCCCGGGACAGGAGCGCCCCGGGGCTCGGGAGTCCCCGGTGCTCCCCAGGGAAGGGAACGGGGCACTCCGGGATGGGAAGCGCGGGGGGGGGATGGACTGCAGGGGAGTCCGGGCTGAGGCGTTCCTGGTGCTCCGAGGGGCTGGAAAGTGGGACCGGAGCCGGGGGGTCCCCAGCGCTCCCGGGGAGTGGAGGGGGGGGCCTGGGGCGGGGGGCACCCGCTGGTCCCGGGGATGGGAAGGGGGAACGGGGGGGGGTTCCCGGTGCTCCCGGGGGACGGACGGCGGTGATTCCCGGGGGAAGGGGGGTCCGGGGCGGGAGGTGCCCGGTGCTCCGGGAGGTTGGAAGGTGGGGGGGGGTCGGGGGGTCTGTCCTGGTCCGGGGCGGCGGGAGCGCGCGGGGGCGGCGGGAGCGCGCGGCGCGCCCTCGCCCGGGGCCGGGACCGGGATCGGGATCGCGAGGCGGAGCCCGGGAGCGGCGGGAGGCGGCGGCTCCGGCTCCGCAAACTTTCCCGGAGCGGCGGCGGGGCCATGGGCCGCGGCCCGCGCTGAGCACCATGATCGCGGCCGGGGGCTGCCTCGGCGCCGGGCTGCTGCTGCTGGCCGCCCTCTGCCCCCCCGCCGCCGCTGAAGGTGGGTCCCACCGGGGAGCTCCGGGGGGGCACCGGGGACACCGGGAATCGGGGGGACTCCGGGCCGCGGGAGCGTCCCCGCGCAGCGACTTCGCGCAAAGTTTTGCACGGGACCGACCGGGACCGGGGGGCACCGAGAGGGGGAACCGGGGAAAGGGAGGGGGGGGACACGGGGGGCGTGACCGAGAGGGCACCGGGGGGGACATCGGGGGTGGGACCGAGTGGAAAACCGGGAGGGGACGGTGGGGACAACCGAGGGAGCAGCGGGAGGGGACTGTGGGGCCCTCGGGTCGGGAACGAGGGGGGCACCGGGGGTGGGACCGGGCAGCTCTGGGAGTGGGTCGGGGGTGCACCGGGCCGCGGGGGTCCGCTGTGCCCGGGGGCTGCACGGTGGGAAGTGACGGGACCGCCTCCCCCGGTCCTTCCACACTCCCCCCACTGCCCTCTCGGTGTCCCCGGTTCTCCCGGCCGCGGGCAGCGCGACCCCGGTGTCCCCGCGCCGCCACTGCCCGCCAGGATTCGGGGCCGAACTGGTGTGTACTGGGAGGCGCTGGGGCCAAGCGGGAGGCCCTGCCCGCTGCGCCCCGGTTCCCCCGAGCGGGACGATTCCCGGGAGGAATTTAGGGGCTCCGGTAGATCCCGGAGCGGGGACCCCCCCCCCCCCCCGCTGCAGCCGGTCCCAGGGCTCCGGCACCGCCGGGAGAAGCGAGAACTGGGGCCCCCACGTTGTGGGGGTTCCCTTCCCGTGGGCATGGGGAGGCTTCGGGGTGCGGGGCAGGCGCGGTGCCCCACGGAGCGGCTGGGTGGGTGGGTGGGTGCGTCCCCGTCGCTCCCATCCACATTCTCGACGTGCCGCACCCAGCCCAGCCCCGGGGGGGAGCGGGGAGCCCGGCCCGACAGCCCCCGGGCCTCGGCCACGCACCGCGGCGGGGCTGGCAGGAACGGGGCTAGCAGGAGAGGGGGCTGGTGGCCCCAAAGTGGGCACCAGCAGCCCCAAAAGTTGGACGCTGCTGCCTCCCCGTCGGGGGGCAGCTCCAGCAGCGGGAGTTTTGGAAAGTGAATGCCCGGTGGGAGTGAACCAGTGTGAGGTGGTGGGACAGGGACGTGGGGACACACTGGGTGGCCTCCACTCCCGGCACCCCACAGCTCACGCTGCCTGGAGCAGCCGTGTGGGCCGAGCTCCAGGTTGGGGACACGCCGGTGTCCCTGAGGCCGGATTGGTGTCCGGCAGCCCCGGCTCAGGACAGCCCCCGTGGGCACGTGGCCGACGCGCTTTGCCGGACACCCGCGGGCAGCCGAGGTGCTTCGTGGTGGCACCGCCCGCTGGAGCGAGCCAGGCAGGACGGGTCAGTCACTGCCCTGCCCGGTGCCCAGCCAGGGACCTGGGCGAGCGGACAAGGCCAAATCCTGGGGCACGGAGCCGGGATCCCACCGGGATCCGGCGCTGCCGCGCACTTGTCCCACCTGCCCTTTGCCCCGGGGAAGCCCCGGCACCCCGTGCCTGTCACGGCAGGTGTGGGCACAGACCTTGAGCTTTGGTCGCCCAACACAACGGCACGTTCCCCTCCGGGGTCCCCCCCGTTGCACGGCCGGTCGGGTGGGAGACAGCTGAACCCCACATTCGGGGGGCTTCCTCCTTCCTGGCCGTTTTTTCCCCTGGCTCAGAGGCCTCGGAGCAGGCGGGGGAGGCGAGTGCCAGCCGGGTCGCCTGGACACGGGGCCGCGCCCGCAGCTGCCCAGCACCGGGGGCTGTCACTCAGCCACAGAGCAGCCGGGAACCGGCACAGCGAACCCCCGCCTGACCCCCGTGTGCCCCCCTGCCCGTGCTGGGACGGCAGCGCCTCAGGGCTGGTGGCTCTGGGAGTGACACTGTGGTGGCGGCAGGGTCAGCGCCGGGCTCGGTGCCGGAGCGGGGCTGGGCTCTGGCGTGGGGGCTCTCCCCGGCGAGGTGTTGGGGTGCCGGGGGCCGCGGGCGCGCCGGGGCTGGGCCGTGCCCGCCAGCCCTGCGTCACCGCTGCTCCCCAAACACGCCCGACCTGAAAAGGCGGTTCCAGCCGGGAGCGGGCGGCCGGGGCCCCGTGCCACCCGCGCCCGTGACTCACTCGCCCGGGGCCTGGCACCCAGGGCGGGCTCCCGCGCCCCCCGCCCCGCCTGGATGCCGCGGGGATGCTCGCCCGGCCAGCAGCCCCCCACCATGGGGCCGGCCGGGCCCCGCAGCCGTCGCCGCTCAACAATCGGGTCTTGTCTCGGCGCGGCCGCCCCGGCGGCGTGGGCAGCGCATTCCTGCCCGCGGCCCCCGCTCCGGCCCCGCGGCTCTGGGGGTCCCAACCCAGCCCCCAGCAGTCCCCGGCCCCCGCCGCGGGCACGGGGCGACACCGGTCCCCGTTGTCCCTCGAGCGGGGCCCGGTGCCAGAGCGGGAGCAGCTTTGCCGCGTGCCGGGGTGGGAGCCGGGGGAGCCACGATCCAGGAAACCCATCGGAAGCTGTTGGGAGCAGCCCCGGAGATAAAGGGCGGCCGCCGCATCCGCGGCGTTTCCTGCGGGGGCCGGAGCTCCACGTCCCACGGGGGAGAGGAGGGGTTGGGGACCCGCTGAGCCCCCGCTGTCCCCACAGTCTGCACCGGCACCGACATGAAGCTGCTGCGTCCCTCCAGCCCCGAGAGCCACTACGAGACCCTGCGGCACCTCTACCAGGGCTGCCAGGTAGTCCAGGGCAACCTGGAGCTCACCTACCTGCCCGCCGACGCCGACACCTCCTTCCTCAAGGTGCGCAGCGGGAAACGCCCCGAGGCGGGGGGGGGGGAAGGACGGGGGTCCGGCCGGCCCCTCACCCGTGTCCCCCCCATTCCAGGACATCAAGGAGGTGCAGGGGTACGTGCTGATCGCGGAGAACCAAGTGAGCGGGCTGGAGCTGCAGAGCCTGCGCATCATCCGCGGCACGCAGCTCTTCCAGGACCGCTACGCCCTGGCTGTGGTGGGCAACGCCGGCCCCACCGGCACGCCGGGGCTGCGCCAGCTCGGCATGAGGCACCTCACAGGTGGGGAAGCCCTGTCGGGGTCGCTCGGGTTTGCGGGTTGCTGCTCCTGCAGTTGGGAGCTGCCAGCTCCGGTCTGGGGTGGGTGTTCCCACAGGGTCCCTGTCCAGGTGTGGGTGTCCCCATGGTGGGTCCCCACCCAGGATTGGGTGCTCCCATGGAGAGGCAGGTCCCTACCGAGGACTGGGAGTCCCCACGGGGCTGCAGGGCTTCCCCATGCTGACCTCCCTACCTGTCCCCCGCCAGAGATCCTGAAGGGAGGGGTGCGCATCGAGAGGAACCCCGAGCTGTGTTTCCAGGAGACCATCCTCTGGAGCGACATCTTCCACCGGCACAACGAGTTCCGTGCCGAGATCCAGGTGGAGAGCGCCCGCACCCGCAGCTGTGAGTGCCCCAGGGGAGTTGTGGTACCGGGGGTGGGGGGGCTCTGGGGGTTCCAGCCCCCCCGGCACCCCCTGCTCACGCTTCCCCCTGCGCAGGTCCCGACTGCCGGGCGCTCTGTGCCGAGGGGCACTGCTGGGGCGAGGGCAAACAGGACTGCCAGACATGTGAGTGTGGGGCCCCATAGAGGCTCTGACCCGCCCCCCCACCTCCCCAGGGACCCCCAAAGCCCCTGGGAACCCCTTTCCTTACCTCTGTATGCCCCTGCTCCACTGATCCCCACTTGGCACCCAAATCTCTGTCCCAGAGACTCCCTGGACCTTCTGCTTGCACTCCCCAATTGTTGCCCTACTGAGCCCTACTTGCCACCCTCTGGACCTTCCATTTGCCTCCCAAATCTCTGTCCCACTGACCCCTATTTGCCACCTAAATCTTGCCCTCAGAAGCACCCTGACCTATTTAGCCCCCAAATCCTCGTTCCACTGAGCCCTACATGGCACCCAAATCCTGCTCCAGGAGCCTCCCCTTACATCCCAAATCCCTGCCCTGAGGACCTCTGCTTACACCCCAAATCCCAGCCCTGGGAACCCCCCGCCCTTGCCCCCCCAGATTCCTGTCCCACTGGCCCCACTTGTCCCCTGAATTCCCACCACACAGATTTTTACCCCGGAAACCCACCTACCCTCCAACCCCTCACCCTGGCGACTCCCCCATTGCCTGGAGGGAGGAATCCGTGGGGGTCCCTGTCCCCAGCGTGTCCCTCTGTGTCCCTGCAGTGACCAACAGCATCTGCCACGGCTGCCCACGCTGCAAGGGCACGAAGCCCACGGACTGTTGCCACGAGCAGTGCGCCGCCGGCTGCACCGGCCCCAAGCACTCCGACTGCCTGGTGCGCACGGGACGGGGGCACCGGGGGTCCTGGGGGGCAACAGGGGTCTCACACGGCTGTGTCCCCCCACCCCAGGCATGCCTGAACTTCAACCGGAGCGGGATCTGCGAGCTGCACTGCCCCCCACTCGTCGTCTACAACTCGGACACCTTCGAGTCGATGCCCAACCCTGACGGGCGCTACACCTTTGGTGCCAGCTGTGTCAGCCAGTGTCCCTGTGAGTGACACCCTGGGGGGGTGCAGGGGCGGCCAGCGTGGTCCTGACCCCCCCCCCTGCCCCCTCCAGACAACTACCTCGCCACGGAGGTGGGGTCCTGCACCCTCGTGTGCCCCCAGAACAGCCAGGAGGTCACGGTCAACAACGTCCAGAAGTGTGAGAAGTGCAGCAAACCCTGCCCGGAGGGTGAGAAACCCCCCCGGGGTCTGGGGGGCTCTGGGTGCCCTGAGGATGTGGGTGAGCAGCCCCCAGGGGCCGGGAGGGGGGCTCTGGATACTGCAGGACTGGGGATGAGCAGCTCCTCAATGTCCTGGGGGGCTCCCAAGGTTGTGGGTGAGCAGCCCCCCAGTATCTGGACAGGTCTGGGGACCCCAGAGGTGTGGGTGAGCAGTCCCCTGGGGGTTGGGGGTACTCTGGGAACCCCAAGGGTGTGGGTAAGCAGCCTTCCCAAGCCTTGGGGGGCTCTGGGGACCGCAGGGATGTGGATGACCAGTCCTCAGTGCAGCTCTGGGGACTCCCAAGTCTGTGTGGGGGTGCTGCTATGCCCTGTGGGGGTACCTCCATGGCTGGTGGGGCAGTGTTTTGGGGTGCTTGGGGGTCCTGGTGGAGCACCCCAGCCCTGCTATGCCCCCTCAGTGTGCTACGGGCTGGGAGTGGATTTCCTGAAGGGCGTCCGTGCCGTGAACGCCTCCAACATCCAGCACTTCTCCGGCTGCACCAAGATTTTTGGGAGCCTGGCTTTCCTGCCCGAGACCTTCGCTGGGTGAGTGCCTGATTCCCCTCCCTGAGCCCACCGGGACCCCCAGCGGGACCCCCCCCAACCTCCCTCCCATCCCCTGCAGGGACCCCAGCACCAACACCCCACCCCTGGACCCCAAACTGCTGCGGATCTTCGAGAGCCTGGAGGAGCTGACGGGTGAGAGCCGGGGGAGCTGGGGGGGGATCGAGGGCTCCGGGTTTGGGGTGCACATGAGGTGGTGACACTCAGCTCCCCCCAGGCTTCCTCTACATCGCGGCCTGGCCACCTGACATGAAGGACCTGGGAGTCTTCCAAAACCTGCGCGTGATCCGGGGCCGGGTGCTGCACAAGTGAGCAGGGACGGGGATGTGGGGGGGACACGGGGGCACAGGGGCACCTGCAGGGATGCAGGGGGACACATGAGGGGACACAGGGATATGGAGTGACACGGAACCTGGGGATGCAGAGGGGACGTGGGGAAATGTTGGGGCACAGGGGGACACAGAGAGACATGGTGAGGGTGCAGGGGGGTTCTGGGAACACACGGGGAGATATGGGGACATGGGGGGACGTGGGGGATGACAGGACATGAGGGCGTATGGGTGGGATGCAGAGGTTGCAGGGGAGACTTGGGTGGGACCCGGGGGGATGCAGGGGGACATGAAGGGGCTCACACAGGGTGAAGGGGGGACACGGGAAGGACACGGAGGATGTGTGGGGACACGGAGACACGGGTGTCTCACCCGTGGGTGTCTCGGCAGCGGCGCCTACTCACTGACGCTGCGGGACCTGGCGGTGCAGGCGCTGGGGCTTCGGGCCCTGCAGGAGATCAGCAGCGGGATGGTGCTGGTGCACCACAACCCCCAGCTCTGCTTCCTCCAGAAGGTGCCCTGGCACAGCATCTTCCGCAACCCCCGCCAGCGCCTCTTCCAGACCCACAACAAGCCCCCCGAGCAGTGCGGTAAGAGGAGCCCATGGGGGTGGGGGGAGATGTTGGACCCCCCCCGTTCCTGACAAACGCCCTGGTGCTGATGGTGCCCCCCCCTGCAGAGAGCGAGGGGCTGGTTTGTTTCCACCTCTGTGCCCAGGGGCACTGCTGGGGCCCCGGCCCCACCCAGTGCGTGGCCTGCGAGCGGTTCCTGCGCGGCCAGGAGTGCGTGGCCTCCTGCAACCTCCTGGATGGGTGAGTGGAGACCCTCGGGAGTGCCAAACAGAGCCCCCACACACACCGCAGGGTGGGGCTGGGACTCCATCCCTGCCCCTTTGCCCTGCAGAGCCGTCCGGGAACACGCCAACGGGACGCGGTGCCTGCCGTGCCACCCCGAGTGCCAGCCCCAGAACGGCACCGAGACCTGCTTCGGATCGGTGAGGACAGGGACACGCACTGGGTGGGCTGGGGGGCGCCCCCAGACACTGGGTGGGTTGGGTCCCTCAACCCGCCCCGGTTCCTGCAGGATCCAGACCAGTGCGTGGCCTGTGCCCACTACAAGGATGCCCAGCAGTGTGTGCGGCGCTGCCCCAGCGGCGTCAAGGCCGACGCCTCCTTCGTGCCCGTCTGGAAATACCCGGACGAATTCGGCGTGTGCCAGCTCTGCCCCACCAACTGCACCCACTCGTGAGTTGGGGTTCCCTAGCCGAGGAGGGGGTGCTGGCAGCTGCAGGGGGCTGCTGACAGCAGGGGGCTACACCCTGTGTCCCCAGGTGCACGATCCGGGATGAGGACGGGTGTCCCGTGGACCAGAAGCCAAGGTAGGAGTGTGGCTGTGTTGTGCCACGGCCACTCTGGGTGCTGGGGGTCCCCCACCCTGACGGCCTCTTGGCACGCAGCCAGGTGACGTCCATCATCGCCGGCGTGGTGGGGGCTCTGCTGGTCATCGTCCTGCTCCTCATCACCGTCATCTGTGTCAAGCGCCGGCGGCAGCAGGAGCGCAAGCACACGATGCGGCGGCTGCTGCAGGAAACCGAGGTGGGGATCTCCCCGGGGGGCAGGAGTGGACCCTCAGTGCCTGGGAGGGATCAGGAGCCTGGCTCCCCTCACCCCTCCATGCCCCACAGCTGGTGGAGCCACTGACGCCCAGCGGGGCCCTCCCCAACCAAGCCCAGATGAGGATCCTCAAGGAGACGGAGCTCAAGAAAGTGAAAGTTTTGGGTTCTGGTGCTTTTGGCACCGTCTATAAGGTGAGGAGTGGGGATAGCACAGTGGGGCGTGACCCTCCCTGCTCTGCATCCCCTCACCTGCTTGTCCCCACCTCAGGGCATCTGGATCCCCGATGGGGAGAGCGTGAAGATCCCAGTGGCCATCAAAGTCTTGCGGGAGAACACATCACCCAAAGCCAACAAGGAGATCCTGGACGTGAGTGTGGCCACGGCACTGGAGGGGAATGGGGCTGGCAGTGACCCCTGCCCACCCTGACCCCTCTCCTGCCCATAGGAGGCCTATGTGATGGCAGGGGTGGGCAGCCCCTACGTGTCCCGACTGCTGGGCATCTGCCTGACGTCCACGGTGCAGCTGGTGACGCAGCTGATGCCCTACGGCTGCCTCCTGGACTACGTGCGGGAGAACAAGGACCACATCGGCTCCCAGGACCTGCTCAACTGGTGTGTGCAGATCGCCAAGGTAGGACAGGGGACCTGGGCAGCTCTGGGGGGGGTCCTGGGGGAGACCAGGGACAGCTGGACATGTGCCACCTCCAGGGGATGAGCTACCTGGAGGAGGTGAGACTGGTGCACCGGGACTTGGCCGCTCGCAATGTCCTCGTCAAGAGCCCCAACCACGTCAAGATCACCGACTTTGGGCTGGCCCGGCTGCTCGACATCGACGAGACCGAGTACCACGCTGATGGTGGCAAGGTAGGGCTTGGGGACTCAGGACAGTGATGTTCCCCTCGGTGACCCCCCCAGCCACCCCCCAGTCCTGCTCACCTCTCCATCTGCCCTGTCCCAGGTCCCCATCAAGTGGATGGCGCTGGAGTCCATCCTCCGCCGGCGCTTCACGCACCAGAGCGATGTCTGGAGTTACGGTGCGCCAGGGTGTCCCTGCCCCGGGGGACTTGGGGAGTCCCGGCGCACTGCTCACCCCCACACCCGTCCCCTCCAGGTGTCACCGTGTGGGAGCTGATGACGTTTGGGGCAAAGCCGTACGACGGGATCCCCGCGCGGGAGATCCCGGACCTGCTGGAGAAGGGCGAGCGGCTGCCGCAGCCGCCCATCTGCACCATCGACGTCTACATGATCATGGTGAAATGTACGGGGAGGGTACACGGGGACAGGGAGGGGACAGGGCGTGGTGTCACCCTGCTCCCGGCCCTGATGGCGCCCGGCTCTGCTCCAGGCTGGATGATTGACTCCGAGTGCCGGCCCAAGTTCCGGGAGCTGGTCACCGAGTTCTCCCGCATGGCCCGCGACCCCCAGCGCTTCGTGGTCATCCAGGTACGCAGATCCCCGGGGTCCCGTCCCCTCGCCGGTGCCCTGGGGTGAGCACTGACAGGTGTGACCCCCCCCCAGAACGACCTGGTGGGGCTGCCCGGCTCCATGGACAGCACCTTCTACCGAGCGCTGCTGGATGAGGAGGACATGGACGACCTGGTGGACGCCGAGGAGTACCTGGTGCCTCACCACGGCTTCTTCAGCACCGACACCTCCACCACCTACCGCAGCCGCATCTCCTCCATGCGGGTACGTGGGGAGGGCTGGGAGGGAGCTCCCAGGCCTGGCACAGGCGTGGGGGTGACCCCATGCCACGTCTGTGAGGGGCAAAGCGCCGGGATGCTCCTCGGGGTGGGCTCAAGTGCCCGACTCTGTGTCCTCTCCCACACCCAGAGCACGGCGGAGTCTCCAGCCAAGGTGGAAGAGGGCGAGGGCTTGGCCTCCTTCCCCTTCCCCGCCCAGGGCCTGGCAGAGGGCCCAGAGGGCCCTGTCCCAGAGGTGCCAGATGGGGACAAGGTGGCCCTGCAGAGCCCCCCAGGGCGGGAGCCCGCCGCCCTGCCCCGGTACAGCGAGGATCCCACCGGGTTGACGGCCAAGGACGGAGAGGACCCCGAGTGCTTCACCGTCCCAGCCCCCCACAGCACCATGCCAGGTAGACAGGGCACGGCTGGACCCTTGGGGAGGTGGTGGGGGGTGTCTGTCTGTCCCATGACCCCTGGGGGGTCCCTAACATGTCACTCACCCTGCAGAGTACGTGAACCAGGCTGAGGAACGTCCGCCCCGGGCCCCCCCATCCCCGCCTGACAAGCCCAAGGGGCACCAGGGGAAGAACGGGCTCATCAAGGACCCCAAGAACTCCTTCCCAGGGCCTTTCGGCCACGCTGTGGAGAACCCCGAGTACCTGGCACCCCATGGCACCCCCACCCCTGGCCCCTTCAGCCAGGCCTTCGACAACCCCTACTACTGGAACCAGGACCCCGCCAAGGGTGGTGGCCCCGAGGGTGGCCCCGGCACGACGCCCACGGCCGAGAACCCCGAGTACCTCGGCCTGGCCGGCCCCGACACCACGGCCGTGTAAGAGAGACCCCCCAACTTCACCAAGGCAGCTCAGGGAGGGACGAGCCACGGCCGCAGGGCTGGGGGTCCATCCCCTCTGCCCGAGGGTGGCACCGCTGACGCGGGGCTGGGAGAGCCCAGGACGCTGTGGGACAGCGCGGCAGCAGAGTGGGGACAGAGGGGTCACCCTCGGTGGCACTGGGGACCCACAAGCTGGGCGGGTGCCCGGAGCAGCCCAGGGAGCTCGGCCCCAGCACGGCCTGGAGAAGGACAGGCCCTCTGCCAACCCCCCCACTCCAGGGCTGTCCCAGTGCCTGGGACACGTGGACTTGCACTGAGGGCAGCTGGACTGAGAGCAGTCCCGGCTGCTCCGGGATCCTTTGGAAGCACCGGGATGTATATTTGATAATTGTACATTGGTTGTTTTTTCTACTCCCGTGGTCTCTTTGGTTTCCCCTTCTCCGTCGGATTCAGCTCTGTCTCCCAAGGACCAACATGTCACACCCCTTCCCTTTTTCCTTCTTTTTTTCCCCTTTTCCTTCTCTTTTTCCCTTCTTTTTTCCTCTTTTTGCCTTCCCTTTCCCCTTTTTCCCTTTTTTTCTTTCCCTTTCCCCTTCTTTTCCCTTCCCCATTTCCTCTCCCCTTTTCCCTCCTTTCCATTCCTTTTTCTGTTTCCTTTTCCCCTTCTGTCTTCCCTTTTTTGCTTCTTTCTTCTTCCCCCTTCTCTTCCCACTCCTCCCTTTTTTCCCCCTTCCCTTCCTCTCCCTTCTGTCACCCCCCAAAACTTGCCTGAAGGACAAAATTCCTGATCCCAGGCAGGATCCAGGAGCGTGTCCCACGCCCCATTCCCGAGGGACACCAGAGGAGCCACATTCTCCATCCTTTATTCCGCCCAGGCCGTTGGGTTTATACACAGTATAGAATAAATAGGGGACCCCCCCGCCCCGAGGCCAAGGGCAGGGTCATTCCAGGCAGGAAGCAGGAGCTGGGAGCCTGGGAATGAGGAGGGGGGATGTGAACACACCTGTGGCTGTGGGGCCGGGCTGGGGTTCCCATGGCCAGCCCCTGCCCGGGATTAAACAGTGCCAGAGGGACTTTAATCATTAACAAATCCCAGGGGAGTTACAGCCAGTGGATTCCCCTTGGAATGAACCTGCTGGGAGCTGCTCCAACACCCAGCCTGGCTCCCCGGATTCCCAGGGGATGAGGGAGGGGAGAGGCCAGCACAGAGACACGGGGGTGCCAACCCTGTGCCCCTCGGGGAGGTGCAGCTGATGAGGGGGGGGAAGGCAAAGGCAGGTGGGAGACCCCCCCCACCCCACAAGCCACAGCAGGACAGGCAGGGCACAGAATGACCCCCAGTGCCACCCGTGCCACAGCTCTGCCCTTCCCAGCGCCACCCTGGGGGTCCCCAGGAGGCTCCTGAGCCCCCCAGTCGTGCAGGGAGTTAAGGAAGGCGGCGCTGGGCAGCCTGGGGGGACCCCGCTGTCCCCAGGGGGCTACAGGATGACGCAGGGGGGGCGGCTGTTGGTGATTTTCTCCAGGGGCTCCCCATTGCGGGCTCTGCGGATGGCCTCGATCAGCTGGGGAGACACGGCAGGGGAGGGGTCAGGGCCAGGCCCCGGGAGCACCGGGGCACACGGAGGGGACAGGGACAAACCCCGGCCCCGGTGAGGAGCTGCCCCTCTCTTCCTGCCCTCTGTGCCCCAGCAGGACCTGCAGCGGGTGCTGGCAGCGTGGCAGGAGGGGGAGCAGCTCCAGAGGGTGACAAAACGTGGGCAGGTCCCATCCCAGCAGGGGCTCCCTGCAAACCCAACGCCCCCCAGGCCCAGCCTGGCTGAGCCCGGGACCCCCGGTGGGCACTCACGTCCTTCTCGTAGGGAAAGCCCCCGTTCTCCAGCTTGGAGAAGACCAGCTGCCCGTTGATCTCGATCTCGAAGGCACCTGAGGGCACACACAAGGCCCAGCCCTGAGCTCTGTCCCCCCCCCCCAAAACACCCCCAGCCCGTGCCCCACCCCGGCAGCACGGGGGGCTCTGCAGACCCCCCGGCTCTGCCCCCAAACTGAGGGGCAGCAACCAGGCCACGACCCCCCTGGACTTCCAGCCGGGTTTGACCCACCCCAAACCCCCAGCACGGCACTGGGGGTGGCCTGGGGTGTCCCCCCCCGAGGCCGAGGCTGCTCCGGGGTCTCACCGGTGCCCCCCAGGCGTGACTCGATCTCGATGTCGGAGTACTCGTCCCGCACGGCGCTCGCCAGCTCCTGGTACGTGGCCTCGAAGCCGCAGGGCTCGCTGGGGAGGGGGGAACTGCCTGAGGAGGGGTCGGGGCGCAGGGACCCCACAACGGCTCTGCTGCTCCCTGCACCCCCGTTTCCCAACGCCCCCCTCAGGAGCCCTCCCAAAACCCCCAGCCCCCCATACCCCATAACCCTGTGGCCCCTCAATACCTCCTCAGCCCCCCCCCCCAGCCTGCAGAGCCCCCCCAAATCCTCCATAACCCCTTCCTCAGCCCCCAGTTCCCCCAGTTTGTGCTCCCAGTACCGCTCTGGGCCGCCCCCGAAGGCCCCGGGGTCCCCTCGGTACCCGCGGTCCACCCGCCCCCGGGCCCCCCGCGGCCGCGGCGCTCACCAGTACTCCACCACGATGCGGACCCGCCGCTCGGCCCCACTCTCGGCCCCGTCCCCGTTCCCGTCCCCGGCCCCGCTGCTCATGGCCCCCGGTGCCGCCGCGCCGCCGCTTCCGGGTGCGGTCACGTGACGCGCCACTTCCGGCCGCTCTGCACCGCCGCGCCGCTCGTCTCGTCTGCTCCGAGACCTCCGGGAGGCCTGCCGTGACCCCGGTGACCCCCGGGGGACCCAAAATGACCCTCAGTGACCCCCCTGAGACACCCAGTGACCCGAAGCGAGTCCCAGGACGCCTCTACTGACCTAAAGTGACCCCGGGGAACCCAAACTCACCGCGTGTCACCTGCAGTGACCCCCGAGACCCGCAGGGGACCCGCAACCCCCCCCCCCCCCCCCCCCCCCGCACAATGACCTCAGTGACCCCCGTGTCACCCAAAATGGGACCCAAGATGACCTCCGGAGGACCCACACGGGACCCCTGGGACCTGAAATGACCCTCACAGGAGCTCTCTATTCCCGTGGGAGCCCCCACTGCTCCGTGGGACCCCCACCTAAAACCCCTGTGGGGGCTCTGCAGGGCCCTGTGCCCCCCCCCCAGACCAACAGGAACCCTCAGCATCCCCCACGGGGACCCCTGAACCCCTCGGTGGGGACACCTCTAGGGACTCCGCGACCCCATGGCACCCCCAGTCCCCAGTGGGGACTCCCAGACCCCGTGTGGGGACACCCACAGGGGACACACAGAGCCCCTAAGTGACCCCACGTCCCACTGCGTTCCCGTATCCCAAATACCGCCCCCGACCCCTCCTGGAAGGGCCCCTGACCTGCATGAGACCCCCATGACATCCCCCCCACCCCGTGGTCCCACCTGGCGGGGATCCCTCAGGTGACAATGGGGACATCCCCCTCCCTTCCAGCCCCGCTTTGGGGGTCCCAGGGGAGCCCCAACCCCACACCCTGGCTTTGGGGGCTCTCAGAGCATGAGCTGGGGGGGGGATCTGTGGGATCTGCACCCCCAGCACATCCCAGGGGACCGAGGCCCCGCGTGTCCCCCCCCCCCCGCACCCCGCGCCCCGCTGCTCCAGGGGTCACCCCGGTGCATTGTGGGAAACTCCCCATCACCACCTCGGGGGGGGGAGGGGGGGGGGGGTCGCGGGAGGTGGGTTTGGGGGGTGCAGCCCCCCCCGGGGCCGGGCTGGACACTCCAAGGGGGGCTGGGGGTGTCGGTGGGGGGCCGGTGCCGGGCAGCAGCCCCGGGGCGCCGTGATGTCAGGCGGGGGCGGGAGCTGGCGCAGGTAGATAAAGCCGGGGAGAACAGGAATCCCTGGTCCGGCCGGAGGGTGCCGGGACGCGCCGGGCGCTGCAGGTAGGAGCGGGGCCGGGCCGGGGGCTCCTGGGGCTGGGGGGGGGTCGCTGCTCATGGCCCCATCCCGCCGGGAGCGACCCCGCAGCTCTGGCTGCGCCCGCACCCCTTCCCTCCCTCCTTCCCCGCCTTCCTCCCGGCTCTTCCTCCTCCTCTGCGCCCCTGGGGAGCCCTGTCCCCCCGCCCTGGGCACCCGCCGGGACCCCCGCCCACAGCTGGGGTCCCGTTCCGTGCTCCTGCTGCTCCCGGCACGCCGGCCCGTGTCCCGGTGGCCCCGTGCTCCGCTCCTGAGCCCCGCTGACCCTGCAATGCCACCCCCTCGCCCTGGTGCCTCTGGGACCCTGTCCCCTCAGCCCCGGGACCCTCGATCCGGTGGCCCTGCACCCCCTGCTCCACAGCCCTGCTGGCCCTGGGGCCCCTCCCGGTGGTCCTGACCCCCTCCAGGCCCCCACCCCGTAACCCTGGTGGCCCCCGTCCCTTTGCCCAAAGCCCTGTGTCCCCTGTTTGCCCCCGGGACACCCTGAGCGTCCCCACCCTGAGCGTCCCCACCCTGCCACGGCCACCAGGACAGGGCTCACCCCGGGGTGACCTGAGGCCACGGGGGAGGTGCCGGGGCCGTGTCCCAGTGCCAGGGCCCTGTCTGTCACATCCCCCGCCGTGTCCCCCTGCTGTGTCCCACCTGTCCATCACCCTGCCTGACCCCTGCCTGTCCCCGTGTCCCCAGAGCAGCCCGGGGCCTGGCCAGGGACGGGGGACCGGGCTGGCACAGCCAGGGCAGGGAGCGGGGATGGGGCGGCGGGTCCTGGTGGGATGCAGGGACGGGGACAGGGACACGGCAGGGACAGGGACGGGACGGGGATGACATCGGTCCTGCCCAGCCGTGGACTTGGACCCGAGAGGCGGCGACAGGGACGGGCAGCGGGCGAATGATTAACGCGGCTCTGCCCGGTGTCCCGGGAGCGCCGGGTCCAGCGCCCGCGGCCACCGAGTGCCACCGTGGATGCCACGTGTGGGTTACGTGTGCCACGTGCCGGGGGGGGGCCCGTGGCACATCCCCGCTCCCTCCGCGGGTCGCTCCGGAGCCGGTACCGGAGC
Organism: Vidua chalybeata; assembly: GCF_026979565.1. NCBI lineage: Eukaryota > Metazoa > Chordata > Aves > Passeriformes > Viduidae > Vidua > Vidua chalybeata. The sequence goes on along the minus strand of NC_071555.1, from coordinate 846,053 downwards.
GGGGCCGCGCTCCGGCCGCGACCGGTGCCCGGGCACGGTGGCACCGCGTGGGCGCTGGCACCGGGCGTGGGTGGGGACCCGGGGGGGGCCGTGCCAGCGCGGGGGGGGGCTGGCGGCGGTTCCCACGGCGGCTCCCTCGCCCCCGGCTCCCGGCGCGGCCGCCCGGGCCCGGATGCCAGGGCGGTGAGGTGGAGCTGGGAGCGGCTGCCAGAACTGGTTTGGCCGGACCCGAGGAGGTGTTTGGGCTGAGCCGCCGCCGCCACGCTCGGCTTCCTTCCCTCCTCGGCGCCGGCACGGCTCGGCCTGGCAAAGCTCAGCCCGGCACGGCTCAGCCCAGCATCTCCCAGTGCTCCCAGACCCTCAGTGCTGGTGTGGGGCCACTGGTGAGGGTCCCGCGTGGGATGTGGGGGATTCTTGCGGGGGTCTCATAACGGGCTGTGCTCACCATCAGTGTTATGCTCCTGCCCACAGCCCCCCGACAGGACTGGGGGGGACAGGGACACCCTTGGCAGCTCAGCCAGACCCCCAGGGCTGGGGTCCTGCTTGTCTGGAAAACACCCCTGGGTGGGCGCCAGGGCTGGGAGCCCACGTGGAGGCGGCGTGGCATCCTCTGGGGGCTGCCCTCACCTGGCCATGGCCCCCCAGATGTTCCCCCGAGGGAACGAGGACCAACACACGGTGCCAGACCCCCTCTCTCTCTCCCCACAGATAATGCCATGGAGGGGGGGGCTCAGCAGAGCAGCCTCTGGGAGCCCCCCGAGCAGGATGGGGGTCCTGGTGAGAGGGATGGGGGCGAGGGGCCGCCCGAGGTCAGGCGCTCCCAGCCCCTCTTCATCCACGGCAGCAGGTAGGTGTGAGGCCCGGGGGGGGGGTGGGGGGGCTAAGGGGGAGGCAGGGGGTGCTCAGGGGGGTCACAGGGGGTGTAGAGCTCACCCCCCTGTGCCTGCAGCCGGCAGCTGCCACAGGAGGAGCCACGAGCGTCGTCGCTGCCCAGCATCCCCAACCCCTTCCCCGAGCTCTGCAGCCCCTCCAACTCACCCATCCTGAGCAGCCCGGCCCTGGGACAGGGACCCCCCCGCGAGGGCACCTCCCATGTGAGTCAGGGGCCGGGGCTGGGAAGGGGGGCTGAGGTCTGGGACAGGACACCCCTGCACGGGCTGGGGAGGGGATTCTTGGGGCAGGGACCTCCCTGGCGAGGGCACCTCCCAGGTGAAGTGGGAGTCAGGGGGCTGGGGGAGAGGGGAGGGTCTCAGCTCTGGGGCAGGAACGTCCTCCCATGGGAGGGTCTGGGAAGGGGTCTCAGCCTTTGGACAGGGACCCCTCTATAGAGATCCCACCCTCCTGAGCCAGGGGGCCGAGGGGCTGGAAAGAGGAACCTCAACCCTGGGGAAGGAACCACCTCCCAAATGAATCAAAGCTCTGGGAAGGGGGGATCCCATCCCTGGGACAGGAACCACCTCCCGCATGAGTTGGGGAGCAGGAGGTGGGGGTGGGTGTTCTCACCCGTGGTTAAGCAGGGTCCCCTCGTGCCGGGGGGGGGCCCTGACACCCCCCGTCCCACCTCCCAGCTGGTGAAGGTGTTCGGCGAGGACGGCGCGTGCCGCTCGCTGGAGGCCTCGGCGGGGACCACGGCGCGGCAGCTCTGCGAGACCCTGGTGCGCAGGACGCGGGCGCTGCACGACCACAGCTGGGCCCTGGTGGAGCTGCACCAGCACCTGGCCCTGGGTGAGCGGCCGTGGGGGCACGGCGGGGCACGGCCCGCGGGACCCCCCCCCACCCACCCACCCTGCTGACCCCCCCGTCCCCCCCCAAGAGCGCTGCCTGGAGGACCACGAGTCGGTGGTGGAGGTGCAGAGCTCCTGGGCCCCGGGTGCCGACAGCCGCTTCGTGTTCCGCAAGAACTTCGCCAAGTACGAGCTCTTCAAGAGTAACGCGGTAGGTGGGCGCCCTCTGGAACCCCCCGTGGGCACCCTGAGCACCCCGAGGGTCTCTGCTGACCCTCTGTCCCCCAGCAGTTGCTGTTCCCCGAGGTGATGGTGTCCAGCTGCCTGGAGGCCAACAAGAGCATGGCACACTCCGAGCTCATCCAGGTATGGGGCACCACGCCCGGCCGTGCCCCAGGGAACCCCGCCGTGCCCCGGGGACCCCGCCGTGCCCCTCAGCCCTCGTGTCCCCCCAGAATTTCCTCAACTCTGGGAGCTGCCCTGAGGTCCAGGGCTTCCTGCATCTGCGGGAGGCCGGGCGCAAGGTCTGGAAGCGCTTCCACTTCTCCCTGCGCCGCTCGGGGCTCTACTACTCCACCAAGGGCACCTCCAAGGTGAGGGCAGGGGGTTCTGGGGAAAGGGAGCATGGCCAGGGGGTGCAGCGGGGCCAGCCCTGACACCCCCCCACCCCCCAGGACCCCCGGCACCTCCAGTACTTCGCTGACCTCACCGAGTCCAACATCTACTACGTGACGCAGGGCAAGAAGCTCTACGGGACACCCACCGAGTTCGGCTTCTGCATCAAGGTGGGGATGTCCCTGCCTGTGGCAGGGTCATTCCCTGCGCCTCCCCCTGCCAAGGGCTCTCTGTCCCCTCAGAGCCACCCGGGGCTGCCCCGTGACGGCTCCGGCCTCTCCCGCAGCCCCACAAGGCGCGGAGCGGCGCGAAGGGCCTGAAGCTGCTCTGCAGCGAGGATGAGCAGAGCCGCAGCTGCTGGATGGCCGCCTTCCGGCTCTTCAAGGTGAGCCCCGAGCGGGTGCTGCCGGCCCCCTGCTGGGGGGACTCTGGGGCGGTGGCAGAGGGAAGCTGGAGGGAATTTGGAGGGGTAATGGGGGCATTCTGGAGGAGTGCTGGGGTGATGCTGTGACAGAAGGCTCACACAGTGTGCATCCGCATGCAAACCTTGGGACAGGGAATGCTGACCCTGAAATGCCGTGGAATAGCACAGACATTGTTGAGAGAAAAATGGAACTAGAAAACAAGTTTCAAAAGGTGCAAATAGCACTAGATACTTTGGAGAAATAGAGGTGCATTGTAGTAGTACCCATGAGGGGTAATTTTAGTTGACTGGCTTTAAGGCATTTACAGCATAAAAAACGCTTATGGTGTGTTGTAATTAGGAAATGGCTGGCTTCTGATTGTGATGGCGTGAATTATAACATCTGTATTATCTCACCCTTCACATGAGACTGAAAATGGAATAAAAGTTTTTAAAACACCTCTCAGTTGCCCCATCTCTGGGTCAGAAAAGGGCTTAGTCTGACAGTGCTGGAAGGACGATGGGGGGATGCTTGGGGGATACTGGAGGGATGCTGGGAAGATGCTGGAGAGATGCAGGGGTGGGAATGTGGAGGGGTTCTAGAGGGATGCTGGAGGGATGACCCCATCCCAGTGAGAATGCGTCAGGGTGGGTGTCCCTGTGCCCATGTGCAGTGGATGCAGAGGTCCCCCCCTGCACTGGGTGGCTGTGGAGGTCCCTGGGTGTCCCTGGGTGTCCCCCACCCTGCAGCAGGGCCCCCCCAGCTGACAGAGCCCTTCCCCCAGTACGGGATGCAGCTCTACCGCAACTACCAGCAAGCGCAGGCACGACTGAGCCAACCCCCCTGGATCGGCCCCACGCCCCTGGTGAGTGTCCCCCGCCCCCGCAGCCCCCGGCCCGTGGGGACCCTCCGGTGACCCCCCCGTGTCCCCCACAGCGAAGCGTCTCGGACAATGCACTGGTGGCCATGGACTTCTCAGGGTGCACGGGCCGGGTGATCGAGAACCCCAGTGAGGTGCTGACCGTGGCCCTGGAGGAGGCACAGGCCTGGAGGGTGAGTCGGGGTGCTGGGGAGTGAGGGGGAGTCCCCCCGAGGCCACCCTAAGGTCCCCTCCTTTCTCTGTGTGCCCAGAAGAAGACGACGCACCGGTACAGCCTGCCCGCAGCCTGCCACAGCTCCCCGCTCAGCGCCGGTGAGACGTGGGCTCAGTGCCCAGCGGGGGTCCCCGCCTGGGCAGGGGGTCCCCCCAAATCTGACGCCCCTCTCTTCGCAGCCATCCACCGCACCCAGCCCTGGTTCCACGGGCGCATCTCCCGGGAGGACACCCAGCAGCTCATGGGCCGTCAGGGCTTGGTGGACGGGTACGGGACCCTGGGGTGGGGGGTCGGGGTCCCTGGGGCTCCTGGGGAGGGACATGGAACTCCAGGGAGGTTCAGGAGCACAAGGGTTACAGGGCCTTGCACCTCCTGGGGGGATCCAGGACATGTGTGGGGGTGAGGGTGAGTGATCCCAGGGGGGTTGTGACTCCCAGGGTGTTGCAGGGTTTGGGGGACACACAGGTTCCTGGGGGGACTCCCTGTGATGCCAGGGGGTACCGGGCTACTCCCAGGCCTCCATAGGAGGTTTGTGGGACCCCGTGGGTGACACTGGGAGGGCAGAAGGGACCTGGGGCCGGCAGTGAAACTGCTGGGGCTCGCAGGGTCTTCCTGGTGCGGGAGAGCCAGCGGAACCCCAAGGGCTTCGTGCTGTCCCTGTGCCACCTGCAGCGCATCAAACACTACCTCATCCTGCCGGTGAGTGCCAGCGTGGGGCTGGGGGGGCCGGGGGGGGGGGCTGGGGAGAGGGGTCCTGACCTGCAGCCCCCCCGGCAGAGCGAGGAGGAGGGTCGGCTCTACTTCACCATGGACGATGGGCAGACGCGCTTCGCCGACCTTATCCAGCTCGTGGAGTTCCACCAGATCAACCGCGGCATCCTGCCCTGCAAGCTGCGGCACTACTGCACCTGCGTGGCCCTCTGAGCCACGGCACGGCACCACCGGGAGGGGTTGGCACAGCCTGGCACCAGCGGCACGGCAGGGTTTGGCTCAGTCTGGCCCTGCTGGCGTTCTTTGGCTCAGTCTCACCGCCGACGTAGCGCGGCTTGATACAGCCCAGCAGCACCGGCACGGAACGGCTTGGCACAGCCCGGCACCGCTGGGATTGTTTGGCACAGCCTGGCCCTGCTGATACGGCACAGCCCAGCACCACCGGTGTGGTTTGGCACGGCTGGGCGCCACTGACGTGGCACAGCTCAGCACAGCCTGGCACTGCTGGCACAGCTTGGCACCAGTGGGATGGTTTGGCACAGCCCAGCAGCACCAGCGTGGCACAGTTCGGCACAGTCTGGCACAGTTGGGTGGTATGGCACGGCCTGGCACTGCTAGTATGGCACGGCCTGGCACAGCCCAGCACCATCGGGATGATTTGGCACAGCCTGGCACCGCCAACATGGCACAGCTCAGCACAGCCCAGCGCCAGGACCCCCACACTCAAGCACTTTCTCCCCTCTGCCCTGCAGCACCAGCCCCGAGTGTCCCTGCAGGGGCCTGGCACTCCTCGCCCCCACACCAGGGGGGTTTTGGGGTCCCCAGGAGCGGGGTCCCGGGGTGTGGGGGTGAGGGGGGCACCCATCACCGTGTCCCCCACGTCTCCACGAGGCCAGTTGAACTGGGACGTGTTTTATACCAGTGATAAATAAAGGTTATTTTTGCAGAGGTCCTGCCTCGTTCCTTCCCATCCCCAGTGCCGGTGGCACACGGCTGGCAGTGTCCCCATCTCCCACAGTGTCCCCACGCCTGGCAGCGTCCCCACGTCCCGCTGTGTCCCCACAGTGCCCCGGGTGCCACACAAAGGCCCCTCTGTGCTCCCCGGGCACCACGTGCGGCTCAGCCACGCGGCCGCCGCAAATCCCCGGGCGGGGGGATTATCCAGGGGGGATTAAGGGCCCGGATTTGGGGGGGCTGGGGCTGGGGCAGCTGCTATAAAGGCGGGGGGCTGGGGCGCGCGGGGGAGGCCGTGCCATGGCTCCCAAGACGGTGCTGATCACCGGCTGCTCCTCCGGCATCGGGCTGGCGCTGGCCGTGCGGCTGGCGAGGGACAAGCAGCGCCGCTTCCGAGGTGAGCGGGGTGCAGGGGCCGCCCCAGCCCCCGGGGAGAGCCCGCGGGGGCTGAGCCGCCTGTGCCCCCAGTCATCGCCACCATGAGGAACACGGGCAGGAGCGGGGCGCTGGCGGCGGCCGCGGGGCCGGTGCTGGGCCGGACGCTGGAGATCAAACAGCTGGACGTGTGTGACGAGGGCTCCATCCGCGCCTGCCTCGACAGCATCCCCGGGCGCCACATCGATATCCTGGGTGAGCTCCGGGAATCCCGTCCCACCGTGACCCCGGTGTGGGGACCCTCCATGGTGGGGATCTCTGTACTGGGGGCTGTCCAGCCAAGCTTGTCCCGTGCCATTTGTGGGGACCGTTTGTGCTCCCAGCGCTGGGACTCTCCTTGCCAGGACCCTGACCCCGTGCACCGGGGACTGTCCATGCCAGGGACCCCCTGCACCAGGGACCCTCTGTGCTGGGACATTCCCTGTGCCAGGGACCCTCCAAACTCAGGACATCCCATTCCGGAGACCCTCTGAGCACAGGGGACCCTCTGTGCCAGGGGTCCCTCATGCACAAGGGACCCCCTGACCCCACACACAGGTGACTCTCCATGCCAGGGTCACCCTGCTCCAGGGACCCTCCACATCCATGACATCCCATGCTGGGGACACTCCGAGAACCTGGGACCCCCCGTGCCCAGGGCACACCCCACTGATGCCCCCTGCCCACAGTCAGCAATGCCGGGGTGGGCATGGCGGGACCCCTGGAGTGCCAGAGCCTGGCGGCCATGCAGAGCCTCATGGACACCAACTTCTTCGGCCTCGTCCGCCTGGTCAAGGAGGTGCTGCCCGACATGAAGCGGCGCCGCGGGGGCCACATCGTTGTTATCAGCAGCATCATGGGCCTGCAGGGTAGGGGAAAATGGGGTGCCCTGGGGGGACCAGCCCCCACCCAGCCCTGACTGGAGCTCCCCAACCATCCAGGCATCGTCTTCAACGACATCTACTCGGCCTCCAAGTTCGCGGTGGAGGGTTTCTGCGAGAGCCTGGTGGTGCAGGCGCTGCGCTTCAACGTGGCGTGAGTGCAGGGGCAGGCGGCCGTGCAGCCCCTGGGGCCAGGGGTCCGGGGGTGCCCAGTGCCCAGTGCCCCATCCCTGGGCAGGATCAGCCTGGTGGAGCCGGGGCCGGTGATGACGGAATTCGAGACGAAGTTGTACGAGGAGGCCGAACGCGCCGACTACTCACGGACCGACCCCGAGACGGCCGAAATCTTCACCAACGTCTACCTGAGGAACTCCAGGGATGTGTTCACCAGCCTGGGCCAGACCCCCGAGGACATCGCAGAGGTGACAGGCGGGCAGGGGGCCCCAGCGGGCAGGGGGTGCCCTGCTGGGCTGGGCTGGGCTGGACAGAGGTGTCAATTAGCCCTAACAAAGAACAGCAGTGCCCAGCCAGCAGTGGGGCAGCTCGCACCCAGACAGCTCCATCCTGATGGGGCTGAGCCTGGCTGGGAATGGGAACAAGATGGGAAGGAACTGAGGATGGAGATGGGAGGAAATGGAATGGGAATGAGAAGGGATGGAGACAGGGGTAGGATGGGAAGGAGTTGGGGATGGGATAGGAATGGTGATGGGGTGAGGTGGGATGAATTAGAGATAGGATGGGTAGGGCTTAGGGATGGGGATAAAAAGTGAATGAGAAGGAGATGGGATGGGAATGGGGATAGGAGGAGAATGGGAAGGGAGGGGACAGGAATGTGAATGAGGTGCAGATGGAGATGGGATGCAGACGTGGTTCTGAGGGACGGGTAGGGGACAGGGGTGGGATGGGAATTGTGGTGGGCTGGGGTGGGGCTGTGGGGACAGGAAGGGGACAGTCCCATGGCCACATGCAGCACACCCTGCGGGTGATCGAGGCGGCGCGGCCGCCGTTCCGGCACCAGACCAACGTGGCGTACACGCCGATGGCCGCGCTCAAACACGCCGACCCCAGCGGCGCCCTCATCACCGACGCCTTCTACAAGCTGGTGTTCAAGTACGACGCCGTGCTGCGCTTCGGCCTCCGCGCCATCCGCCTGCTCCGCTGGAAGGCACAGAAGGTCAAGGCGGGCGCGCGGCTCCTGGGCTTCAAATAAGCCCTTGTGGCCCCTGGGCACTGCCCAGCCCATCCCAGGGATGGGAGCAAGGGGGCCGGGACCTGTGCAGGGTTTCGCTTCCCGTTCCTGGCCTGAAATAGCTCCCGCTGCCGCCGCATTAAAATGGGGAGGGTATTTATAACCAGCGCCGGGTGAGCCACGCAGAGCAGCTTCCTCCGGGAGTGCAGCGGCCGTGACGGAGCTGGGAAGGGCTGGCAGCTGCCCCCAGCCTGCTGCCTGCTCCCCAGGGGCACCTGTACCTCTGACCCACGGGCATGTGACACCCAGGGGACCTCACCCTGTCACCCCCTGGAGCTGCATCCTCCTTCCTCCAGGCACTGCTGTGGGGTCAGGAATGTCCCGTGGTGGGGGGCCCTGTGTCACCTCTGCCTGGCACTGAGCTCTGGGGCACTAGGGCAGCACAGGGCGTTCAGGGGGTGTTGGGAGGGCAGAGAGCAGGGTGACAGGGGTGTGTGGTGTGTTCAGAGGGGCACGGGGGGGGGGGATTTGGGGTGCAAAGGGGGTGCAGGGACTGGTGCAGAGTGGGGGTGGGATGTATGACAAAGACTGGGTACAAGGTGGGTGCAGGGGTGCCCAGCAGCTCACTCTGCCCCAGGGGCTTCCCTCCAGCTCCCGGTGGGTGACGGCGGGGTGGGTTCACCCTGGGAGCTGGCATGTGGGTGCTTGGCGTGACAGCACCGGGAGGTGAGCACAGGGGGAAACCGCAGGAGGCCCGGCATGAATCTGCCCCGCCGCTCAGAAACCTTCCTGGCTCCCCCCGCACTCCCTGGCACAGCCACGGAGCCCTGGAGGGACCCCCAGCCTCACGTGAGAGGGCTGGATGGAAGCGGCTGCAGCTCCGGGTGCCTTGCACGTGGCCTCTCCGAGCTCCGCCGGCTCCAGGGACCATGGGGACAGGATGGAGGTGGGGAAGGAAATATTTTTGCATTATCCCCCCTTCTCGCACGAGTTAATGGCAAAGCAGTGGTGGGACCGTGGCCCCGGGGTGATGGCAGCACCTGTGGGAGGTGCAGGGGTGACATCAAAGCGGTGACAGTGTCGCTGCCTCCCCCCGCTGCGGTTTCTGCAGATTTGACTAACTTTCTCCGCTTGGGGGGCAGGATGGGGGGGGGGGGTAGGCGTGCCCCGTCCCGGGGAGCAACAAGGGGGGCCCCCGGCACAAAGCCACAGCTGTGGGAAACCGGGCTGAGGGAGGACAGGACCCCTCTCATACACCCCCAGCCCCACGGTGTCCCCCAGTGCCCAGGGGAGCAGCAATGGGGCTGGTACTGGGGGAACTGGGGGGAGTAGGATGAGCCCCAGCCCTGCTCCCAGCCTTGCTCACGGCAGACCCGGGCAGAGAGAGGGGGGAACAGGGAGCTGCTGTGGGTGAGGGGATCCCCAAGCCGTGGGGAGCACCTGGCTTATGTTTGAGGCTGAGGAGCATCACCTCCCTCCTGGAGCATCCTCCGTGGCCATGAAGCACCACTTCGAGCCCAGGGCTATCACCCCTATCCCGCCGCAGCCCCGCGGGTGCCGGGGTGGAGGCGGTGCTGCAAGGGCCGGAACCGTGAGGGTTGGAAGTATGTTCTTCTATAAACAATCGTCTGTTGGGACTTTCCTGTCGCCAGCGTGTGACAATTGCCAGCCGCTCCCCGTGTCCTCGATCCCCCGAGGATTTCGCTGCCAGGTGCCGACTCGCTGCCATGCAAATGTGGCGCCAGATATAACCGGGCTGGAGGGGCTGCAGGGACCAGTTCGGCGGCTCCCCGGGGGCTTCACTTCCCTCCCGGCGCAGCGAGGCGGGCATCAGGCGTGACACAAACCTGCTGCCCCCGTGGTGGTGCCCCGGTGACAGTCACGGCCCCGTCCCCGCTTGTGCTGCACCCGCGCGTCCCGGTGAGAGCCCCGGGGCTGCGGAGCTCCCCCGTGGCGGTGCCAGAGCTGGGGGCGCTTCCAATGCCCCTTCCCGCTGCCGCTGAGCACAGCGCTGGCTCTGCTCACCCCCTGCACCCCGGATTTGGGAACCCGACCCACGCGGAGGGTGGGAAAACGCCGCCAGGTCCCCGCCGGGCCGGCGCGGGGAGCGTGACTCAGTGCACGGCTGGGGAATTGGGACACCGAAGAGGTGGTGACAGTGACTCAGTCCTCCCCGTCCCCTTCCGGCACCGTCGGGTTTTGGGGGCTGGAGCGCTCCCCGCGGGAGCAGGAGCCGGCCGGGATGCTCCAGGGATGCAGACCAGCACCCGGAAGTTTTATGGGATTTTTTGTGCATTAGGAAGCGTGTTTCAACACGACGACAGGAGAAACGAGTTCCTCTGTGCTCTATCACGATTGCAGCTATCAGCAGATAAGGATCTCTCTGTCACAACACCAACCGAAGGTTTCTGTAAGCCTTTAAAGGAGTTTGGCTCCGGGCAGGAGGAGGCTGAGGGGTTTTGGATCAAACCAATTCTTACTAAGGGACAAACCGGGATGGGAAGACGCCGTGGGACTCGCTGTCCGCAGCCCCGAGCCCCCTCTGTGTCACCCAACCCTCGGAGTGTCCCGGCAGCAGCAGGGGGAAAGACCCCTCAGTGTTTGTGTGGCACCCGGGCTGGAAGGAAGTGAAGGGAAAAGAAAAAAAGGATCCTCTGACTTTCTTCTCGGTTTTTTTTCGTTTCTGTTTCTCAAGCGTGTCCAGCTCTTGTGGCAGGAGGTGTCAGGGGGGAATGAAACAAGCGCGAACAACGTCAGCCTGGTAACGCAGGTGCTAAAAGGGCCGGGGGGGTTGGTGTGAGCCTCCACCCTCCGCCGCCGGGATGTTTCCATCTGCCTGACACAGCCCCAGCGCCCCGGGAACCACGAACCCACCCCACAGCCCAAGCGTGGGGCTGAGCTGCCCCCACCCCACAGCTCTCAGGTTAAACCGTTCCTCTATTAACCAAAACCGTGTCCAACACCATTTTCCAGCAGTCAGAGGAGCAGATGATGTTATTTTACACCTCTGACTGTATCAGTTACTCTACTGAGTGAGTGGTTCTGCTGAGCACGGCCTCCACCGTGGCTCAGCACCCCGTGGGGACACACCACAGCCACAGGTGTGCTGCTCACAGGTTCCATCACACCTGTGGGATTACAGCTCCCGGGGTGATGGGCACAGGCAGCCCCAGTGCTCAATCCCACTCCTCAGCCAGCTCTGCTGGTCACTCCCAGATCTGTTTTCATGGCTAACAGAGTGAACATTTATTTACTGACATTTTTAAAACTTAAAAAAAAAAAAAACCTTTAAGCACCAGAGGCTCATTTCTTGGTGCTAAAAGCTCCTTCCCTGGGCTTCCCCTGCCCACTCTTGAGGTGTAATTCATCAGTGAATGAAGAACCAAGCGAGACAGACACACCAAGGCACTGGAGAATGCTCCAAACCTGTTCCAGACCAAAATAACCAAGCCATGAGCAGAATAAATCAGGCTCCAAACCAGTACCAGCGATTTTCTTGTCTCTTTTCCCAGACAAGGTGGCTTCCAGAGCTCCTCCAAGCTCAGAGAGCTGCCCTGGACCAACACAGCCCCTCAACACCCAGACATGGCCCAGTGGGATTCCCATCTCCCAAGCCAGGGCAGCACTGTGGGACAAGGGGTGAATGATGAGGTGTGAAGGGACAATTCAAGTGTATTCTTAAATGAATCCATTATCCAATCCACTTACAGAGAATCAGATTTTTGGATGTCTCCAGGAAGTATCTCTCTGCTGATTCCTTTAAGAACCTGCCTTTGCCTGCCCTCAAGTCAGGACATCATCATTATTTAAATATTTTATTCATTTATTGACAATTCTTTGGTCTTGAAAACTAAGCCATTGAAAAGCAAGCTTGTCACAAAATTAGAAATGGATAAAGACAACCACAATGTCCTAAAAATGTCGGACTTAGAAATGTCAGGGCAGCAGTGGAACCTTCTCTTTGTTCTCTGGGAATTCTCTCACTCCCTTTCCCTCTCTTTTCTGGACCCAAACCTTGGCCCTTGGGGCTGATCCTTGGTGGAACTCCGGCCTCCCTCACAGGTAGAGCTTTGGTCACATTGTGACACAGGTGTTCACTTGGGGAGAGATAACATGCACCTTTCTCATGATGGAGCTCTTGGAAACATCCTAAACCTTGCTTTACAGCTCCACACATAACAGCAGGAGAGTTCTCAACCCCAGGGATAGCAGGATCCTGGATTAGCACTTCCACAGCACTCTGGATACTCAGACACACTGCAGGCTGATTTATCCCTCTCCAGATCCATCTTTAGTGGAAAACATGAGTATAAATTTCTTATTTTGTACCTTAAAATTCAGGGAGGAAATAATTGAGCCCAAAGAATCCAGAGGGAGGGATGAATTTCAGTACTTCTTGACCCTCATCTCTTCAGCCTTCCCTCGGGGAAGTGATTGGATCACCAGGAATAACACAAAAGCAACACAGCTCTCAAACCACACAAGGGATGCAGAAAGTCCATCAGAACACTCCTAACTATGGGATACAAAAATATTTTGCAAAGACTAAACCTTCACTCAGCAAAGCCGTTACCAAATCCCTCTCCAGTGCAGGGACACCAACAACACAGCTGCAGGGCCATGGGGAGATTCAAAGAGCTGCTGTAAAAACCAGCTTCAAAGGGATGGCACCTGCTCAGGGTGTGGAGCAGCACCTCCCGAGGGCTGTCCTGGTGTGGGTGTGGCTCTCACACCCCTGCCTGGGCTCTCACCTGTCCACAGCCAGCCAGGGCCACCCTGTGGGGACACGGATGGCACGGCCACATGTCCTGCTGTGGGAGCAAGGAAGAGGCACAACACACAGCACAGCTTCATCCTCATTCTCGGCACCCATGAGAAAGGAGGAGTTTCCAGCAATGAAAATCGGGATTTCCTCCAGGCCACATGGATGAGCCAACCAGTGACCTCACTGCGTATCCCAAAAACATGTACTGTTAAAAAAATCCCAGCCCCAAATAAGTCTCATTTCTTATTTTCCTCTTACTGAGTAACTTTAAAGAAAGTCAGCAGTGGGGTAAGAAAGATGAAAGTGTGCCACACTCTTGTTAGGGCTTAGGGGAAAAGCTTTAAAGAGGAATTAATAATCCCTCCCTTTTCCTGTCCTCGTTTTCCTTGTTTTGGTGATGAGCCACTGGAGGCCCTTGGGATTATAACTAGGAAAAGCTCCTCCAACACACCTCTGACTATTCACCTGAATGAGCAGGGGAATTGGCATGAAAGCCTTTTGTGCTGACTTAAAGCAAACTCTATAAAAACAAACACAAGTTAAAAATTGAAAACATCTTAAATGGCTCTGAAGTTTCACAAAAATAAAGTTCATATCAAAAACAGTCTCTGCTCCTGGTGTTTCCCACAGTCCCACTCACCACAGCAGCCAGGCAGAGATGCTACAGAACACTGAATTATTGGGAAAGACAAATTTAAAAAGGTGTCACCTCCTTGTGACACACTTAAAACTGGCCTAGAAAAATACTCAAGAAATTTCATTATACTAATTAAAACCCCAACCAACCTCCCCTCCGATGGCAAACACAGCCTTTGACCTCGGAGAACCGGTCCTTTCACTTGAGCACGACTCTGTGCTCTCCCCGAGCTATGTGTGAGGAGAACTCGTACCGGTCGTGGCTCCGGTAGCCGCAGACGTTGCACTCGAAGGGGTCGCGGAAGCCGTGGCAGCCCATGTGGATGGTGAACATCACGTAATCCAGGAAGAGCACGCGGCAGTGGTCGCACCGGTACGCCCCGATGGCCTCCCCTTCCTTGTTGATGACCTTGAAGGCGTCGCGTGGGCAGATGGCGGGCGGCTTGATGATGTCGTACGGCCTCGGGAAATCCTTCAGGGCCTGGAGGCCGTTGCGGCTCGGAGCCGGGATCACCTGGCTCTGGTGGAAGGTGGGATTGGGCCTCTCCTCGTGGTTGCTGTCAGTGTCTGTGGAGTCGTGGCCGCTGTTGTTCGGGGAAAGGCCCCTGTCGGATGACAGGCTCTTGTCCCTGAGGTGGCCGTGGCTCTTGTCGGCCTCTGGCGCGGTGCCGTTGGGGACGTCGGCGCGGGGCAGCGGCAGCGGGTACAGGCTGCTGATGACCGGCACCATCTCGGCCGTGGGCGCCGGCGGGGTCTGCACGAGCGGGCGCAGGGCCTCGGCCCCGAGGTAGGTGATGGCGTTGTTGATGGCCTGGTCCATCATGCGCCCGTGCATCATCTCGCTCTCCTTTTCGTACAGGAAAGTGGAGTTATAATTGACATCGAAGCTGGGTCGTTTCTCACCTGCGAGAGATGAGAGGTAATAATTACCTGAGTGGGTAAAGAGCTGTTTAAACCCTGCAATGATTTTTCTCTGGGAATGGGGCATGATATGTTCTCTGCTGAAAGAGGCTGTTTTTAACCCAAATAGGTTTTGGTGGGGTATTTGTTTTTTTTCATATTTTTTTAAATCTCAGGCTTAGAAGCAAGCCATTCTAATAAAGGAGATGGTGAAGGTACTTTCAGAGAGACTCATCTTTGACAAGTCCTTGGACACTGAAGTCAGTTTTCCTCGCTGTGCTTTGACAACTACATTCCCTCTGCACCACATCTGGCTTCTTGGACCTCTACACAGGTATTCAGGTAATCTAATACTGGCAGATATAAATATAAATAAACCCCCCCCACAGGAAGGGTCACTTGATACAGAGTTAGTAAAAAAAAAAAAAAAAAAAATTTCCTCTGTGTGTGCTGGGGTTTGGAAAGCTCTGGGCTGGACGGAAGTGGAGGAGAGTGCACCTGGAATTCTGCTCACACCTCTCTGGGCAGCACAGTGCAGCTCCTGTTCTCTGTGCCAGCTGCAAGGAGGAAATACAACTGCACCCCAAAAGCACTAAAGACATTTTGGAGGTGAATGTCTAGAAATAAGTAACTGAATTCTGTGGTTACTAAAAGCATAAATTTGTTCATAGCTTAAAAAAATACAAAAAAAGACCAGATGAAAGGTTTCACATGCAAGTGACTCGCAAACATTAAATCCACGAATCTCTTAGTTACGGTAACTCGACTGGTGCAGATGTTTATCAGTCACCTGTCAACACCGTGACTCAATGTGTATGAAACTCACGGGGTTTCACTGTAGAGGCAGAAAACCAGGAGCTCACGTTTCTCTTCTAAAACACTCCAAAAGGTTAACAAACCACAAGAGTATAACTGCTTCCAGCCCGCAGCACCACTTGCCGTCCAGCTTCACATGGAAGGAAACAAAATGCCACTTTTGGGTGACTCATAAAACCAGCTCCAGGCAAGTGAAAGATGTGAATAAATTGGAATTTAAGAAGAAGAAAAAAAAAAAAAACAAAAACAAAACAAAAACAAAAACAAAAGCAAAAATAGACAAGACTCCCTAAAAATTTTGGTGTTGAGTCACTGTTGTAAAGTAAGATAGAAAAACACAATGTATGGTCATAGGATTGGGGAATATCCTGAGTTGGAAGTTACCCCCAGGACCATTGAGCCCAACTTCTGAATGATCACTGAGGGTCTCACAGTGCTCTGTGATTCCACTGTCCTGGTGGATTTGAAGGTCCCCCAGGAAAAGGCTCTGAAGAGGGGCCTGGTGCAGAGGTGAAGAGTCAAATGCAGGGGGTGGTGGTCCCTGCCCTCGTGTGGGACTTGTACTGGTGCACACGAGGCAGCTACTGGGGATGGAAATGTGAAAAATAAAGTGGGCGAGACTCCTGGTGCTTGTCTGAATCTCTGCAGAGCCCTCCAATTATAATAAACGGGTTTTTCTTCCAATCAATAGACTTCATTCAGAGAAACGAGACAGACAAAGATGCCTTGTTCGTGTATATCCCTGTCCCTGCTTCCTGACTAAATGAGACATCAGCACTCATTCCCAGATTTCCCAGAGAATCTCTGCACTGGCCTGGCAGATCCGAGCTCTGACAGGGACGGGCCAGAAAGGCACAGGAGTCAGACCAAGGTCGGACAGCCTGCTCCTGGAAACATCCTTCCCAGGGATACAGAGGACTGAGAGGGGAATGTTTGCACGTGTAATTTAACAAGAAAAATCACAGAAGTCCTAGAAAAACAGCAAATTTCAAAAAAATGTTATTTTTTGCCTTTTGGTGATCTATGATGGTTTCTCCAGCTTCTCCACACAATCACCTGTGTGTGTAGTGCCAGTTCATGCCATCCAGCACTAGCACAAATCCCAGAGGTTCTGGGCCACACAGGAACTCATTGGCCCACAGAGGAAACCCCAAACTCACTCATTCTTCACGTTAGGCTTATGCTGAGGGGGTGCATCCTGCTGCAGACGTGTTTAATAAAATACATAAAGGTCAAACTGGTGGTGATTGCACAATGAGAGAGATGAAAAAATGCTAAAATAGAGGAAGCTAAAGGATTACAAACCCGTTTGCATTAGAATTGCTTTTTGAACCACAGCAAGATGTGTAAGGGCCAAGCCTCACAGGCTCAGTTTCAGTCCTGGGCACCAAAGAGACTCAGAGGGAGTATGCTGGTCTGGCTGTGCAGTGAGGTGACCTTTAGAAAGCCACACTAACGTAAAATAAATAAAAAATTGAGACCAGTTTTCATAGATGAAAGCCCAGTGCTACCCACTAAACCCACTAAGAGCTCCATTACCTTCAAAACCTGAGTTGGTTTCCTGTGTGGATGGATCCATCTGCACAGCTTTACCTGGATGGATCCAGCTGTGCAGATTTACCTGGATGGATCCAGCTGCTCACCTTTACCTGGATTCATCCACCTGCACAGCTTTACCTGGATGGATCCAGCTGCTCACCTTCACCTGGATGGATCCAGCTGCACAGCTTTACCTGGATAGATCCACCTGCACAGCTTTACCTGGATGGATCCAGCTGCACAGCTTTACCTTGCTCAGGAGCTGGTGCACCCCGTGCTGGGGGTTTGGCTGCAGCAGCCCTGGGAGCCCTGCCTGCCCCCCCAGCCCACACCTCTCCCACATGGGCCCAACGCGGAAGGTGAACTTTATATTGAGCCATAAAAAAAAAAAAAAAAGTGCTTTTTACCTTATATAACCCTACAAAGAGCACAAATAAGGCTTCATCAGCACCAATATTATATAACTGCTGACTCAGTGTTTTCCTTAGGACACAGGGTTGTATTTTATTTTCTTTAAAGGCAGGTTGATGAAATAAGACTGGCCAAGAGGGTCAGGTGTTCACTGAAACCCAGAACCTGCCCAACTAGTATTTAAGATCCCCAACATGCAAAACTCTGATCATGTTCAATTAAATGCAAAGAAAATACTATGGAAACATCTGCTTGCTTAAATTACCACAAGAAAGGATTTGATATTTTTTAATCATAGACAAATTTAGTAGAATGACTAAGAGAAATCCAATACTTTTCTGCCTTTAGGCCTTATTTCACACATGAATCCTGCAAGAAACTTCAGCTCCTGCTGAGAAAACATTAACCTTCCTATGCTTTGCCTGTTCTAGATCCTAGCAGAGAACATTTCAAATACATAGGTACAGAAATGGCATGTGGAAGCTCATAAAACATATTTATAAATCACCTACATAAAGACACAAAGCACAACAGTAGCTTCCACCCAGTTTAAGCAGCCAACAGAATAAATTCTTTTTCTTTTAATGAACCCCTTACAACAAATTGCTAAAACCCCATAACAAAAATCAGCGTTACTTTATTCTTTTGTATTAGATGCTAAGCTTGAGCAGGATATTCAAAAGAAGCAGAGGCATTGTACTGTTTGTTACCGGCCCACACGTATTTAACTGTTGCAGATGAAAAGGGGTTTTGTTCTTACCAATAAATTTCTGAGGCATTGAGCTTTTTCTCTTTGCCACGTTGCTCGCTAGCCTGTCCAGCACAAGGGCTCTTTCAGTCCCCATCTCTGCCTTGATGTGCCTTGCCTCCACGCTGGCTAGGTTGGAAAATGTGAAAAGGAAGGAAAAAAAGAGAAAAAAACACAACACGTAGGTGAAAAGGAAAAAAAGAAAGATAAAAAAAAGGAAGAGCTGACTGGTTTAATCTCCAATCGGCCACATAACCGGAGGAAACAGTTTGGAGATCTAATGCAAAGCTGGTTTTGCTTTTTCTGTCATTCCTGCTCTCTGGGCACCCGTTGTGGTCAGTGGCAGCACAGCCCTGAGCTCACTCAGGGGGGAGCACAAACCAGAACTGTCGTCAGCGAGAGGAAGTAAATGAACTGGCTGGAAGGTTGGTTAAATTGCAGATGGAGAGAGAAGCTCTGCTGGCCTTTCTTTTTTATTCTGAGTAAGGCTGGGTGACACCTGCACACTCAGTGTTTCGAGCTGCAGGAGGAGACACTCCGTGTTCTTGCTTAACTTTTCAGATATCAGTCACAGATGTCTTAACGAATCACTAAGAAACTTGTATGATATATATCAGTGTTCCAGTAAAATAAAAGCAATAAAACCTTTCAAAATTCAAAATTTCTAACTCTTTTTTCCCCCAGGTGTTACTGTCACTTAATATTTTTTTTCCTGAATGCTACAGCTAAAACTAATTATGAATGCTTCTTCTGTGTTTTAAAGCTTGTCACAACCTCCCAGATTTCTAATTTTTGGAAAGGTACTGTGCCCTGTGATGACTCCCTTGGGATTGGGCCTATTAAGGCTCTTCCCATGTTCCAGAGCTCTCCTCAGCTGTGCTAAGCAGTGCCCAGCACTGCACAGAAGCTGTGCTTGCTCTCAGCTCCTGGAGGCTGCAGAGGCCTTGAGCTGGAGAGCTGCCACCTCATATTGCTACTACCACACTAATACTGATCTAACTGCTGTGGCTTCCCCCCCAAACCCTGCTCAAACCTCAACAACATCCATCTGGACTGGTACTTTTGTGTCAAAAATTATAATGAAGAGTAAATTCATTGCTAAGAGCACCAGTGGCAGGGATCACCGTGCTGAGAACTGGACACATCCTAATGGACTGCCCAAGTCTGTAGAGATGGGATCTACAAGCTGAGGACAATGAGGGGTGATTTCCTTTCCCCAGGTGTTATAAAAGGTTGGATCTCACTGTGAAAGAATCCTGGTTGCTGTGTTACTGTACACACACCAACAAACCTAAATATAGAATCATGGAAACGTGGAATGATTTTAGTTGGAAAGGACCTTGAAGATGATCCAGTGCCGCTCCTGGCATGGTCATGGGCACCTTCCATTATCCCAGGTTGCTTCAAGCCCTGTCCAACCTGGTGCTGGACATTTCCAGGGATGAGACAGTCACAGCCTCTCTGGGCAGCCTGTGCCAGGGCCTCAGCACCCTCCCAGGGAAGAATTTCTTCCTAACATCCCATCCAACCCTGCCCTCTGGCAGTCTAAAACCATTGTCCCTTCTCCTGTCAGTCCCTGCCTGTTTAAAAAATCCTTCTGCCTCCTTTTTATAAGCCCCTTAAGGCACTGGTAGGCCAAAACGAGGTCTTCCTGAATATATGAAGCATAACTTAAGTAAGAGACAATCAGTGCCAGAGGAAAGCAATAGGAACACTTTGGTATCACTTCAGTCCTGCTAAACACAGATTTACTGAGTATCAGACTTAAATTTCTGTTTGCCCAGTAGAGCAAGTGCTGAAAGTGCAGCTTCATCCTTCCCAGCCCTGCGCAGCCTTTCCCTGAGCGTTTCAGTTCGTCCTCTGTACCTGTTTGTCAGTGCTGCTCCTGATAACACGAGTTTCAGTCAGCACAAACCATGACTCACCAAACCTCAGCCAGAACTATTTGTTCATGTTTGTTCAGCAGTTTGAAAACGTAAAGTGTTTCAGAGGTACTTGGTGCCACAAACACTGGCTTACAAATATGAGTCAGGGAGGATGGGATAACAGGGCCTGGCTCCACTCAGTCACAGTCCTGGAACCTTGGGATGTACGTGACAGCCAGCCCTGTGCAGGGCATGAAGTGCCTTGAAGGTAATAACACACTGCTCTTCTAGTCTCAGTTTTATTCCAAATTGCTCCAGTGTGTTTGGAGGTTCCCATAAATATAATCATCCCTGCTCCCAGCATGAAATACCCAGACACAATGTAAGAGCTGCACGAAGTGAGACAAAACACCAGGTTAAGGTGACACTCTGAAGGGAAGGGAGGGAGGTAGAGTGTAATCATCTGCTTGGGCCAAAAGCTCTAGCTGGGTTTTGAAAATTATAGGGTTTTTAATCTCAGGACTTCAGTTTAATTCTCATGCTCCAAAGCCTGGAATATGCAGCTTTATAGTAACTTTAGATGACTGTAGTCCAAGGTTTGAACTACCCCCAAACTCAAAGCCTCATAATCTTGGCTGGATCATTACACAAGTCATTAACAACAGTAATCTAAACCCCAACAACCCTGAACAAAATAATACAGATGGTCCTGTGTACTCAAAAATGTACTTTTTTCTTTGTAAAGATAAAAGAAAAAAACAACGTTTTGCCCATATCATAAAAGCAGCTCCCTGATCCCTGCCAGTTCTTTGTTTTAATGTTTTTGTTGTTCTAGTTCCTCTTTTCCTCAGTCTTTACCTCCTGGAGTTGCACTCTGTGGACCCATGGGTTCCTCTAGTAAAGCTTTAATTCCACATTTTCTGAGTCTTTTTCCTTATCCTGGCAGGACTCAGCTCAGAGCTGCTGTCAGCCCTCCCAGCCTCAGGAGCACACTGGAAGCTGCACGTAGCGCATCAGGGGTGACTTGTCAACGTTATTTATGTGCCACCAAGGGAACTTTAATTGCTAAATTAATGTCAGGAGGGCAGACAAGGGCTTCCTGCAGGAATAACAGAGACTTTCCTCAGAGGAGATCTGCAGAGACAGTAACTATTGACCTACATAGCATGGGACTTCTGCAGAATCAGTCTTGCAGTTTCATGGTTCTCTGCCCTTTTATTTTAATGCTGAGGGTCTTTGCCTTCACATTAAGATTTTTGTCTCCTTGCTACTGGCTATTTTTTCCTAAAGAAAAAATAATCTCTATTTATGGGCCACAAAAGGTCTTTGATGTCATTTCCACAACCTGGCCTTAGGGAAACCATGTCTGCTCCCAGTAAGATGAAGGTGGTTATACAGGTTCTCATCCATAACGTGCTCTCTGTACTCAGAAACTAATTGAAAATTATCTCATCCAACTTTTTCTTCTGGATCACATATTAAACAATCCAAGAAAAATATTTAGCATTTAGGAAAAAGTTTTTTAATCACTCCAAATTCTCTAAAGACTTCTCAAACATAGAGAAGTAATCATACCCTGTGTCCCTCTTCAATTATCCTCCCTCTGGAAGATTCCACTGCACATGGCAATATAAATAAATCATTATCTCATTGTAACATGGATCTAAAAATAAAATTCAGGCTGGACTAACAGAAATGGTGAAGTGATTTGCTCAAAATTACACTGAGAAAAAAAAACAAATACAGAAAGCACTGAACATTCAGCAGCCTGGGATCTTGGGTTATCCTGCAAGCTTAGGGCTCTGATGGCTCAACTGCAGGGTCAGAAAGCAAAAAAAAAAAAAAAGTCTCTGAGAATGCTGAAAGGAACTCTGCAGCTCAAATAAATCCCCTTGTCCCTCTTGGTCGTATCTGATCAGTGGCGCTGGAATTACATGGGAAGTTGAGCTCCTAAGCGTGGAATTTTATATGGTATAAAGGTGGGGTTGATCTCAGCACTTTTACAGCTGGGTGCCCCTCTCCTGCTCAGCCAGCACCAGGGCTGAAGATGGACTTCCCTGACCGCCCTGAGAGATCTCCATGCTGCCTGCAGTGCTGCTGCCTGTCTCAGTGTACATTTCAGGTGTAATCTGCCTGGATAAAGCACTTCCAGAGGACCACTTTCCTGCCACGGTGAACTATCCATTAGGAAGGACTCTTTATGTTGTCTTGTGAGTGGTGGGTGAGGAGCCACCTCTCCAAGCAGTGCAGTCCCCTGGCCATCAGGGGTTCACTGAGTGGTTTGGCTTGGGAGAGACCTTAAGGATCACCTTGCACCACCCCCTGACATGGACTGAGACACATTCCTCTAGCCCAGGTTGTTCCAAGCCTTGTCCAACCTGGCCTTGAACAGTTGCAGGGATGGGACATCCATCTCTGGGCCACCATGTCACCCTGTAGCTGGAGAGAGAGCGGCTGCTGTCCCAACCCCAAGCACACACCAGCACTCACCCTGCACTGAGCTGTTCCCATAGTGTGGTTTCTGCCACACCAACCAATGTGAGTAGAATTTTTAGAATGTGCAGATAATGTTAGCAAAGCCCTCAAGTGCAAAGCTGAAATTAGAGGCATTGTTTCCTGTAGCATCTCTGTGTGGTCACTCAAGAAGGGAGAGTGGAACGGAGTTGGGTGATTGTGCAATGAGAACAATGTGAGAGAGATGGTTATCAGGGACAATGCTCCAACTATATTTTTGCATGAAACTTCTCTTTTAAAAATATTTCCACATTTAGAACATGAAAAAAACATGTTTTGATACATTTCATCTTTTCCAAAGCTCTATGCTCAAAGCAGCCCTTTACCTCTCACTCCCTCCTAAGCTGATCTGCCAGTGATTTTTGGGATACCATTCCCTATTCATATCCTGGATCCAAGCCACTAAAACTGCTGCAAATTCTAACAGTTCTTATTCTAAAGAAAAGGAACCATCAAACACAAGGTTGTCAACAACTCATCCTGTAAAATGAGCCACATAACAGCATTAATGTAGGAATAATTTAACTCACTGAGCATCACCTCCAGAAATGCTGGGTACAAGGTATTTTAGATGTTTTACACAAAATAACACTTAAAGAAAAAAGTGATTAAAGTAAAAGCACTCTCTAACTACTAGCCTGAGGACTACAATGAACCAGTCCCTTGAGAACATTATATCCCCTCAGGTTACTGAAAAGGAGTGTAGGAAAAGCTGTTCTCAGGCTGTGGGTTAACAGCTCACCAGATGCCCTTTTATAAGCCCTGTAATGTACCGAAACCCCAAAACCACTGTAATGTGATAAACTCACCAGCCTCACACATGCCAGAGTTCTGCAGGTAAGTCCGGCACCGCTCCTTGTGCTCCTCTAACGAGCTCCTCTGCTTGTAGCTCCTTCCACAAAACTCACATTTATATGGCTTCTCCACTAGAAAAAGAAACAATAAAAGAATTAAAATAACCACAAGAGACCACTAAAACGTTGTCTTGCTTGAAGTGTGGTGGTTATAGCATTGTGCTGGTGGGGGACAGCACTGCACTGCTGGTCTTGATTAAATCAGAATCTCATTTATCCTCGGCAGATAAGCTCATTTTAAACTTTGATTCTTTGTGAGGTTGAACTTTTCCTGTACAGTGCAGTGCAGAGATAACACCTATAATTTAGAATCAGTGTTTTCTTTCTGAGCCCGTGTAGAACACAGGATAAAGAAAATTCAAGGGCAAGCACAGCCTGGCTCCTGCAGAACTAAGATTGAGTTATACCTGACTTGAAATCCAAGTCACCTCAGCTCTGTGCCTCCATTTCCCCATCTGTAAAATGGACAGAACACCCTACCAGCCTTAAGCAGAAAACATCTGTTGAGCATTTTAAGAGATTCAGATGAAAGGCACTACACCACAGTGAGGTGGCAATAGTCATCTGCCTGCAATTTTGCTCCTGAGATTTTCCTCTCAGCTCAGAATGGGATGGGAGGAAGTCCCAGCAAAGCACGTCTCACACCCTCCTCAAGCTGAGAGCTTGCTGGCACAGCCAGCTCCACTCGTATGAAAATGAACTGACAAGGTGGTCATGGGTCAAAGGCTGGACTTGATGATCTTGGAGGTCTTTTCCAACCAAAGTGATTCTGTGATTCTGTGAAAATACCATGGAGTTATTTGTGCAAGCAGGTTTGTGGGCTGTGACAGGGTTCCCATGGCCCCTCTCTCTGCACCAAGAGCAGAGCCAGTCTCGAGCTGGTTCCAGGAGCACCAGTGAGTGGTCACTGCTCCGTGTTGAGCCTTTCACAGGCTGAGCAAACCTTGCTGACTGTCTTTTCCACACCGAGTGTCCCAGTGACACACATCCAAAACACATGGAGTGCCTGTGAAGTCACTTACCAGAATGTGTCCTTAAGTGACCCGTAAGCGCATCCCTCCTTTGGCAGGCATAACTGCACAGGTGACACTTAAAAGGTTTTTCCCCTGTGTGTAGTTTAATGTGGCGGAGGAGGTTTCCCTTCTGAGTAAAGGAAGCTCCGCACTGATTACACTGGAATGGCCGTTCACCTTAAAATGACATACAGAAAAGGACATTTAATGGTTATGTGGGTATCATGCTGTCCTCTGCCTTTTTGGAAGAGGAAAGAATGAGATATTGGATTGATTTCTTTCTATAGAAACACACAGAGTGTGACTTCAGTGGGAGGGAGGTGCAGCTCTGGTGTCAGAGCTGCTCGTAGCATATGTAGGACTATGGAAAACACTGCACAGTTCTTCCATGGAAAGAAGCGCTCCGGAGGAGGCTGATTCCAACAAGCCAGCAATTTTTAGAAGGGAAAAAAAGTCTTATCTTACTGCAGGCTGAAACTTAAGATGCTCATTGGTTTGTTGCCAAAGTATGGCACAGAGAGAAATTTATATACAGACTGAAAATGGCAGCACAAAACCAAATTAACTTTTGCTTTGTGCCAGAAATACTGCATTACATAGTGCCTTTCATCCAAAATTCTTAAAATGCCTCACCAGCTTGCTTTTAATAATATTCAATCCCGATAAGAAGAAAGGTGGGTAAAGTGAGGCACAGAACAGCAAGTAACTTGATAAAGATCACATGTGGTGTCAAGGACGGAACAAGGAAACCCTGATTTTGGTATCCTTTTTTAAAATAACTAGTCTAGATTAAAAAATATCTTATTTTCAGTACTCCAGCTCTTACAAGAACAACAGAGGGATATTTACCAGTGTGGCTACGCTTATGAACCATCAAGACATTGAGGCTAATGCAGGCTAATCCACAGATATCACAATTCATCTTTCCACTAGCTGGCCTGACGTTGTCATATGAACCAGAGTGTCTTTCCAGTTTAATGCTCTCATATTCGTTATATTCTCTGGGATATGTGTAAGGCAGTTCGGATTCTTCCAGGTTTTCCATTGGCTCGGAATTTAAAGCACTCTCCTCTCTTTCACTGTATTCACCTTTCACTTTAATCACATCATCTGCAGGTAAAACAAAGCACAGAAGTGAAAAAAGGCTAATTTTATCCACAGTGAAATATCTTAGGGAAAAAAAAAAGCACTAAAAATTACATAAAATGACAGTATCAGTCTTCCTAAAAGTTTTACTGAAATATGCAGATGAAGAAATGAAGTTGAGATGTGGAACTTCACTGGTCATGGACACTTAGTAATACTCACAGTGAGATAACCTTTGAAAGCAATTAACCTGCCTGGTAATTATCTTTGATGGAGAATTTCCTTCTGCAGATTATGAATATATAATGCAGTACAAACATCTCCTGAAATTACTAGCCAGGATTCAAAAGAAAACACTTTTTCACACCACTCACAAGTATTATTTTTATAGAAATCAGAATTTCAGTTTCTTCTGTGAATTGGAAATACAGAAAGACACAAATTTAATAAGTAATTATATCTTATACTGTCTTGTGGAACCTCTGGTGCTTAGAACAAGCCTTGGAAATATATCTGATCAGTGTAGGACTCCCAGTTCTCCCATGGAATAGATTCTCACTAGTTAAGCCTCATCAATAATCCTAATTTTCACTTGCAAATCACAGTTTTTATCCATAGCTCTCAGACGTGTGAGGAGCAGTTGATAATCTTGATTTACTATGTGAGTAAAACTAGCAGAGGCAGGGAAAGGGTTTCCTGATAAATAAATGTATCCCAGAAATGGCAAAAGCTTTGCCTGAAGTAATTTTGTGAGGATGTGGCAAAGAACCTGACGCCTCCTGAAGATCAGCATCCATGGCCTTCAAACAGGTTCCTGGACCTGTAGCCAGTCCAGAGGAATCCAAAGGCATTGCCTAAATGAATGCAGCTCCATGACAAAGGTGGATGTAGCAGGCAGCTAATGATTTACTAAAGAGTAAAAATGAAAGCAAATTGGTCACACTGCATAAACAGCTGATGATTCCCAGCTTAGGGTGCTGAATTTCCTTTCCACAATTAACTCCAACACCACCAGCAATTCCATTAAAATCCGTACTAACTTCCAGGACAGTTTTTTTCTGCTTAAAGCTGGCTGAGAAAGTTGGGGCTGTTCAGCCTGGAGAAGCGAAGATTGTGTGGAGACCTCACAACACCTTCCAGTGTCTGAAGGAGTCACAAGGGAGACAGAAAAGGACAATTCATCATGAGCTGGAGTGACAGGACAGGAGGGAATGGCTTTAAGGTGAAAGAGGGAAAATTGAGGTTGGCTATATGGAAGAAATTCCTCCCTGTGAAGGTGGGAAGGCTCTGGTACAAGTTGGCCAGAGAAGCTGTGGCTGCTCCATCCGTGGAAGTGTCCAAGGCCAGGCTGGATGGGGCTTGGACAAACCTGGGAGAGTGGAAAGTGTCCTTGTTCAGGGCAAGGATGAGCTTTAAGGTCTTTCCAAACCAAGCCATTCCGTGGTTCTCTGACAAGAGACAGACTAAGGTTGAAACTCAAGTTGTGCCTCAAGCTACGGAGTGAAGACAAGCACCATGAGATGCACCACACTGCTTCCTGTTTGAGCCTTGTTCTCTGGCCACCTGCTCCTTCCTCCAGCCGAGGATTAGACAGTTCAATCTGGCACTGAATCACTTGTCCTTTCTCCAAAGTACAGAACATGAACTGCTGAATATGTATTAGCTCTGGTTCTGAGTAATAAACCACATCAAATGACGAGAACAAACAATGGGTGGCAGTGAAAATGAGGTGGCGACATAAAAGCAACATTGAAAAAGAAAGATCTGGCAACCTAGAATTTCATGAAATCAACATTTTCAGCTACATTTTAGGGAGAAGATCACTCCTCTGTCCTAATTGTTTGTATTAAGTCCTGCCAATCTGTCTGACTTTGGGCTGACCTGGGGGAAACAGGTGGGTGATGCTTTCTTTGTCCTACACAAGACCCCAGAGTAGTGTGGAAAACTCTGAGATCCCTCTTGTGCTCTCCTTGGATGGGGATATTGATGGAAGAAAGGGTTTTCTCCCATACTGTGTGTTTTCATCCCCTATCCTGGAAAATATTTGGATTTTGCTGTTGGGACTTGCTGCCCCAGTCCTGGATGAGCTCAAGTGGGTTTAGGTGTTTTCTCAGAGGGCCACAGGGAGCTCCAGATTCACCCAAAAATGGGCTGTTTTTCTTTGTGGATCCTTCAGTACCAGCTCTGCTTCACATCCCACAGATTCCTGCTTCCACAGAAACAAGGTTTCCTCTGCAGGTGCCTTCTGCTGCCAACTCCATGTCCAAGGGTGTGATGGTGATCTTGCTATCAAGACTCCTTCAAAATTAGTTTATACAACCATTTCCATTTTCTGAGGAAAAATGATTGCCAGTTGCTGAAAGCAGATTTCAACACCCATCCTTTTCCCAGAAGGAAAAAAAAAAAAAAGCTTTTTTGGTTGGTTGGTTGTTTTTTTCCCTCTCAAAAGGAGGTCGTTCCAAAATAATTTGCTACATCCTGCCCAGCATGGTAAAAGGAAGTACCCAGTGCAGCTGCACCTTGTTGGTGCTTTCAGAAACAATTTCAATTCCCACTTTCTACTTAACGTCTCACCTTTCATCTGCATCACACGCGGTTGTTCAGCAGTGGAGGCCAAGCTGTGACCTCCAACAGAGGCTTCTGTGCTGTTTGCTTCTCTTTCTCACCACAGTGCTTGGCTCGCAGCTCCTGAGCTGTGCCAGGGTCTGTGGCACAGTGTGGGCACTGGTTTGAGACCCTCCATGGCACATCCTTAGGGACTGGTGCAAACTGGGCAAATCATCCTATGTATGATTCCACCATGGAAAAGAATCACCTCTGCAGTTTCCACACTGCATGTAAGGCTTGTGTTTCCTTGTAGTAACAGAGGAGGATGCACCTGAGTTTTGATCAAGGCTTTTCCATCACTGCCTCTACAAAAAACAGGGGCTGTTTCAGCTGTCCGTGGCATCCAAAGTTCAAGTGTTTTCCTGTAGATATTTGAAGGACTTTCACAGAAAAATTTGCCTTCTGATGACTGGGACCAGAAGAAGACACAAGAGAAGAGACTTTTTAAACCCAAATATAAATTAGAAGGGGTGGGAGTTTTTCACCTGTGATGGTTTAGAGGCTGCTCCAGCTCCTGACAGCCAGACAGGAGACAGCTTTGGTGCAAAGCAGTCTGAGGAAAAGATGGCTTGGTATAGGTTGTACTAAAATTAACCAAGTGATTGCAGAGTCTGGAGCCACCAGATTACTTTTTCAGCCCAGAGTTTTCTCTGTACTGGCATGCACAGGGAATACCATGTGATCAGGAGATTGGCAGCTGTGTGGAGGGTTTGTATCTGTCACTTAAAAATCATATCAACATATTTTATTAGATCAGGGAGTTTCCAGGCTGGTCTGCCTTAATCAAGAGGAAGGAAGTTGTGACTTCATGTAGAACAGGGAAATTTAACTGAGGAAAAACACAATTATCCCTAAAAACACTAACGAAGTTCCCACAGTGGAAAAAATAAGAGCTATCATCTCTTCTATTAGGCAAGCAAAGAGGTTGTAAGAGAAAAAAAAGCATTCATAGAGTCCAAGGCAGGGAACTATTTTTCTTGAGGCAGTTCATGGAGTTAATATACACTGAGGAAAAAAAAAAGCTGCAGCTTTTACAGAACAAAGTGCTGGTGTGATGCGTTAAGGCTGATGCACATGGTTTCATTTCCTGGGGAGATGATTACAAGATGAAAGACATACTCCAGAGTAATATTTTTGTTTCACCTGAAACACTGTAAAAACAATGGGTTCTGGAAAAAATCCAAAATAAAGCTGCGGTGGCAACTTCAGCCTGAGTCACCACCCAAACAGTGCTTGTGTGTGCTCTATAACATGATAGAATCACAAAGGGTTTGTGTTGGAAGGACATTAAAGCTCCTCCAGTCCCACCCCCTGCCCTGGGCAGGGACACCTTCCACTCTCCCAGGTTGGTCCAAGCCCCATCCAGCCTGGCCTTGGGCACTCCCAGGGATGGAGTAGCCACAGCTTCTCTGTGCCAGGGCCTCCTCACCCTCACAGGGAGGGGTTTCTCCCATATATCCAACACAAATTTTCCCTTTATCAGCTTAAAGCCATTCCCTCCTGTCCTGACACTCCTATTCCTGAAGCAGAGCCCCTCTCTGCTTTCTTTTAGGCCCCTTCAGATACTGGGTGGCTGCTCTGACATCTCCATACAATCTCGCTTCTCCAGGCTGAAATGCAGAAATAAAAAAAGTCAAGAGGGTCAAATAATTAGGGCAAGTTGGAGGGTTTCTGACTCTTAACTGTTTTCTCTAGGAGGAAGTTTCAGTAGGAACCACTCCCCCCCCCCCCAATTCTCCAATTAATCTGAGACTCTGGCATCAAATACAGAGAGGAAAACCTAAGTTTTGTCCTGTTGTTAAGCAAAGTTTACCAGGAGCGATCGGAAAAGCACAAGGAATAAAGCCCAGAAGCCATTAAATACAACGGCAGGAAAGGGTGATGTAGCTCAAGTGTTTTACAAGGAGTGGGGTCATAATCGTGAAATCCTCAGCACATGCAAAAAGTCAACTGGGTAACAAAGAAACTTAATCATCTTAATGTGGCATTTTAATGATGCTGCTGATTTGCTGTGCCAATTCAGAGATAATGAGCCCCTAATGCTACAGATGTTCAGCCAGACTAAAGGAAAAAAAAAAAGGAAAAAGGAAAGCTTTTCTTGTATGCCATTTCCTAACTATCCAATTAAACAAATTGTGAAAGCATATAAATAGTTTACCAGGTTTTGACAGCTGTTAATGGGATTCAGATGCCGAGGAACAAGAAGGGAGTCGATACGGGGCATATTGGAGGGTTCTTGTGACTACCTGGGTTTGACAGGTATTAACTGATGATTCATCGCTGTTATCCCCACAAAACCCTACAGACACATGCCAGAGCTGCTCCCCTCCCAGAATGAGAGATTCCTGTACCCAGCCCAGCCTGAGACAGAGAGTGGTGAAGCTGAAAAAGTCAGCGGAGTTTCCAAATTCAAGGCAGAATCCTGCATGTTTGTGAGAAACACCTCAGCAATGGAATCAACACACTGGGGCAAAGATAAGTCATGAATAAAAAAATTCCATTATCCTTAGTGAATAAAGAGAATAGTGCACCCTATAAAAATTATAAACCGGGGGAAATAATTAAAATAAACAATGCTATGCCTAAGTTTTTTTTCCTCAAACAAGAGGAAAACAATTACATGTATATACTGAGAATTTGGAGACTGTAACTAATGGGGAATTATAAAATGTAAAGTGACACAATAACAGCATGAGATTTTTTTTTTTTTTTAAATGAGGCAACACTATCAGAGTTAAGACAACTTTTCTCCATGTTTTTCGTCTACCCCACTGCAGATAACCATCTAGGGAAGGGAAAGGATTTCAAGCCTTTGGCCCACCCTAGTTTGTTTTCCCTCTGACTCCAGCCTGAGCTCCCTTTTTCCCAACAGCTTTTATGAGATCATTGTTTGCCAACAAAGAGCAAGCAATCACCTCAGAGCAGAATTAACTTCCAGCCAGACAGCAGAGACAACCACCCCAACCAGGATATGGTGACAAGAAATGCCCTAGCAGGGTGCAGACACTGGGCCTGTCCTGTTCCTCAGGTCCCTTTTTGTGTCACTACAGGCCAAAGCAGAGACTTCTACACTGAAAGTCCCAAATACTGCATTTAGTACTTGGACATATTTGCCTTTGGGATTATTTTATCTTTGTGCCTTTTAGTATTTTCTTAGTACTGTTGTTCAATAGTCACTTCAATACAAAAAAATGCCTAGTACTTATTTTGTTTAGATACTTTATAAGGCAGATGTGAGGGGTAATTCCTAAATGACCCAGTGCAGAATGCACCTGGTGGAAATTTCACTTCTAAATATAGGAGAGAAACTTTCATCATTCCCCTTTGTGGAGTGCAGGCTCAATGGTAATGAGTCTCCTTGGTTTTATTGTGACTTGAAACAAAAATAGAAACAAATCAAATTGAAATGCAGCACTGAGAATTGGAAAGAAAATAAAAAAATCAGCCAGGCATCATTTTCCAAGTGCTCAGATGTGTATTTTCTACTTCATTAATACCAGTGCCTCTCTATCATTAAAGCATAGTATAATTTATCTAGTTGTACAATTAATTGCAAAATAACATCAACCAAACAACACACATCGTTTCCAAGCTCATGTGAGTTGGGAAACTTGAATTATGTAACTGGCTCATCAAGCATCTTACTTAAAAAAATATTTTTCTTATCAAGATTAATATTCCTGTGGAAATCTATGATTTCACACACAGTATTTCCCTCTCTTATAATTTTCTGCCTAATCATACTCTAGTGTTTTTCTAGGATTTTCATTCAAAAGGTTTCCAAATTATATTGAAGTTATATTAACAGAAATAGGGGTAAAGGAGAAATATTCCCCAAAACTGAATGTTCCCAAAGCTGGAGTAAAACAGGAGAAACTGCACAGCAACACTGTGCAGTGCTGAGTTTAGAGAAGGAAATGGAATTTAACTTCATTTAAATGCTCTTAACTGAAACTACAAACAGAATTTGGGGAAGCAGAATGACCTTCCTTGGGACAAATGGGACTAGGGGCTGGAAAACTATAGCTAGTGTATGCTGAAACTACCACGGGATTGTATTTTAGTTGTTTAATTTTAAAAAGTGGCAATAATTTGCCATTTTTACTCAACTTTCTACAACCCCATTGCTGGAGGGGAGAACAGGGGGAAATGCCATCCCACATCCTCAGGCCTCCAGGGCCCAGGTTTTCCAGCATCTGTCCCAGATGAAATTTGTTTTAATTTTGACACCTGTTAAAGTTATCCTTTCAGATTTAAATATCTTTAAAGTCTCCTTCTTACAGAAAAACACAGAAGAAAATGAAACTGCACAAGCTCTTCCCTTCCTTTGCTGTGAAGATACCATGACCCAGATAAAACATTTCTAAAATTACAATTCCTTAAGTCCAGCAAGGCAGATACAATCACAACCGTTAAATCAGACTTCAATGAGACAGTTAATCAGAGAACATCTGGACCCAACAGTCAGACTGAGAAAGGCCACATGTTAAATTCAGATAATCGCTGGCATTACTTATATCAAGGGACCAATCACTAATGTGACCACTCAGGCATGGTCGACTCTGGTCAACTGTGCTTCAAATGAACTTCAAACCTGAGAAATTCAAAGTATCATTTCATTTATTCTTTGTAAATTCGTCTCCCAGGAGCCTTCCTGACAATGCAATATATTCTTGTGAGAAAAATTAAATACTGAGAGAAAATAAGATAATACGAAGAACAGGGAAATCTGTGATAAATACCTGAGGAATTTTAACACATACAGGCTGAAGGCAGGAGCTTGGTTCAGGTGGTCTTGAATACCTTTAACAGTGAACTGATTTGATTGAACTATAAAAAAATTCCAATAGTAAATAATATTGACTTAAATTTTAGAATACACCTGTGTTGTCTCCTATTTGAGGTTCTTTAATCAAATGCTTGTAGTTTACTTTTCGTGTAGCCTTCTAGAGGAGCGAGTGCATCCGCTTTGTGTTCCCTTGGTAACGCTGATCTTACAGCTCTTTCCCAGCCTAAACGATCCCAGGAGTGTGCACATCAAACCCAGCCCTCCCTGGAAGACCAGGATTGCTCAAAGCGCCCGTCCGGGAGCACCTGCAGCTCCCAGGGCCGCTCCTGGAGGTGGAGCTCCTGCACCAGGAGAGACAGGAGAGGAGCGGGGCTGGCACGCACGGCAGGTGAGCGCAGCCACACGCTGCTCCACGGGAGTACAGCCCGGCGAGCTCCCAGTTTACGAAGTTCCTAACGCTCCTGCAGAGCAGGAGAAGGAACTAAAGCCGGAACAAGAACTGGAGCGAATGCAGCGTGATGGGAGACGGCGCTGAGGACACGGCAGCGCTGGCCCGGGGAGCCCCAGGTGAAACAGGCACCGAGCACCCGGCGCAAATTCTGCAGAGTTCAGTTAAAAGTCAGTCAGCAGCGAGACAAAAGAGCCATCAATTCCAATGCTCAGGGAACTATTTGTATATATTTTAGCAAAGTTTTGACTCTTGTGGATCTGTTTTCCCTTTCTCAAAACTTTTCCAGCAGAAAAAACAGTGAGCCTGTCCCTTCAACTCCCATTTTGTGCCAAATGAACAGCCTGGTTTGGGGGCAAAATGTGACTCATCCCCATTAACTGATTTCCTTTTCACTAATCTGTATTTCCTAAAATAGATTATTTCCTACAATAACATGTGATTTGAGTTCCTAGAGCCATTTTCTGAATCTTCACTTATTTTCTGCTGGGGGGAGTGGGGAGGGATCACAACTCATCTGTCTTGGACTAGATTTTATTTCGATGCCAAAGGAATAAATATTTCTCTCACCTGTAATTTCAGGGAATTATTTTGTATGGATCCAAGATACACATTGTAGAACAAGTGAGAAAAAAAAAAGGGGGGGGGTTTAAAAGTTACGGAATGAAGGCCATCATCTATTGAATAACTGTGCATCCATCCTCTTTCGAGCCCTTGTTCTGTCTCAAAGCTTCCACTGGGAGTCAGGATATCTCAAAAGTAAATTCTATTTTCTAATCACTATAATGGGTTAATTAGAATGAGAAATAGCAGCACTTTTTTATTATCTCCAAGCAATCAGAGTATCCGAGTGTCTGTGTCAGTGCTGAGTGCTCAGGATAGTCCAGCTGATGTCAATCATTTACAGGCTGGGTGACACCACCGCCCCGTTGATGTCACCGAGCGTGCCTGGCAGCATTCCTGCCGCTGACGGCACAGTCTGAAGAGTTCAAACAAAGTCAAGAGGATCGTTTGTTGATAAGGAAAACGCGGCTTTCAGTCCCAGTAGAGCCCCCAGAGAAGCCTGACCTGTTCAGCACAGGCTCCTTGTTGGGTTTAACACTAGAGAAATCCCCTTGCAGTGAACTTCTGCTGATGTTGTGAGATAACCCCAAGTCCCATGAGCGCCGGGGCTCGAGCTGGGCTTGGGAGATGAAATATTCTGATAAAAAACGGCACTTCCTTTCCAGGCAGATAAGTGCGTGTTCTTGCAGCACTGCTGGAACCTCGCTGAGCGCCCCAGTGAGGCTCTGTCACCTCTCCTGCCTCACTCCAGCCTTTCAACCGCCCCCCTCACACACCTCAGTGCAGCAGCAATTAACATCCATAAACCACAAATGTGGCTTTTATCTCTTTTTAGCTCACAACCATGAAAGCTTGCTGACATTCATAACACCCCAAAAGTTGTCTGCCTCAACAGCTGAGAGAATTAAGACATAATTAAACATTCATGCATGACTGCGACTCCCAGAGGAAGAAACGTGGCTTTTTTAATTTAATTTTTAAATTAAAGATGTGTCAGCTTTGGCCACCAAAGGTAACAGTGTTGGGGGCACATAAAGAAACAGGGGAAATCAAGAGCTTCCCCCCCGCTCTCATTGCTTGTCTCTTTTCAGACTAGACACAGGAAGCACCATGGGAACGGTGTATTTTTATGGTTGCAGGCAAGCATACACCATGTGCACCACAGCGTGCAGCTTCCAGTCCCTTGAGGCAAGAAAAGGGGGTTTTGTTTCTTTTTTTTTTCATTCTTCCCCATCAAGCTTTTAATTACCATTTTACTATAGCCTGCTGCCTAATTGTTTGCCCGATCCATAGCACTGATCATCATGGAAGCCTGTTTAACAGGGGGGTGGAGTAGGACAAGTTGAGTTGTTTCCATGGAATGGCATTTCACCTGTGTCAGGACACACATAAAAAACACCATAAGCTGGTGTGTTTGCACAGGCTCAGGGAAGGACAAATACAAAACTGCTTGCTGGAAAAGTGGATTTTTTTCATGCAAACTGAGCTCCAGTGATGGTGTTTCAACCCTATACATTAATTTAGTGCTTTTATTAACTGTAAGATTTTAAAAGGATCCCAGCACGACTTCTAGCATAAAAGGCTCCACCAAACCAAGTCAGACAATATCTAGACTTAAACAGGTCCAGCTTCTGCTCAAAGCCTCAGAATAATTCCCCACAACATACTCACAGTGTCACCCATGAATAATGCAAGAATCACAAAAACACGTAGTCCAAGAAACTGGAAGATTCCTACTCACTACGGATGGCTGACAAGACATGGAAAAACCAGACATAATTGTGCTGAAGAAAAACATGTTACAGGCATACTAAGGCAGTGGAAAGCAGGTTATCGAAGGCCTGATCTCTCTCCATGAGTCAGTGGCCTCGCGTTCCCATGATGGCC
This sequence comes from Vidua chalybeata, assembly GCF_026979565.1. Lineage (NCBI taxonomy): Eukaryota > Metazoa > Chordata > Aves > Passeriformes > Viduidae > Vidua > Vidua chalybeata. The sequence continues at coordinate 810,625 of NC_071555.1, read as the reverse complement.
TTCAGCAGATGGAACAAACCCCGGGGGCACGGATCGTGTGGGGGTTCAGGAGAGAAAAAGGAGAGGTTTGTGTCGCAGGCTGTCATCAGCGATGAATTGGGAAGGTGCTGGAGTGGAATTGCTCACTCACAAACATGATTAACATGTATGAGAACCACTTCAGCATTTTTCATTATTTCTATTTAAATTTGTTATAAAATGAGGGGATTAGTGGTCGTGTCAATGTGCCAAATAAAGAAATGGAGATTTTTGGTTTTTATTAACCAGTAGGTTTTTCAGGTGTAGGCAGGACATAATCCTTTTTCCAAAAGCCACCACCAATACAGATGATATTTCTATTCTGTGGTCCTGGAGAATATTATATATTCATTTTACCAGGGTTAGTGATCCCCAAAAGATAATCCTCCCACTAGGACAGCACTGTCAGAATGTGGTTTCATTTATAGAAGTCAGACAGTAGTTAGTGACCCACGAGGACTGCTCAGGGACTAACAGAGCTGCTGCTATTTTATAGAGGGCATGACATGAAAGCTGAGATTATTTGTGAATTTCAGTCTCCAACAGCAACTGAACTGGTGCTGTTGGGAGGAAATTTAAGTGCACCTACTACTGATCGTTGCACAGCCTGGAGTACTAGCACAGCATAATACCAGCATAGCTTAAATATTTAAGATTTAATGTGCTTCCGGTATCAGAATGACTGCAGAGAACAGTGTGTGAAGCACTGAAGCAAACACAATGTATATTTTATTTTGTAACATTTCACATGGAGATGCTGGAGGTAACTTTTTTGTGCATTTGAAGCAGCTTTCTCCTTTGCAGTTGTGGCTTTATTCCTACAGTGAGCAGCAAGGAATGGGGCACTGTGGTACTGAAGGTTCATACTCACTTTATAATGAATGAGCTCTAATGGTAAGGGAGGCTGCTGGAGGGGAATGATGTTTTATTGATATTTATAGCATTGTCTTTGAGATGTAAATTTTCACTGTTTGCATTCCAGAACAAATGGTAAAGAGACTTTAAGAGATCAGCAGCAATATAAAAAATGAATGGTAAGAGCTGTACTGACACAGTCTCTCACGTGTCCAAGTTGTTCCTGACTTAAATGTATGGAAAAGAGGGTGAGAAATGGTACTGCAGGCACAGGGCAGCCAAAGAGCAGGAAAAGGACTTCATGCCTGGACACTGCATACAAACAGTATGGACATGGCTCCTGGAAAGGGAAGGTGGGAAGAAGCTACAGCAACTCCTCTCAGGTGGTCAGTACTGGGGGGTTTGGGAAAGAAACCCTGTCCTGGCTTCCTGCACCCACAGCTCAGTGAGCAGGTGGAGTGAAGGGCTGGGACCCTGGGAAAGCACAGGGAGAAGCGAGCTAGTGAGAGTGGAATTGGTGCAAGGGGTGGACCAACAGCTGGAGTATGGCTGTGAATATTTTATGTCCTGTGGGATCTGAGAGATCAGCTGCCTTGGATGTAGAAAATGCTCAAGTCTTCCATATTCTGTCTATTCTATTAAACTTCTGTATTTAGGGTAAGCAGAGCAGAACTCACCTGCCCAAGGCAGGCTCTATTTTGCAGACATCTATAATGAGCTAATCTCGACTGCAGAGTCCTGCTAAGCAGCAGCTGCTCTGGGGACACAAGGCTTTTCATCCTAATCCAGACACCCAAATTTGGTCAGAGAACCTGTGTGATGTCTCTCCATAAATTGTCCAGAAAGGCCAGACACCAGCAGTTCCAGATACTGGCACTGTAGATCCTTGAGTGAGATTCATCTCACCGCTCCCTTGAGTGTTTTATGTTTGCTTGCAATTTGTTAACCAATAAAAACATTTGGTCTTTAATAATGCAAGAGCATAACCTCTGCAAAATAATCACATTAACATTAGAGGGAACAACCAAAGCTACTTGCACAGCCAAAACACATAATTCTTTAGTGAATTACTTGATTCATGTGATACAAACTCTACCTCAAACTCCTACCCAAATCCACAACCGTAATTTCCCTTGATGCTGCTGCACTGCCATGGACCTGTGTCACAGAAAGGCCCTGTGAAATTGGTAACACCATGTGTGCTGTCCCCAGGACACCTGCCCCACATCCTCCACCAGGCACACTCCTCACTGGTTGTGGCTGAGGCCCCTGGCAGGGATGAGCACTCTCAGATCATGGGCAGGAACTGTTGTTAATGCTGAGATTTCAGTTTAGAAGCCTCTACAGCACAGAAGAAATTCAACACATGTAAACCCCTGAGCTCTGTAAGATTGCCAAGTTTCAGGAGCTGCTGCTGTTATCTTCTATCTATAAACGAAGAGGGCCTGCTGGTTTTTAAAGACAGTACATATTAGTTTATTATTTCAATTAATCCCTATGTTTTCTCTCAGACCTATAGGAAGGGTATTTTCTTCAACAATAAACATTGAAACTGACCAACCCCCCTTTCACCCCCAGTTTAAAATACAGCATTGCTGCTACACTTTTAAATTTTACAGGTCTGAGTGGTCCTGTGAATTTGAGATAACTTGTTCTTTCTTTCAAAAAAAAGGAATAAATTATCAAGTTATTTTTTAGGTATGAAAGTACTTAGCAGCATAAATAAAAATTGCAGTCCTAACACAGGATTTGCCTATGCAAACTGCATAGGAATTTGTTACCACACACATTAGAGGCTCACCAGATGCACTTGCTCTTTTATCTTCCCATCCATATTTCACAGATCCTGTAAAACTGACCTTGCTAAAATGCACGTGAGGTTCCCTGATGGAAAAGTGTTGCTCCTCTTTAGAGTGTGTTGAAATGCTCCAAATGAATTGTATTGCTATTCCTTTTAAAGGCATGTTCTCATAGCATAATCAGATGAATAAAAAGACAAAATACAACTATTATTTATCAGAATTCCAACTCTACTTTACCTCCTGCTTCTTCATTAGACTGATTGTGTTCCTTCATATCTTCCACATTATCCATGCTTTCCATTTCCTGGGATTTGTTCAGATTACAGTCTGTCAAATCCTCTTGTTCCTCTGGAAAAAAAAAAAGGCAAAAAATAATTAACTATTTATTCTCCAAGAATATTTCCAGGTGATTTCCTCAAAATAAGCACCTGCATACTCCCTGCACTGCTGACAGTACCCACAATGTTATTTGTACAGATGCACTGGTTGCACTTTGGGGAATGATTTCACTTCCCAAAATCCTACACAAACTCTCACACACACCTGGAACACATTTTCAGCTTTTGCTCAGATCTAAATATTCTGGAGGTTATTCTAAATGGCAGCAGGAATAAAATCCTGGATATCTAACTCTATCATAGGCGCTCTGACAACTGCTGTGAGCAGGGATGGAGCTCCTTGGAGCAAGGCAAAGGAATCACAGCTCCACTTTGTTCTTTTGGGCAAAATATTAATCATTCTGGCCTTAGGCCAGAAAACTGCTCAAGCACATGTAATCAAGGCCTCTTTGAACCCACTTGCACTTCTCTGCTTATTCCATGTGTGTATTTTTAAATATCAACATTATCATGCAGACCAGCATCCCAGAGATCCCAGCCTCTCTACTTGGAAATAAAGACACATTTTTAACTGTAGTGAAATTTATTCGGGTAAAGTGTTTCAAATAAAGCCTCTTTCATTAACCCCACAATGCAAACTAGCTCCATATTACGTGTATTTCTGTAAATTTCAAATCAATATTTAATTAAAAAACAGTGGGTTTTTTTCCAAACATTATGAGAATTTTTAAAATTTACAGTAATACTGTGAAATTGCTGGTAAATTCTTTAACCTACTGACAGCTGGATGGTAACACCTCTGATCCTTCTCAAGCAAAATATTACATTGGAGCTGAAAAGAGGCTCAACCTTTTGATTAACAAGAAAGTGAAACACTTGTCAAACTCACTCAGGAGGTTTGTTTTCATATTTTTAGAAATGCAGTCAACCAAGAGAATTGTATTATTCTTGCTTCCCTAATCAAAACTTCCAGCTTTCTCCTGAAAATATTTCCTTTCCTCCTATAAAGTCCTTTTTTCCCACTTCATTATGATTTTCCAGTATTATATTGAACTTCCACGGTTTTATTTAATCTCTAAAATTTACTTTTTTTGCCTTTAATGCCCCCTTTGTACTTTCAACTGTTATTCAGTGTCCTGGGACCCTAAACCAGCTGTAATTCCTGTCTTTTTCTCCATTTAAATATAAAATTGTCAAGAGAGGGTGGAAGATGAACACAACTGAACAGCACAGTACCTGCAGCTATGGGCTGTTCCTGAGGGTTACTGAGGTCCATCCCGGGCTGTGAATCTGCAAAAAAACAGAAAAACAGCCTGAGGTGTCTAATATTTAGAACAGTTCACGACACAGTTGTTACAATCTTATAAATTCCTGTTTTCTTGGCTGAAAGTAAAATTGAAAACGAAAACGTTTCAAAGAAATAAAAACCAAATTAGTATAATGCTTCACTTCTTTATATCCTGAGCACTGGCCTGTGCCCAGAAAAGGGATTAAGTATGATTTTCTAACTTCAAAAATTATAGAACAGAGTACCTTATGCTTTCGATTTACTCATCTAGTACCCTGTGAGCACAGTGCAGCCGTACTATGAAGTTAATTTCTCTAAAGCACAAAGATATTTTTACATTCCTTTTCCAACACAAAGGGAAACCCCCATTATCTTCACAAGATCTACTTGGTTTTCATGGGAATGCAAGTCTAATTCCCACTGAGAAATTCCAAAAGGGATCAAATGCTAGGAATTTAAAAAACTTTTCAGACGACTACCCGTGCAGCCCGGTTTCCCAGTGTGCTGGGGGCTCAGCAGAGCTCTGAAGCCAGCACAAGCTGCAGGTATTCCCACTCCCCACTCCAGTGCCCAAAGTTCAGCTGTTGAGTTGAATTGGAGGCACAGACCTGAGCTGTCCCGTTTTGTCTTTACTTAAGGCCTCCCTGCCTTGAGATTTCATTGCTAGGAGGCTGAATTCAGACACAGTTACCTGCTTCCTTCCTCCTTTCTTTCCTGTAGCTTTTTCCCCCTCTTTATTTTTTACATGCCATAATATCTTTTGTCAGCTTTGAACCTAAATAATAACAGTTTCTGGACCAGGAAAATTTTTTCCTGGCAGTTACATAACAGAAACACCCAGGCAGCGGGCATGAGGTGTTAACCACGGGTGACATTTACCCCATAATTATCTGTCTTTACCTCCTCTGCATATGGAACTTTTTTGTGGTCTCTGCAACGTTAAAATATAAAGCTCTGGTAACTCTCCAGCGAGGCAGCATGGTATCAGAAGAGGTACTCCAAAAAAACTGCATGAATAAAGGGGGGGATAATGTGTGCAACGAAATAGAGGCCTTGCATCATAAAGATAGTCACAGAATCAATGACAAAAAGTTCAGATATTTACTGAATCGATATTTTGAAGTGAATAAGAAAGATCAAGGAACTGTATAGTTATAGTCCTTAATTTCTCATTTTCATTCTGTTATGCCAGGAAAATTGAGGTACAAAGAAACAAATGGGCCAATTTATACAGCAAATAATGATGAGAAAACATCAGTAAATTCTGGGTAAATGAACAAAATTTTCTCTAATATTGACTTTAACTTTACATTGCAATAAGTTGCCCAGAGAAGCTGTGTCTGCCCCATTCCTGGAAGTGTTCAAGTGATCAAGGCTGGATGGGGCTTGGAGCAACTTGGGGTACTGGAAGCAGTCCCTGCCCATGTCTGGGGGTGGAACTGGATGAGCTTTAATGCTCTTCCATCCCAAAACCTTCTGTGATTCCATAAATACAGACACTTAAATTACACAATTTGTAATTCTGCACACAATTAAATGAAATCTCCCTTATTCTGCAACATCTGATTTTGGTTTTAATTGCATTCAGAATCCCTGCACAGTTGCTCCATTTGGGTGATGGGGGTCAAAGCCCCAGGCTGAAGCCCCAAGGTGCCGTTGAAACCTTGGCAGCAATTCTGCGTTCCCCTGAGCTCCCAGGAGGTCATGGAGGAAAAAACTAGAACCCCTACATGACTTCTTGAATTCCAATAGTTCTACATATATTCCTGGATAACTATATATTTTTAGAAACCATTGGATTCCTCAGGCTTCCCTGGCAGCTGCAGGAAAACTTGCTGGAGAATGGCACTGCCTGAACCCCACGAGAGCTGAGCAGGACCTGCCCAGCCTCCTGAAACCCTCATCTCCTCCCTGCTGAGATGGAGTCTGTGAATTTATTCAGATTTTGTTGAACACAACAGTTGCATGCCCATGATGGCTGCTGGGCAGGATAACCCTTTGGAGGAGATAAGAAAAATGACAAACAATGTTTCTCTTCTTGCTTGAGAAACGTCCTGGTCTTTGTCTCACTTTCAAGCCTCCAGCCTCCTCTCACCAGCACCTGGTTTCTTTACAGCATCAGTCTCCAGAAGCTTCTTAGAGCCTTAGAGATATCTTCATATTTAACCTCAGATCTCTTTCCTGACTGTCCTAAGTCCTTAATGGTGACAGGAGAACATGTGGGTAGATTCCACCCCTGATTCTATACCAATAAGGTTATTTTTCTACCAAATGTTCAGAAAAACACAAGGCAGGAAATCACTTACAGAACACGTTTGTCTTCCCAAGCTTCAAAGAGCTCCACTGGCTGGGGTGCATGGGAAGGGGACGCCCGTCTCTGTGTGCTGCAGCTGAGGCACAATGTGCATTTACAAAGCAGAAGTAAAATTCATGTGCTTTCGAAACCAATCCTTGGCCATCCTGTGTTCTACACCAATAGGCAAAGGGAGCCAAAATATTCAAATAGTTTGCTAAAAAAGTGCTGTGGTATTTTAGTATGCAACACTAATCATACTTTATCCTGGTATTTGACCAGAAGAGCCAACCAGAAATTTAACCCCCCAAAAATGGATATTTTTCAAATCACTGATGACCTTGTTTCCTTTCTGTCCTTAATACAGAATGGGAGGTATATTTTGAATTATTATAATTTCACCTGTTTGTCCCCAAAATGAAACAAGAATGAAACCCTTTTCTTGCCGGCTGCACTTTTCAGCTCAACAGCACAGGGAAGGAGACACCTTTGAAATCCCATCTGCTCTTAGTCCTTCCATCACAGAGTATGGAGCAGAAACAGACAGTTTCCTTGTCAGAAGTCAGTGCCTTCACTATGTACACCACTCAACCTCTTCCACTCCAACAAGTTTTTCACCTTCAACCCACATTGGGCCATTAAGGAGAGAAATTCTAGCTGATGTCTTCACTGAATATACTTCTTCATCATCCACAGCCTCCATAGCTTTCTGAAGAAGGCACCTGGGCCAAGTAAACTCTTTATGGGGTCTCTGATACTTTGCTGCTCTTAAGCACCATGCAGTGTGTGAAACGTCATGGGCATTTTAAGTGCACCTGTCATTTTGGGAAGAAATCCTGATCAGCACTGATATTATACACTGATCAGCAGTGTATAATTAAGGATATTTTTTTCATATTGGTGCATACAACCTCCTAAACCCAGCAGAATAATTCAGCGATTCAATATAGGATATCCTGAATTATAGACTGTCCTGAGTCAGAAGAGACCCACTAGGATCATCAAAGTCCAACTCCTGATCCAACCTGTTGATCCGAGCCCAGAACCTGGAGCTGACAGCTCCAGCTGGACAATTCTTTTGGTAGTCACAAAACCAAACCACTCACGCAGAAATACAATCAAGTTAACGACAAATTTTGGTTCAAACACCCACTCTTGCCAGGGCCTGTCTTCTCCTCTGAGACCCTACCAAACCTCCATGCACTGGGTGTGGAAAATCCAAGTCAGCCGTGTTATCCCTCTGTCCTCAGGGCACGGAGATTTGTCCAAGGCCCATGGAAACACTCCTGAAAGTTACTGTATCCAAGGATAACGCATTACAGCACTGTTGCACTAATTTCATCCCCCAGTCCAGCACCCTCAGGCACATTAATGGATCCTCATCATCCTCAAGTGCAGACCCAAAACCTGAAGGATCATTTCCATATTCACTTTGAGCACACAAGAAATAAGAACACCAAAGAAAGGACTTCTTAGATAACCTCAGTTATAATGAAACGTTGTTATTTTCTAATTGCAGACTATTCCAACACACCTCACAAACTTTCCCTCCCAAAAAGACAGCAATCCAAACTCGATCAGGAAAATGAAGCTGCATATTTAAGTGCCGAAGTGCCTTCAAACCCATTCTTTCAAATCATTAATTACTTCTCTCCAACAGCAACATTCTCGATTCAGTCAGATTCAATGAGTGATTATTTACCGGAAAATAGTTAAAAAGCCTTCAGCAAAAGAAAATGCATTTTTAAATAGCCATCTGCAGCTAACTTAAAATAATCAAAACCCTCAAGTCATTGAGACAGAGTAGAACCTAAACTGGAGTCCTTAAAGCCGTGAGCAGAAGTAAGAATCTCCACCTTTGAAATAAGAAACCAAGTGATGCTTTGCCAAGCTTCTTTGCCAGGATTGTTAAAAACACCAGAAATACTGCTTTTCTATGACAGGTAAGTATTCCAGAACCCAATATTAACTCCCAGATCGGTTTTTGCTGGCTCTGAATATTATGGGCATGTTTTACAGGTGAAAAGAAAGAAGACATCCTTGAATTCGTTAAACCCCGGAATACGAACAGCAGATAAAGCGCGCTCTAAACCCTGGCTTTATCACGCGCTTTGTGATATCTCTGAAATTAAATAGAGAGGGGGCAAAAAGCCCCGTTCGTTTCCCGTTTAATTGCTACACGCGATTCGATTTCTTTTCCGGAGCCTGCGAATTGTTTGCAGCAAGCGCTGAAGAAGCGGCTCAAAGCCCTCGGGCGATGGAGCCGCTGCGGGCCCCGGCAGGACAGAGGGTCCGGGGTAAGAGCGGGGTCGTTTCTCACCTTCCATGCTCCGTTCGCGGGTCCCAGCTCCACCTGCCCGCCCGGGCTCGGGACTGCCAGCGGAGCGCACCGGCCTCGCCTCCCGCCCGTCACCGTGACATCCGGCTCGGTGCTCGGCGGGCGGAGAGCGGCGCCGGGCGGCGGGGAGAGGAGCCGACCCGGTCCCGGTGCCGGGTCCGGACTCGCCTGCCTTGCAGCCGCTGCTGGTGCCGCTCGCAGGGGACTCCCGCCCCTCGGGAAGGGCAGCGGCAGGGCAGGGGGCTGAGGGCACAGCGCCTGTTTTGGCAGATCGGGGGAGCCCCCAGCCACTTTTGTCCCCAGAATGGGCACACCTCGGACTGTGTGTTAAAGTTAAATGGCTGAGATAATAGTAAAGAGAACTTAGGCTGAGATGGTTTTCTTAAGAAAACAATGTTGCTATCTAGCAGAAAATCAAAGTACAAAGTTCTTCAATAAAATAAAACAAATATGAATTTCAAAGTCCTCTAGTACAGACTCCAAAAAGAGGCTCATTCCACATTGGGCCTGAACAGAGCTTTGAGAGACCTGACCAGGTGCAGAATATTCCTGCTGGGGCAGGGGGTAGCAGCAGGTGACATTTAGAGATCACTTCAGGCCCAAAACCAGTTAATGAAGTGAGAAGTGAAATCGGGATCTGAGCTCATCACTTGGATCCAAACCCAAAGGCAGCACAAATTATCATAGATCAGGAGCAGGATAACAACATGGAAACATGATTCTCCTACTCACTTCCTGTGTGGTGCCAACGGCTGCTTCTTACACTGTTGCTTTTCCATTGCTTGGAAAAAAGATTCTAGAAATGTGTAAAAAATAAAAAAATAAGTGGGATAATCAAGCAATTCTTGGCTATTCCAGACAATCTCTGTAATCCCCTTCCAGAGTCATTTAATAATTAGGCAGGTTTCCTGGTTCTACAAATTTTAAGAAAGTCCTGGGATTGCTGTGCAGCAATCAGAAACCTCTGGTTTCCATCCCAGGATTATCCATGGCCATTTTCTCTTACTGCCAGAGTTGTTCTCTGATTGAAATCCCTACTTTCCCGCATGTTTACCCTCAGAGAAACAATTATATCTTCACTCTGTTTTTATTTTAAGGGCACAAGTCAAACAAGCCTGGTTTTCCCAGCTTATAAAAGTGCCCCAGTGCTAATTGTGACCCTCCTTAGTGTGATCCCACCTTTGGATCACTCACCTGAAAGATCAGAGACAGAACTTGTGGTCTGCAGGCTCCCCAGAGCCCTTCAACAGGTCCTTTACCTGACTCTGCACTCCTGGAAATCTTTCTACATATTTCCTAGGATAAAATATTCAGCTTTTTAATGTCTAACTCCATTATCAAGTTTACAACTGCAGATTTTTGTCCTCTTCTATCATTTCCTACTGATACTCTATTAACCAACCCCCCCCCCAAAAAAAAATCCCAAAAAACAACCCAACCCCAGTAATCCAGGTTTTAAACACAAATATAAATACCCAAATTCACATTTTGTCCTATTAAATCCTCCCTGCAACACTTTCAGTTCTTAAAAATAGCCCATTCCCTTCTCCCCCACTAAAGCTTACAATTCTATAAGGAAAATTTACCAGTCTGGGAGTTAGAAATATTATAACATTGAAAATAAATGAGTCATTTGGCTAAAAACACTGACTATGAGTTTATAAAGAAGCAAAACTGCAGCCAAAGCTTTATAGTAGAGATACTATTTCATAATAATTAGCAACCTGGGGACTGATGGGCTGTGCAGGACCTGAAAGGAGCTATAAACATTCTTAGGAACTGAGGCTGCTCGGGCTGAAATATGACTCGTTTATAGCAGACACGTTACAAACTGAATCATTTTGCCTGCACAGTGTCAGCATGAAATGTTCACTTTGAGTAAAACTGAAAGCGTTCAGCACGTGGGAACGTGGGATCGTCTGAGGTGGTCCCGGTTCTGACCTGCTCAGCAGCTCAAGGACATTAAAAATGAAAACCCTGACACAGTTCTTACACTTTAACTGACCACTTGAGTCAATGTGTTGGTCTAAGGAAGAAGAAAGCTTGACTTGAACTGTTTTCCATCAATAACTCCATACCTCCTTTTTCACACTTTTATTTTTGTATTTTTACCAATTTTTTTTTCTTTATTAAAGGAAACTAATAACTTAAGTGCTCTTTTTACATAGAAACATTAAAACTTTCACAGCTCTCTGTAAGAATAACTCTTATTCCTATACTGGTTGGTTCCATATTTGTTATGCAAATACTGTGACATCATTTTTGGACACCAGCATGGTCTGTTGTGATAAATATGATCTAGGTATGTAGAATAAATACTATTTTGCTAATTTCCAGAGTCTTGGCCACCGTTCTGGTCTTGAGTATCTAGGAGTGTGCAGGGCGGTCAAGTGCGAGGACCCTCCGTGCCCTGTCAGCAGCTTCTGGAGTGCTTTTGTATCACCTGCTCTAGAAACAAAACAGTTACATGTTTAAAAGTTTCAAAGACATAGCAAGTTTTCCAAAGCCTGTAACTGGCTTGAAAGTCACTTGCAGTGATACTGTGGCATTTGTCTTCATTTTCGAGCCAACGCCATTAGCCCGGCGCTTACTTTCGCCTCAACAAGTGGCAGAATCATGGAATCCTAGAGGAGTCTGGATTTTAAAAACCACCCAGCTCCACCCCTGCTATGGCAGGGATACCTCCCACTACCCCAGGTTGCTCCAAGCCCCGTCCAGCCTGGCCTTGGACATTTACAAGGACAGCTTCCCTGGTAAATCCATTCCAGGGCCTCACCACCCTCACAGAGCAGATTTTCTTCCCAATATCCAATTTGAATCTCCCCTTTTTAGTTGAAGCCGTTCCCCTTGTCCTATCACTTCAGACCCTTGTCCAAAATCCCTTTCCAGCTCTCTTGGAGCCCTTTTAGGTGCTGAAAGGGACGTTTTTTTGCATTTAAGTGGAAAAATATGTGTCCTGTAATGACTTTCTACAGAAACCTGCAGCTGGAGAACAGCCAGTACTCACAGCCCGTCAGAAGGAAAAGCCACAGGATGTGCCCAGCTCTTACTTTCAGTCTTTCTCACAGCAAGTGACAGAAACACAGAATGGTTTGGGTTGAAAGGAACCTTAAAGCTCATCCAGTTCCCCCCCCTCCCCCTCCATGGGCAGGGACACCTTCCATAGCCCAGGGCAGGTTTTCAGCACTGACGGACAAAGCCATGACAGAGCCTCTTACCCCCTTGTCCCCCTGTACTTCCCTCTCCTTGTCCCACAGCCGGAAAAATCACTTTAAAGTCAAAAACACAGCTCACTGTGCACTGTGGAGGAGCGATGTGGGGCTGAAGGGTGACAACGGGCGCGGAGGGGGCGGCCGGGGCCGACCTTCGCTGCCAAGCGCCTCAAGGGCCCGAAAGCGAGGGGAAAAAAAAAAAAAAACTAAAAAAAAAAAAACAAACCCTCCCCACAACAAAATACTGTTTAAAAAACTCCGCGGAGTGCTGTCGAGGAAACAGAATGCTTTAAAAACAGTATAAAAAGCACGGGGTGTGGGCGAGGGAGCGGAGAAGGAGCGAGGGACGCCGGCGGGGGCACCCCACCCTTCCCGCCCTCAGCCCCTGAGGGGAGGAAAAAGGGCGGGAAGCGCTGTGCGCGCGCGGGGGGTGGCGGCGGCGGGAGGGGGGGGGGGGGGGGCCGTTAGCGCCCCCTCGCGCCCGCGGCGGCCGTTGTGAGGGGCGGCGGGAGGATGGCGGGGGGCGGCCGCCGGCCCCGCTGCCCCCCGGGCGCTCTCCTGGGCCTGGCGGCCGTGGTGGTGGTGGCGGCGGGATGGGGTGAGCGCGGCTCGGGGCGGGGAAGCAGCTGCAGGGCTGTGTCGGTGTGAGGCCGGTGCGCTCAGGGGGCGGTAGGAGGGGATGGGAGCGCGTCAGCGGGTGCCGCTTGCTGAGCCGGGTGGGGGGGATCCCCATAGAACATTCCCTCAGAGTGGCAGATTGAAGCCCCCGTTAGAGGGGACAGAGCGAGCTCCAGCGACACCCCATTGGTGGGTACCTCTCCACTGTGAGGGACAAATGTCCCCAAAAAAACCTTCCCTCAGAGTGGGAGATGAAGCCCCTCAGGAGGGCACAGGTGGGCTCGATTGATACCCCACTGGTGGGTACTGCTCCATCAGTATAGGGGGCAGATGTCCCCATGGAACCTTCCCTCAGAGTGGGTGAGGAAGCCCCTTAAGAGGGGACAGGGAGCTAAAGCCCCTTCAGAGGGATTCTCATAGGTTCCAGTGACACCCCACTGTCCCCCAGGCTCAACCCTGGGACATAACAGTCAGGCAGGACCAGCCCAGTGTGCCCATGGCGTGGAAAAAAAAAAAAAAAACAAAAAAAAAAAAAAAAAAAAAAAAAAAAAAAAAAAACAAACAAAAAAAAAAAAAAAAAAACAAACAAAAAAAAACAAAAACAAAAAAAACAAAAACAAAAACAAAACAAACAAAAAAAAAAAACAACCAAAAAAAACAAAAACAAACAAACAAAAACACTAATTCCAATAATTTCCACCTCTCCTGGGGATTCTCGTCACAGAAACCTTCATGCCCAACATCAGCCTGCTGTTTTCCAGAAGAGAAAGGGCTGAGAAATCCCTGCCCTGTGCCCACCCAGGGTGATACTACAGAACCTTCACTTTATAGTCAGATTTTGTAATTATTTTTGTGGCTTTTTGTAAAGAGGAAGGTTCATCTGGTCTGGAATCTAGGACATCCAGGCAGGTTTGCAACATGGACACTAAAACAATTTAAAAGTGACAGGTCAAAAGCAAGGGCTCCTGCTTGTTGCTAAGAAAAAAACATTGGGGAAAAGGAAAAGTAAAGCAAAAGAAACAAAAGAAGACAAAAGCCAGGGTGAAACAAAGGATTAAAAATCACACATTTAGATTGATCTCTAATATTCCAATTACTTTTCCCTACAGTGAGAGCAGAACAGAAGGAAGAGCAATCTATTGATTTAATTGGAAAGAATGAAGTTTATGGTGACACCAGGCATGAAGGTAAACTTGTCCTTTTTTCCTATCTAGATTTAGTTTTTACTGGAATTTGGGGTTTTAAGCCCAGGGATCATTATGTAGCAGCAGTACACATGAAAGCTTGTATGTGTAGGAACAAGAAAAAGGGGGATGGAGATGGAAATATATTTGTCCCATAGTGCTGCTGGGAGCACTGATGAAAATTTAAAATCTAAATGAGGGTTTCACTGAAAAATCTGGTGCTTTTTTTATGCCTGTACCACAATTTGTGTGTGGGACACGAGTGTCTCCCTCTACCAGTCAGCACCAGCCACACTGTGGACAGTTCCAGGATACTAATTAAGAACAAATGAAGATTAATCTTTAATACTATATTTTGCAAGTCCAAAATGGAAAAATACACTTTAAACACAATTTTCAATTATAGGGTTTTTTTGTTTGTTTGTTTGTTGGGGTTTTTTGTTTGTTTGTTTTTGTGATTTCATTCAATGTCAGCATTTTACATAATTTACCTGATTCTGTATTGCAGTGAATGTGTATGTTAAGGTGTTCACAAACAGCCCGTTCCTGGTCTGTATGGATTTGGCTCTTTCTCAAGAAAGAATAATAGATCCCAACTATTTGTGGACGGGTCCAGATGGAAGAGATTTACAAGGTTAGTTCAGACTAAAAATATCACATATTTGTCTTGTTTCTATTCACACCCCTCAGTGGTTTCTTAGCCCTTTGCCAGATATTTCCACAAGTTCTGACATTAAACTCCATTTCCCTACTCCCTCTAAAAGTTACAAATACTTTTGCTAAAAAGGAAATTTGTAGTAAATCCTAAAAGTCATAAATTTTAGATCATTTCAGGCTAACGTGAACCGGCGTCATTACGCACAGGAGCAAGATTTCATCTTCAAATGTTCTAAATGCACCAGAAAGTGGACTTCTCTGGTAATCCAATATTTCTATTTTAGGGCAAAGCTATGTGAATCTGACAGAGACAGGGAAACTGATGGTGATGGGTTTCAAGGTGTCAATGTCTGGTGCCTACACTTGTACTCTCTCCCACAAAGTCATCGAAACCACAACACAGGAGGAAACAGAAATGGTTGAGGCCTATAAATTCATGGTTTATGGTAAGATTGCAAAGTTAGGAGTAAGCACATGGCCCTTGCAGATTGGTGGGTTTGTGAACTCTGTGTTTATTGCAAGGCTTGATTAAAAAAACACCAAAATAATTAGTTAAAATTTTATCCCGTAATAGAAAATATATTTTTTTTTTACTTATAGACACACATGGACCTTTTCATGGTTTTGGAAAAAGTTTAATATTACTGTTCCCAAGGATATATGGCAATAAAATAATTTCTACCCTTAGGTACAGAATTAACTGCAAGAATTCCAGAGTTATCTGAGATCTGCATTTGAGCCCCTTCCACCTATTGTAACCACTCTGCACCAACATCATTTCCCACCCCCAACATAACAACCCAAAAAATGCTTGAGAAACATTAACTTTAAAAATATTAATAACATTACTCCTACACCATAATTGCATAGAGTTGGCACCAATCTGTTTCAGACACACAGCTTTGCAGACATGCTGGTTCTGTGCCATTTTACTATTTGCCTCCTTTTTTTGTTTCTGTTATTGGGAATAGAGTCCCCAGTAAGCACAAAAATTCCTGTATACCTCAAACTAAAATGTCTCTTACTGTTGAGTCAGCTCTGTCAAGGACGAACGTGTTGCAACATAACTAATGACAGTGCTTTATTTATTTATTTAATTTTGATTAAAAGCCCAGATTTCAGATACAAAGAACTGATAACCTTTCTAAGGTTCAATCTGTGATTACACCCTAGATTCACACCCAAGCTATTTCCTCCCAGCCTACAGGGAAGCTGACCATGCCTATCAGGTGTCTGTCCGCTTTAGCACAACGGGATGCAAGCTGAGAAGCAACGGCTTGTTCATCGAGGTGCTAAAAAAAATCCTCAACAGCACCATCTCCCACCTGACCTGCCACATCACAGAGGCATCCTACAAGTGCCACTCTATCAGGACACCAAAGAACGGCCTCCAGTATGAGCTGTTTGTTAATTTTCTAGGTAACCGATTTCAGTGCTTGTTTGGGAGGGATCGTTTATTTTTATGAGCAGCTTGTGAGTGCTATAAACGATGTCCGAAAAACAGCAGAGTCAAGAGCACTTCCGAAAGTTGTTCCGGGTTTGATTTTTTTTTTTTTTTTTGGAGTCCCTGTACTTTTCTTTTGTTGCCCACAGATGGAGCTAAAACGCAGGTTTTATGTTAAATTTAGCGTTCAACTTTTTACAGTCCTAGAGAGAGCTGTTATTATCACGGTTAGAGAGGATTGTCGGAAGGAGACAGCCCATAATATGCCCTAATGTCACTGTCATATTTAGGTTTTCAGTATTTGATTTTTAGTAAGTCTGGGACCACTCTGGTTTTAGAATTATAGAATGATTTGGGTAGGAAGAGACCTTAAAGCTCATTCAGTTCCCCCCCCTGTCATAGGGGGCAGGACACCTTCTACTAGACCAAGTGGAAAGTCCCATCCAGCCCAGTCTTGAATTTTTTGCTTGATTCTAGGAAACTGCACCGAGCTAAAGCAAGAGCCTCATGGCAATACTGAGGTGGTTTCACCTCACAAAAAGTAAAATCAGCCCTGATGCTGCCTTGAGTTAGAGGTGGTTTGTCACTGAAGGAAGGTAGTTATTCTTTAATTCTCTGACCACTCCTGTATCTGTTCTCACCATACAGTAAGAGGGACTATCCAACAGCTTATGGAAGTTTTGTGGATATTTTTCCCTAAGTAAAATTAAGAAACGTTCATGACCCAAAGATTTTAAATTTTACATAAAGTTTCAGCCCTTTTAGGACCCTGAGGCTGCTATGTGAGACATTCATTCCATTAGCTCTGCTTAGTGTATTTCCTCCCAGTTTTATATTGGTTGACCTCTGACTCCTACTAAACAAAGGAAGGAACTGGATGGAAACCACAAGGACCTAGTCTATGCTTTTCCCCCCTTTTTCAAGGATCTTCTTTCCTCCATCCACAGTCAATCCATTTGCACCAGGATGGGAAGGAGTTTGCCACGAGGTTCTTTACGACTGTGAAGATGTGACAAACAGGAGAGTCCGACAGGTTCTGTGTCAGTCACCTCGTGTCTTCTCTGTCTCTTTAGCACCCACCTCTGCCTTAGCTCCTGCAGATATGACTGGTAGTAATCCATCTTTACCCAGATTTTGTGGGATTAATATTGTATGTGATGATTCATGGATTTAAAGTAATTCCATTCAGGAAGAAAAATGGGTTTAGAAGTCAAATTGATACAAATAGCTTTTAAAAAACCAGTTAAAACATCAGGCTCATTACTTGCTTTGTATTTGCTTCTAATAATAAAGCAGGATAAACATTATTATTTATATTGAGCTTCCAGTCCTCTAAATGAAATTTTTGATTTATGATTTGGTCAATGGAATGCAATTTAAACTAAGTCTACTGTAGCCAATTTCTAAAATCTGTTCTCTCTGCCTTCTAAATATTAAATCCTGAGATCAGCTCACATCCTAGTTCTGAATCCAGGCCCCTTGAAGCCAAGGAACTCTCCCAGTTAAGGTGACAAGTCAGTGTGTGGAAATCAGGACTAGAAAATATTTCCTGATATATTTAAATCAACAAAAATCAACCGACTATGCTTTTATTCTCCCAATACTTCTGAATTTTAGGCAGCAGAGCAAATTGGGAAGTTTTTCCATCAGCTGAGGCACGTTTTAAAGCATGAGTTTCAGGCTGTTCCTACAATCCAGTACGTGGACAACAGCTTCTCCATGACTCCCATCGACAGCTGTCAGCCAGGTTTTGGGAAAAGCCACCACACCCACCAGAACTGCGCCAGCTGCTGCGGTAAATATAAAATACATCCATTTAAATATAGCTCATTCATTTAAATATAGCTGATTAGAGCTGGGCACAGAGCTCTGGGGAGGAGTAGGGAAATATTGGGGTCAAAAGCAAGGATATTTCTGTTCATCCTTTGGGAAGATATTCACATTACAGTTTTAAAGTAATGATAGGAAATGAGCCAGTGGAGCGTGTCAGTGCATTCATAGGTGTAGCTGCATTTCCAAGCAAAGTAGAAGTAGTACAGTGGGCTTTTTCCTTTCAGGTGTCACTGGTAAGTGGCAATCCTCAGGATCCAAAGCCCATAAGAAACAATTCCCTTCATGGAAGTCCTGCTAGAAAATTCTCTGCTGATTTTTCAAGTTCTTCTGCAGCACCTGCTGCAGGTGGTAGAGTTGGGGGGATTTAGCCAGAGGCTCAGGGAGCTTTGGAAGGGTAGGAGCTCCCACAGGGCACTGGGAAGGCTCATGGGGATGTCTGGTGGCCCCCCCGAGACAGGGGGAAAGCAGCTGGAACCCCGACTCTGTTCTCTTCACAGTGGTTTGTGGTCCTGGAACTTACAGTCCCAACAATGAGGTGATGTGTCGGACCTGTGCCAGGACTCGAGCCAGAATGTATGGAGCAAAATCCTGCTATTAAACTGGCAGAGACTGGAAAGCCAAAGAGCAGCTGTGAAAGAATTCTTGGTGCTGTGGTGTTCTTTTCATTTTAGTTGCCAGTCCTGGAATCCTTCGTTCCCTTTGGAACAAATCATCCTCATTCATACACCCCTAGGTTTTCCGGTGTTCAGGGACCTCTTAGACTGGAAAAAGCACTGCTTAAAACACAGTGTTCATGCAAGGAAAACTAATTAAATGGGGAAAAAAGGAAGTTTGTCACGTGGCTTAGTGCAGAGTCTGTTACTTGGTAGTGACACCAGACACGCCACAGCTTTGTGCTGCTCAGAGAACACAAAGGAGCTGCAAACAATTCCAGGCAGGATGGCAGGTGGCTGTGGTGGAGTTATGTGCCAGACTGGCATATGCCAAAATCTCTGTGAGGAATTTCTAGCAGATATTAACAGAAGTATTTGATCTTTGAGATTTAAAAACATTACGTTCTCCCCCCCTTTTTTTTTCCCCCACATTTCTTTCACTGTTTCTGAAATGTTCCAGCCTGGACATGAGGAGAAAGGAAAATCAGGCCTCCCAAGACAAAAGAGAGGGTGAGTAACAGATTACACAGCCCACCATTCAGGAGGATTAAGAACCTAGGTTATGGTTCTCTCCTTGTCCCCAGAATAAAGAGGGAATATTCCAGAGGGAAGCAGAGAGTCTGCAGAGCCTCTTCCACTTCCTCCTGCTGCATCTTCCCCCTCAGCTGCACCAAACCCTCATGCAGGGCCCGGCTGGCCCCAGGTGCTGTAGGAACAGACGATCCTCTTACACCAGCTGTGAATTCCCGACGAGTTCACCGGATGATACAAATTGCCAAAGCACTGAGCTAATGGGAACGTTTTCTTCCCAGAGAAACCTCACCCCAACCCGCTTTGGAAGGTTAGCTGCTGGATCTGCAGCGATCCATCACCCTGCTCACAGAGTGAGTAAAGATTTTTTGACCACTATCAAGAATTCATGTGTAACTCCAACTGTTCCCCAGCCCCAGCTGAGCCTCAGCTCCTGGAACATGGGCTTTCAGAACTTCTTTCTAAGCTGTTCCCTGTGGGAGTTTCTACCTTCCAGACTAATTTTATTGAGGGACATCAGAGAACTCAGTTTCTTTGTACACACTGAGCCGTGGAAAGCAGTGCTCAGCTTCCCTCCTTTCTTTCACAAAGGAAAACTAAGTCAAGCAAAAGAAGCATCTCCCAGTCAACAACCCCAACTTCTTACAACATCTCGAAATTCCTTGGTGGGTATTCATCCAAAAATCGACCAGATTCAACCCAGTTTAACTTATCCATAGTGACAGGAACACAGCAGGAGACGGCACGGGCACAGACCCCGCTCCGAGCTTTTCAGAGTCATTACTTATTAAGTACTAAGGAATAAAGTGTGCTGTAATGAGCATTTCCACTGCCCTTGGGCTGATTATCCTCGCTGCCAACTGGACACCGCGCACGACTCAGGCTGAAACAGATGAAGCAGCCGGGCTCAGCGGTGCTGCCTGGTCCTCTTGGCCTATTTCATCAGGAGGAAATGCCACATGCATCAATTATGAGGGAAAAAAGCTGTAAGTACCTACTAAGTGCTGTGGAGAGTCACAAATGAACTGTACTCCTTCCTAAAAGCTCTTACAGCACCTCCATTTCTTCAGTGGGCCTCAAACTGAGTGGGAAAATTTAAGTTGGATACACGGATGATCCTTCCCTGTGGGGGTGGTGAGGCCCTGGCACAGGTTGCCCAGAGGAGCATTGGCTGCCCCTGGATCCCTGGAAGTGTCCAAGGCCAGGCTGGGCAGAGCTTGGAGCAACCTGGGACAGTGGAAGGTGTCCCTGCCCTGACAGGGGGTGCAGCTGATGAGTTTTAATATCCCTTCTAACCCAAACCATCTTGGAATTTTATGATCCTAAAAATAGTTCAAATATTTAAGTATCACATTGCAAAGGAGTTTGTGTCAGTAATTCTGTGGAGGCTCATAAAAACCTGACAGGAAGTGGCTTCTCTCTGACCTTTCCTGTGTGAAAGTCCTCTGCATCCGGCTGGAGCCGGGCGCCTGCGGCGGCAGCTGAGCCTTTCCTCGCTGACACCATCCCTCACACCTCTCTCTTCCCTGTCACACCTCAGGATATACAAATCCCTGTGATCAGCTCTCACCTCAACTGTTCCCATCCCTCCCTACCTCCCACAGCTGCAACAGCTCTGCAAGATCTTTCCTCACTGCTTTAAACTCTCCTCAAATCCTCCTCTTCTGCTTGACTCTGGCTTTACAGGAGGAATCATGGAAAGCTGGGCTGTGCCTGATGCTCTTGGTGAGGTGGGGCAACTCCATCACCCCTACAAGGCTCAGCCCTTTGAACCCCCACTTCAACCTGCCCTGGTCCCACAGCTCCAACCTCACTCTGTGCCAAGGACCACCACAACACCTTGAGAACACTGAGGAGTCCTCACAAATAATAAATTTAGAACTTCAAACTTCCTGTCCTCTTCTCCACACAGACCTCCTGGATCTCAGCACGTACTGACAGCACACGAGAGCTTTGAAACATCCACAAATGGCAAAAATAACAGGAATAATCTGCCAGCTGGAAGCTGCAGCCCATTGTTTTCCCATCAGAGCTGCCTGGAACAACCCACTTGAGAAACACTTAAGGAACACGTGTTCAAACATTCACTGCAGAGCTGCAAGCAGTGATGGGACTCGTCCATCGGGTGACAGTGACACTTTAGCTCCGGTGGGAAAGTTGTCTTGTAACTCCCTGCAGCAGCTTCATTAACCCACAATCGAGATGTTCCTCTAAATTTAAGCCAAGAGGAGTTGAAGGAGCCACAGACCTGCCCAGGACACAACTCATGACCCCTACTCACAGGTGATAAGGAGAGGGGCTGTGGGAAGCAGGCAGAGCAGGTGCCCTGGGGTTGGCACATCCCAGGTACTCATCACACCTGGCATGGGTGTGGTGCAGCCCTGGCTAATCCATTCCCCAGGAATTCCTCCAAGGACACAACCAGGAACCGTTTCGGTGGAAAGCTGCTTGAAAACAAAGCTTGACCAAGAGTCAGGGGTGTTCCAAGAGTGCCCAGGTGATACTGAAAGTGCCACAGACACTGGTCCCTGGTGCTTCCACAGGAGGATGAAGCTGAGCCCCAGACCATGGAATCTGATGGTCCTGGGTCATCTGAGACAAGAGAAATACCTGGAAATACAACATTTCCCTCTGAGAGTGAAAACTTTGAGGGTCACACAATTTTATTAATTGGTACAACTTTATCCTAAAAGAACAGCTGTTGGAAAATGAACCCTGGACTCAGCCATGCCTGCCTTGGACGAGTGATGAGAAGGAAAATTACCAGGGAGTCTGGAGGGGAGTGCGTGGCTGGCTGAACCACTGAGCTCTCAACCACAGGCACAGGAAGTGCTATTGTGATTTTTAACTCTGCTTTGTTTTCCTACCCACTGAAATTAAATTTTCTCCTGCCCAAGCCCAGTGACCACATGATGTGCCCAGCAGCCTTCCTAGAACCACTGGCATCATCAATTAATGAGTCCTGTGCAGGCAGTGAACATGGATGATTCATTATTGGCAGCAATGCAGCTGTACATGGATTTTTTTGGGGGATGAAAGAAATAAATAAGGTCCCTGAGTGAAAGGCGGGTGATGAAGTGTAGCCTGGCTTTAATCCCAGTGTAATTGCTGCCATCACTCCTAATTATTGATAAATATTTTTCTAATTGTGGAAATTAAACAATTAGACATCCTTCCTTCCCTCTTGGAAATCTAATCAGTTCAAAGTTCAGGATGCAGTCTGGGAACACGCTCCACTTGTAGGCAGGGGAAAACAGGGCATCTCTCAAAACTTTCTCCCAAAACTTTCTCCCAAAGCCCCCCCCTGCCTCTAGCCCTGCTGCTGGGAGCACGGACCCACCGGCAGGGTGTCCCCAGCATATCCTGGGGGTTTCCTAGGAACACTCCTCCATCCCTGTGATCCCAAGGGATTCCAGGGCCAGGCAGGTAAAGGGTCATCCCTGTCAAGAGGATTCAGGTCATAGATCTTGCCCCAGTGACACGTTTTCCTCCATCCTGGAGAGGAAACCGGCCGGTTAATGACCAGGCAGGCAGAGCTCCTTGGAAGTTAATAACGGAGATTTACCGGCGCGCTGGAACGCACAGAAGGAGGTCACGCTGTTAATTCTCCTGCTGCTGATCCCTGTGGATAAATCTACATCAGGAAACGAATTACCCGGAGAGGGGTATTAAAAGGGATGATTCTAATTCCTTGCTGAAGGAGAAGTGCTGCCTTTAACACTGAGCCCCTCGTACCCACTGTACCCAGATCCCACTCTCAGCAGGATCTGGCCCACAGCACCTCGCAACTGGAGAGAGTGAGATGAGAAAAATCCCTCCTTGAGATTTAAGCCATCTGTCAGGCTGTGTCCCCCTGCTCCCGAGACCCCAGGTTGGCCACAGCACCCCCAGGAAATATCCCCATAAAGTCATTTTTCTGTTCTCCCCATTTCCTGTCACACCCGATTAAATATCTGACAGTACTGACAGCCTAAATCCTACACAATTCCATCCCACACCAAGTTACATTCCCAAATCTTACTGCAGATTTTTGTTAGACTTCTTATGTGTTTTATCCCCCTGTACACCCACACAGGCCAGTGGCTGTTCCACATCCAGACAAACCCCTGGAATCCACTTCCTTTCCCCCGTGCTCATCAGTGTGGGCTGTCATGAGCCTGATGGTTTCCATCCAAGTAATTCCACAGACAGGATCCAGAGCAGGGCTGACCCCGGGGGACTCAGCATCATCCAGCCCCGTGAGAGGGGACACCGGCAGGACTCCAGGGAGCCACGGCCCCACGGACAGGGTGGCAGCTGGGGGCACGTGTCCTGCGTGTCCCCCAGCCGTCCCCAGCTGCTCCTGGAGCCGCGGGAGGAGGATCCCCAGGGAGTGACCGGAGCGGGGGACGGCAGCCATCTGCTCCAGAGCCCGGGGTCTGTGTCTGGAGACAGCCGAGTGACAAACAAGGTTAATGTCCCATGAGCGAGAACTGTCACTCTGCGTTAGGGCCCGGGTTTCACCTTCCATAGCACAAGACTCCAGCACGGATCACGCGGGGAAAGGCGCCGGCAAAGCGGGACGGGGCTGTGACCGGAGAGGCCTCTTGTGGGGACCGGTGGGACCGTGGTGCTGGAAGGGCTTGTCCCTCCCGGCCGTCAGGATCCTGCCCGTGCACCACGCGGTGCCCGGGGCTGCTCGGGTGGGGACGGGAGGGCAGGCAGCGGAGCAGAGCCCTGGGAAACCAGTCCACGGGGTCCTGGGTGCCGCGGGGACCGGCACCGCGCCAGCGACCTGAGCCGAGCCGCGGGTGTTCATTATTGAAGGCTGGGGCAGGGTTACCGGAGGGACGGGTGTCCTGTTTCTGCAAGCGCCTGCCCACAAAGACATCGGCTGTCGCGGGCACCTCCGTCCTTCCTTTGCAGCCACAACGTCACCAGGTGACCCACAGACACAACACCAGCACACGCCGGCCTCCGGCTCCAAAGTAAAAGCCAACTTTATTGTCATATAAAGTAAGAACTAAAATGTCCCTTAACCCAAACACAGATGGGTCGGGTGCTCCCGGCATCCCCCATGCTGCGGGCACAAGCAGTGGCCTGGGGGAGCAGCCTGAGGGGGTTCGGTCGGGTCCCCCCCAGCCCCTTTTCTCCTCAGCCGGTTGCAGAGAGGGAAGGAGCTGCCTTGGGGCTGCGGGGACGCCCGGATGGGAGCTGGGGCTGAGGTGTTTGTGCGTTGCAGAGCTCCTGCTCTGTGCTGGAATCAGGCACTTGTGGAAGGGCGTGGGCCCTGCTCCTGGCCGGCTCAGTCCCACGGCTCCCACCGACAGCAGGCACAAGGGTCCAGGCAGCGACTGGGGCTGCCCACACCAGGGGCTGAGGCTGGGCCTGGCAACAAGGCAGGTCTGGCCCAGTACAGAGGAGCTTCCAGCAGCTTTGGTTGGTGCTCTTGGTGAGTTAAGGCAATTTAGCATTGGTTGGTTTAAAAAAAGGCCAAAACCAGCAAAACCAGATGTCCCCGAGACCAGACAGGCAGGTGGAAGAGTCTGCGGCTGCTCTGGCTTTGCTCCGAGTTGCCACTTGGACCCTGCATGCCCAAAAGTGGGTACTGACCCCTGCCTGTGCCAGCCCTGTGCTCAGCATCACCTCCACCACTGCCACCAGGAAACTGCAGCCCAATACTGGAAGTGTCAAGAAGGGACTTTGGGATATTTTAGGGGAGATTCAGGCTCCTGACAGCAGTGCAGGAGTGGGGAGAGGACAGAGGAGCCGTGGCAGCTCCCTCCATCCTGCTTCCCATCACAGTGACCGGTCAGCAGCTTGTGAGGTGGGAGCTCCCCTCTGGCAGTGACACGAGCAGATGGCCAAAGGTGCTGCAAACACCCTCCCACGTGGTTCCCGAGAGCACCGAGGGGAAACCCACTCCCCCAGCATCCCAGCAGGGCTGGACCCACTGCCAGGACCCCTAGCTGCCCTGCCATCAGCACCCACATCCCTTGGCAGCCCCAAAGGGCTCTGCCCCAGGGAGTTCATTCCCCGTTTGGTTCTCGTTGCCCACACTTCGAGGGGAAAGGCCCTGGGTTTTCCCATCAGTGACCCCATGTCTGAGTGGGGACCCCCACAGCCCTTGCCCCACCTGGCCCGAGTGCCGGGAAAGGGGCAGGGAGATGAAACGGAAGATGGGGCGGCACCAACCGGTGTGTCCCCACCCCCTGCCCCACCTCTTGGTCCCGCTGGCTGCCGTCGAAGTCCGTGACCCTCCAGGGCCAGTGACCTGGCAGGGCATTGGCCTTGCACCTGTACTGCTCCTCCCCACTGCCCTACCAGCCTCCCTGGGCTGCCGTACCATCCCTTGGGCAGCCAAGGGGGAGCCGGGGAGAGATGAAAACATCGATTCCATTAATGCCCCAAGGGATCTCTGCAAAGGAAATATAAAAAGTTTTAGATGAAGTCCAAATGTCCAAGTCAGTCGGAGCAATGGCTGCACGCCAGGGGGATGCTCCAGGTTGCTCCAGTCCTCCACAACTTGGGAGAATGCTGAGGATCCTCTGTGCTCATGTCTGATTTTCATCCCTGTCCTCAGCCACCAGAGCCAGGGACTCATCAGCCACAGCTGCTGCTGCCAGGAGGAGAACAGAACAAATCCATGAGTATCTCTGTGCGATGCCAGTGGCTGGTGACAGCCCCTGGAGTGGCTGGTCCCCAGCTCCACACGTGCCCATGTCCTGCAGGATGCTGGTGCTCACACCACAGTGCTGATGGTGGACGACTCCTCCGATCGCCGCTGCTTGCTGGGCAGTGACTTGAGATATTCCAGGTGCCGCCGGGCGTCCTCCTGGTTCTGCCTCACGTAGTAAACCAGGTAGGAAATCACCATGGCGAACCAGCCGAACATGGTGACCAGCATGGCGATGTCCGTGGTCTTCTTGTACACGTTGCAGAAGTCTGTGTCGGCAATGACCTGCAGGAAAGCTTTGCCCACGTGCTCCTCCTGCGTGGAGGAGTCGCACACGATGCCCCCCGAGGAGTCGGCCGCCAGCTCCACGGCACGGATCAGCTCCTGCAGCCGACAGTCACACAGCCACGGGTTGTTGGACAGGTTCACCTTGGCTTTCAGGTTGCTAAAGGCGTCTTTGCTGACCGACACCAGCCTGTTGGAAGACAAGTCCAGAGAGTGCAGGTGCTCTGCCAGGCCCTGGAAAGCCCCAGTTTCAATTCTGGCGATGGCATTGTGGGACAGGTCCAGCTCCAGCAGGAGTGGCAGGTCCCGGAAGGCATCGCGAGGCAGGAAGGGGATTTGGTTGAAGTCCAGGTAGAGCTTGTTGGTGTCATTGGGGATGTCCCTGGGGACCTCGGTCAACTGAGCGTTGCTGCAGCGGAAGGTCTTCAGCCCCTCCTCTTCCGAGGGGTAACAGCCCTTGGGGAAAGCAGTGGCTGGGTGGAGGCAGGAGCCCAGGAGGAGAAGGAGGAGGAGGAAGAGGTTCTGCAGGAGCAGTCCCATGGTGATGGGGCGGAGGAGAAGCCCCTGTGCCGCAGTCATGGTGCTGCACTGCCTTCCTCACACCCA
The DNA here is from genome assembly GCF_026979565.1 of Vidua chalybeata. Taxonomy (NCBI): domain Eukaryota; kingdom Metazoa; phylum Chordata; class Aves; order Passeriformes; family Viduidae; genus Vidua; species Vidua chalybeata. Next base: position 784,015 of record NC_071555.1, on the reverse strand, counting down.
CAGTGGCTTCAGCTGGACTTGGCACATCTGAGACAGTGACAACAAGGGGACAGTGTCAGGCTAGGGGAGACAGGGGCAGAACTATCACTGCGCTGGCTGTGAGCACCATATCTGACCCTAGCCATGAAGCAGGGACAAGGATGGGGACCAGGACAGCTGTCATGGCTCACACTTTCCCCCGTGCCCGGCCATCACCTCGCTCTAGGCTCCTGCGTGGCAGGATCAGGCCCCAGGGGCTGGGCACGTCTCCTGCGCCGGCAGCTGGGTTGTAACAGCCGGAGGCGCCCGGGCTGAGCCAGAGGCGGGGTGAGCTCCCGCCCTGCCAAGGTCACGGCGCCGCGATCGCGGCTCGCAGGAGGCCGATGCATCCTGCGGCGGCCGGAGGACGCACCAGCGCGAGCCCCGGCTCCGGGCGAGCAGCCGCTGCAGGCGGCCCCCGGGGAGTGCCACGGAAAACATGAGCAGGCAGCGGCTCAGCAGGTTCCTGCTCCCGGCTCCACTCCCCGGGAGCGCCTGGGGCACACGCGGACACGCGGCGGGTTTTCTCCTTCCGAGGGGACAGGCACAGGTGGGTGCTGGGTGCTGCTGTGCTCTGCCCGCTGCCACCCCACCGTGGGGTCGGGCTGCTCACACCACCCCGTAACCATGGGCCCCATCCATGATTCCGGAGGGGAAAAGCGTCAGCAGGAAAGAAACAAAAACAGAAAAAGGAAATTCACTGGAGCTGAGCATGCAACGAGTTCCCAGGGTGGTGGCAGCAGATAAGGGCCGTGTCTGAGTGCTCCGAGCTCTGCCTGGCTCTCCCAGCCCTGGGTCCCACCACGTCCAGGGGTCCCTGTGCCCGTCTTGGCAGAGGAGCTCTGAGGGCAGGATCCAGGTGCTCTCCCACCATCCCACAATCAAAGCGACTGGCGCTAACAGGCACCTGTGTCAGCCCATCGGGCAGAGCTCGGTGCTGTGGAAGCCCCGAGCTATGCCACTAGCAAAGCTGCCTGCTGGTCCCACTGCTCCCCAGAGCACCCCAACACCGGCAAGCCCGCTTCGGGGTGCTGACCGGGGCTCCTCGGTCTGGTGGTCCCCACAGCACAGGCAGGAGAGCACCCCGAGTGCTGGGCACTGTCACACAGCCCTGCCATGCCAACACACTCCAAGGTCACCACACCTGCGCAGAGCTGACTCCTGCACTACCGGAGCCCCGGGATCCAGGAGGGTCCTGAGAGGGAACCAGAGTTCAGGGCACACCAAAGGCACCGGGACCCCGGAGCTCACACTGCACCAGCCCCCCAAGTCTTCCAGAGATGGAACACAGCCCCTTGGTACCTTCTTCCCGCTGCCCGGGAAACCACCAGAATGAGCCGGGACCCGGTGTCCCGGGAGGGGGCCGCTTCGTCCACGGAACCGGGACACCCCTGTGGGTGGGATGCGGACCAGACGCGGCAGCGACGACGGCCAGCCAGCCCTTGCCCCACCGCGGGTTTCCCAGCCCGCAGCAGGGCGCGGGGATCCCCAGCCCGATGCCGGGGGTCGCCGCCAGCCCCAGGAAATGCCGTTGAGGAGCCGGGGACAATACGGACGCCAGGATTCTCCGTGAGCCCGGGGATGCCCGGGGATCCCCCCGGCCCCGTTTGGCACCGGGGGCGTCGCAGGCGAGGGAAGCCCCGGTGCTTCCCCGAGGGAAGCTCCACTCTGTGCGGCGCTGCCGACCCTCCCCTCCTCGCCTCCCGCCCCACCGCAGGTCCCGTTGCGGACTCACCTGCCTGTGCAGCCCCCGGCGGCGGAGCGGCCCCGCGCCCCGGGCCGGAGCGGCCGCGCCCCGCGCAGCGCGGCGGCCCCGGAGCCGGCGGCGGCGGCGGGGCCGGTGGGCGGGATCCTCCGCCCGGGCCTCCCCGGGGCTCCCCGCCTCCGACCCGCCCCGCCGGGGGGGCCGTGCAGCGCCGAGCACCCTCGGCCCCGCGCCCGAATCCTTCCCAGCTCCTCGCTCCACGGGAGAAGCGCTGCCCCGGGTCCTCAGACAGGGAAGAGCGGGAAGATACCGGAGAGACCCAGTGAGGAGCTGCCGAGACCCCCGAGCCAGGGCCAGTTGGTGCCGGGGCGTCCCGGGACGCTCCATGGCCTCCGCCCCCCCGCGTCCCCGCCGAACTCCGGTGGAGCCCGCCCGGCTCCGCCCGACCTCCTGGGTCCTCGGCGCCCCCCGGTGCTGCCCCCGCAACCCCCCAGAAATCTCCTCTCCCCTTCCCCAGCTCTTCGGGGGGAGCAGGACCCCCCTACTCCCACTCCAGCGGGGTCACGGTGCCCGCCCCGCACCGGCATCGCTTACTCGGAGAAACCCAACCCGCGGCGGTGGCACCGGGCGGGGCGAGATCCAGGGGAACCGGAGTGGGTCCCCAGCCCAGCCCCCAGCTTTCCGGGCTGGGGGCCGCCAGGCTGGGCTGCGGCTCGGGGTCCCGCCGCCCCAGGGCACCGGCGAGTCTGGCTCAGGACCATGGAGAGCGGCCGCCGTTACCGGGCCCCGGGGCCGCCGGGAGGGACGCGGCTCCCGCTGCCCCGGTCCCGGGTCTCCGCAGCGGGACAGCCCGGCCCCGGGCACTGACGTTCTCCCGCTGCTGCGGGGGGATAAAGCGTTTAGGAGGCGCCTGGCCTGGATCTCGCTTCAATTAGGAAAAGGGAAGCTGACGGCAGCCAGCCACGGCCGCGGACAGATCCTCCCCAGAGACCCCCGCACTCCCCGGAGCCCCGCGCTCCCCCGGGGCCAGGCCATTGATGGGTCTGGCACCCTGGAAGTGTTAAAAAAAACCGTGTGGATGTGTACTTGGGGACATGGTCTAGTGGTGAAGGTGACAGTGCTTGGTTGCTGGTTGGAGTCGATGATCTTAGAGGTCTTTTTGATGTTTCCATGCCCGTAGCCAAGCCTGACGCCGAACCGGTGCCGGGCTCACCGGGCAGGGTTGTCCCGGGACACCGGCAGGCAGCAGCAGGTAGCCACAGCTGGTGCTCTTAAACACTTCTCTAGCATCTCCCCGTTCGGCCGGGGAGCGGAGCAGCCCCGGGCTGCCCATCACCATTCCCAGCGCCGCCGGGAGCTCTGCACGCAGCAGGAGCTGGGATGGGCACGTTGGGATGTGGCGGCTCCGGTGACACAGCCGCACGCCACGGGACGGGACCGAGGGGCCAAGGTGACAGGCAGGTGCGTGGGGGGACCGAGCTGGGACCTGGAGAGGCCGTGGGTGATCCCGGCAGCGGGAGCAGCCCCAGGGCTGCACCCCACGGGGGTCCCGCGTGGAGGACACGGCACCCACCAGCACAAAACCTGCAGTGCAGCACGACCCACGCAGACCCTTCCCACCGCAGGATGGCTAAAAATAGCTGGCACCGGCTTCTCGCTGCCACCACGGAACTAAATATAACCAGCATCGACCGGGCAGCGGGACCGGCAGCGGGCAGAGCGGGAGCTGAGCACGGCCCGGCACCGGCGGGGGCTGGGAGCACACGAGGCCTAGGAATCCACACGGGAACAGCCCCCCTGAACGCGGGTGCAGCTGCCGGTGAGCGGGTGGGGCCGGATCCCCCCAGGGAACTCCCCGCCCCCGGTGCCGGTGTTCCCTGGGCGGGTGAGCGCGGTGTGGGGAGCCCAGGGAGCGGGTCGGGTCCCCCCCCCCCCGCGCTCCACCGGCAGCGGCGACTGCTGCATCACGGAGAGCGATGAATATTTATGGCCGTTTAAAAATAGCTGCTGCATTGTGCTTCCCCCTCACGTGCGGAGCCAGCGGGGTGCGGGGAAGCTGCTAAATTAGATGTCACCGCGGAGAGAGCTGCTCAGTCAGGCAGGAGCAGGATAAAAATAGAGCCTGCTGTGCGTGCGTGGATCTCCTGCAAAGCAGGACCGGATCCCGTGGGATCCCCCGCCTCCGCACCGGCATCCCCGCACCGCGCTCTGCCAAGAGGGCACCGCAGAGGAGCCGGGCGGGGACAGCGCGGTTCTACCGGCTGGCAATCAGCGGCCTTTCATCTGCTCTGCCCCACATGGTGCCCAAAGCCCTCTGGAAGCAGACATTGCTGAGCTCTGGCTCCGGCAAGTGACCCCATGCCCTGCCAGCAGCACGGTGCCGGCATGTGACACCCAGGCAGCCCCGGCCCTGGCAGCCCGCGGGGTCTCCGTGCTCTCTCGCCGTGCCCTGTCAGGATGAGCGGCTGGAGCCGAGGCAGGATGGATGCAGACAGGGTCGGGACACACAGCTCAGCCTGGAGGCACTGGGGCACTCTGGGAACCTCGGCGTCGCTGTGACTCCACCTGGGCCAACACCCAAACCCAGCGTGGGCTGCGCCGAGCAAAGTGTCTGTGCCAGCTCGGGGGGCTGCGAGTGGCACCGGCAGGGCCGCAGGCAGCTGGGAGCACCTCGCTCGGGCCCCACACACTGCCAGGGGCTCTGCTCGGTTCTGGGCAGGGGCTTTGCAGCCCAAAGTGGCTCCAGCGCTGTCCCTCCGCTGCTGGGAGAGCCGGCAGCAGGCACACACAGAGCCCTGCACAGATGGCTGCGGCACCCGTGGGCCGTGCCAGCCCCACGCGGTGAGCTTTGATGGTTGTGCAAACAAAAGCGGAGCCAGATGGTCTCCCCCGCGCTCCAGCGCTGGAATCCTGCGCTCGCTCCCAGCCCCGACCTTGGCCGGGTGTCCTGCAGCGCTGCCGGGGCTGTCTGCACAATGCTGCTGCTGGGATTTTCATGCTATCACGGAATCAGAGTAGTTTGGGTGGGAAGGGACTTTAAAAACCACCTAGTCCCACTCTGTGACATGGGCAGGGACACATTCCAGTACCCCAGATCGCTCCAAGCCCTGTCCAACCTGGCCTCGCACGCTTCCAGGGATGGGGCAGCCGCAGCTCCTTCTGGAAGCTGCCCCAGTGTTCCCCATTTCCCCTGGGAGAAGCGGCGGGGGGGCAGCCCACCCTCCCCGGGCAGGCTGGAGGCACCCAGCCGGGTCTGGGGGCCGCTGTGAGCGGAGCGGGGGTCGGTGCAGCCCACGATGCCCTTCCCGCAGCCGCTCCCGCCGGTTCCCATGGCGGCTCCGCCTCTCCCGCTGCTGCCGGACTACAGCTCCCGGCGTGCCGCGGCGGGGCGGGCCGAGGGGCCGCCGGGAGAGCACCGGGAGAGCACCGGGAGCGCGGCGGAGCGAGCGCCGGCCCCGCCGAGCCGAGCCGAGCCGGACCGGGCGGGAGCGGTGAGTGCGGGCCGGGGGCGCGGGGCGGGACCGGGGGGGCTCTGCACACCCCGGCGGCGGCGGCGGCCGAGCCCCGCGGCGGGGCCGGGGCAAGGTGCCTCGCATGGGCCCGGCCCGAAAGAAAAGCACCCCAAAAGAGAGAAGCGGGTGCTGGGATGGAGCTGGGAAGCGGCGGGGTGGGATAGGGGGTCCCAGTTAGGTAGTGCGGGTCCCCACGGTGGGGTCACGCTGTGCAGAGCCCGGCCGGCAGCGGGTCCTGCCGTGGCCTCCCGGGGCACCGTCCCGTCCCGGGGAAACGGGGAAGAAAGTGGGGTCTGGGACTCCACGTGAGCCCGGAGGAGCCCAACCTCGGCCTTCTCTTCGTGTCCAAGATCTCCCGTTAAATCCACTAGGAAAGGCCGAGGGGGCAGGATCGCCGCCCTCAGCCGGGGCGGCTCACGCGTGTCCTCGTCCCCGTGTCCTCGTCCCCGTGTTCCCCGTGTCCCCTCCGTGGCTCTGGCAGCCCGGGGCCCCCGAGGAGGAACCGGGCAGCGCTGGGGCTCAGACATTTCCAACACGGCCCCGGGCTGGAGGGACACGGAGCATTTTGTTCCCAGTCTCACCTCTCACCCAGCACCCGCCTCCCAGCACAGCCCAGTTCACCAGCGTCCCCCATGTCCTCCGTGCTCTGGTTCATCCGCTGCCAGCGGCACAGAAGGGTTTAAAGGATTTGTTTGGGAGGTGGCAGCTGTTGCTGCTAGAGATTGGGATCTGTGATCCGTGGGATCATCGTCACCTGCAGTCTGGGAACACTCAAGATCAAGATAAGCAGCCGAGCCCTCCTTCCCTCACCAGCCCAGTGAAGATCCTGCAGCAGGGTGCCAGGATGGGACCATGATCCTGAAATCCCTGGGGGAGGGCAACAGCACTGCTAAATCATAGGGTCATTTATTTAGGATGGAAAAGGCCTTTATGATCATCACGTTGAAGTGTTAAGCAAGGGAGCAGGAAGAGCTGGTGGTCACAATCCTCTGGGGACAAAGGTGAGGAAGGAGCTGCCCCTGGACAGGGAGCAGGACAGGCAGGATGAGGCAGAGGGAGGGCTCAGCTCCACTGCCACGTTGTGCCCTTTGCCACTGGCCACAGCTCCGACTTTTCCCCCCCTTGGGATGGCCACTGTCCAATGTCAGCACAGCCCTGACCTTCACCCTCAGCCTGGTGCAACATTCAGGCTTTTCTGTTCCAAAAAAAGGGGGAAAGCAGAGTCTGGCAGCAGCTGCTCTGGGAAGGGGGAGCTGGAGCCCTTCCCATGGTGGGCTGTGTCTTGTTGTCCTGCAGGTGAACAAATCCTGGTGTGGAATTAGAAAGCAAACATGGGATGTGGGATGGGGGTAGGGACAGAGCTCTGGGAGCTGATGTGCCCTCAGCCAGGCTTGTGCAATCCAAAATTTGGGAGAGCTGGGCCAAGGGCTGCAGAGCCCAGGGCAGAGCTGGTGAAATATTTAAGGTGGGGAAGAACAGAGTTGGAGACGTGGAATCACCCTCATTGCAGCAGTGAGTGCTTGGTGTGTCTGTATGTCCTGCAAGAATGAATTAACCTCTCGTATGTTCCAGCATCCCACCTCTCTAATCCTTAATTTTACAAGGAAGGGAAACTGAGGCACGGAAGGAGAATTGCTTCACATACAACTTCCAAGTTGGGCCCTTTCCCACCCAGTTGTGCATTTGCAACTGCTCTCGTTTGCAGAGGAGACCAAATCCAAGCTGCTCCTTAGTTTTTGGAAGTTACACTCGTGGCTGGAAATTCCACAGCACCAGCCATGTGCACCTCTGGCTGCAGGAAACTTCCACAGCCCTTGGATAACAGTATCAGGAAAGACTCCTGGAGAGAAGGTTTTTAACTGTTGATAAAACTAGATTTTAAGGCCTCCAGTGAGAGCATGGATCACTTTCTGTGGGCAGTCCCTTCCCACATCCCTCGTTCTGCAGCCCTGTGTCGCTCCAAGACCCAGCTATGTGGTTTCTCCTGCTGCACAGCTGGAATCCCACAGACACAGCTCTCTGTGGAGCATCCAACTGTTCTTCATGCCTGTCTCCAGCGTCCTCCAGACTAAACAAACCCTTTTCCTTCCAGCTGTCCTTGCAGGTCATGTTTTTCCTACACCTCTGCTCATTTTCTCCAGCTTCTCCCAGGACTGGACAATGTTCACCCAGCATCCAGGAGAGCTATTTCCCATGTCTGGCACTCAGCACTCCTGTTTACACATTCCATAGGGTGTTTTTCTTTTTGTTGTTGTAATGATCTGACTCTTTTTGACTCACTTATGCTTCGCCCCAACCCCCAGTTTTCCTTCTGAGAGCCCTTGGGAATTGCAGCAGGTTTAGGACAGAGCTGCTCCCTCTGCCAGGGGTGAAGTGCTGAACTCTGGCTCTCAGTCCTGTTTCCAAATCAGACTTCGGGCTTTTCTCTGGAATATTCATAAGTTGGTGACCTGGGAGGTGGCCAACAAGGGAGTGAGCACCCCACAGACCTGCAGCCTCTTTCCTGGAAACAAAATCCTTCTCCAGGTATGAGCCCCCTGATAGAGTGAGGTGAGGATCTGCAGCAACAGCTGCCTGTGTGCATGGAAGAGGTTTGGGAGTTACTTGGAGCATTCCAAGAGCTGTGGAATGGAAGCTGGCTGGGAGTCCCAGCCCTGGGCAGGAGTGGGGATGGTGCCAGCTCCTGAGACAAGGCAGGCCCAGCGCTCCACAAGGGAGCTGGGAACAGCTGGCAGTGAGGAGAGTGTGATGTTGGATCTGGCTCGGGCTCGCCTCCGGAGAGCTGGAGGGAACAGCAACACAGCTTCCAGCTGTGGGAAGCAACAGCAAAGCCACAAGGCCAGACATCAGGAAACAGCCTTCACTGTGGGGTGCTGTAGCCAAGGAGGATGAACTGGATCATCTCATCAAGCTCCTCTTCCGTGGGACACAAAGATGATTTTACATAAGAATTTCCCTGATCTTGGTGTGAAGACATTCAGCTTTACAGTGGTTTAGTTTGTGCTGCTTTCTGTAATCCCTAGATACCAGTGAGCCAGAGCTCTCCTGCTGCCACTGGCACTGTGTCAGTCCAGAAAGCCACTTGATACCTTCACTGTCTCAGAGGCACCACCCCAAGGACTTGCTCTGAGAGGGTGATACTCTCTTGCTTCCTCTCCCTCCTGGCATTGTCCAGAAAACCATCTTTGTGCTCCTCCCACATGGCAGTTGTTCTTTCCAGGTAGGGGAAGGGCTAACTCCTCCACAGCTCTTCCTCCTGAAACATCCTCCCAAGGCACTTTGTGCTGTTATCTCTCCCTTTTTACATTCCTCAAGAAGAATCTCATTCCTTCCCTGGGGGGCAATTTTTTTTTTTTGTTCCTCTTTTTTTCCCCTCTGTAAGTCTTAAATCTGAAGGTAAAACATGTAAGCCAGAGTAGGAGACAAGCAAACCTCCCGAGCTGTGCAGAACCGGGTTCATTTAGTTAAATTAATTAGGAGATCTGTTGATACAGACCCTTTACTCTGCAAATGCTCTGTTTCCTTCTCAAGTTTAAGGCATGCTGACTCCATAGACATGCAGGAAGCTTCCCGTGCTGTGTGTTTCCATGATTAACACTGTGATGAGAATTTAGAAGTGCTTAAAAGTATTGGTTTGAGTTTTGTCAGGCAATCGTGGGATTGAACCTCGACACCTCAGCTCCAGGAAAACATCTCAAATCACAAGAAGCTTCTGTCACAGACAAGCTTCCCACACATAATTCCCAAATCTCAACCACTCCCGGAGTTAGCGACGTCAGCTCTAAGAATGGCAATAGCGAGGGGCAGAGGAGGGAACTGACTTGGGATTTTTATAGCAAACAGCGGATTTTGGGTTTGCTTGACAACCAGCTGGTGGTCAGCCCCACTGAGCAGTCTGGATCTGGGCTCTGACCCCAGTGTTTCTGTTCCAGGGGCTCCCATCAGCCAGGAGAGCCAGGATGAACGTGGGAACGGCGCACAGCGAGGTGAACCCCAACACCCGGGTCATGAACAGCCGCGGCATCTGGCTGTCCTACGTGCTGGGCATCGGGCTGCTGCACGTCGTGCTCCTCAGCATCCCCTTCTTCAGCGTCCCGGTGGTCTGGACTCTCACCAACATCATCCACAACCTGGTAAGGGAGCGGCATGGCCCGGGGCACATACAGGGAACCTTGGCACAGCTGTTCCTCTGAGCAATCTGCTGAGATTCCTGTTGGAGCAATTCCTTTGTGTTTCCAAAGATGCCGGGTGAGTTGCTCAACCTCCAGCCCTCAGCCTGTACTGGTGCCTCTGGGTCATGGATTTAAATCCAGCCCAAGTGCAGGTGAGGTAGCAACACCTGGTGAGGCTGCTCAGAGGGGACGTGGATTAATTTCCTGTAGGGCAAGTCCTTTGTCGTGACCCCCTCCCAAAGGAATCTGTGACAGACCCCATCACCCATCAGGTTGGTAAAACCTGAACTGGCCTCATGAGAGATAAGAAAAAACAAGATTAACTCCCAGATTTTGTTCTGCCTAAAGTAAAAGATTAGTCCAGGAAGTGATTCTTCTCTCTGAAGATCAGGTCCTCACATAGGTCCCCTTGGGCACAGGGGACAAAAAACTTCAGGGATGGAGCAACTGATTGTGTATCTTTTATTTTAAATAATATCTCAGCCTGGGAATATTCCAGAGATAAAAATTACAGGGATTGAGGACCCTCATGATAAGTTATTACTAGTGGGGGATAAAAACCTCCACAAACGCCCAAACTGGAGATGCTCAGGAGATAAAAACCTCCACAAACCCTCAAATTGGAGCTGCTCAGGAGATAAAAACAACCACAAAGCCCCAAACTGGAGCTGCTCAGCACTCAGCTCACGAGCTGCTGGCTTCTCACCCATCTTCCCTGGCAGCTTTAGTTTCTAAGGACAAAAAGGATTTAAAGGCCAGGAGTAGCTGTACTTCGGAGCTGGAATGTTTGTCTGTGACTTGTGTTCCCCTGGTAATCAGGGGGTAACAGACCTTCTCCCAGCACATTTTCGGGGAGCCTTCAGGCAGCAGGCAGGCGCTAATCTCCCGATCACAGAGATCCCAGGGCTGTAATCGTGCCACCGCGTCCTTGGCTCACACCCAGGAGCCGAGCGAGAGGTCTGACGTGGAGCAGCCCGTGCCCGGGCCTTTCCCAGCTCTCCTTTCCCTGCTTCCCTGGCCGCTCCGGCTTTTCCAGCAGCGCCACATCCCTCTAGTGGAGCGGCGCGGGGGTGCAAGCGCCCAGATCCGCTGCCCTGGGTCTGGGTTTTTGGGGTGCAGGGCGCCGTGTGCCTCACGCTGTGTGTCCTGCAGAGCATGTACATCTTCCTGCACACCGTGAAAGGAACCCCCTTCGAGACCCCGGACCAGGGCAAGGCCCGGCTGCTCACGCACTGGGAGCAGATGGATTATGGAGTCCAGTTCACCTCGTCCCGCAAGTTCCTCACCATCATGCCCATTGTCCTGTGAGTATTCTGGGGTGGCTGAGCTGCCTCGTGTCCCGATACCCATCAGTGTTCTGTCCTGGGAGACAAACACATGGAATGCCACCGCTCAGTTTGCCTCTCCCTCTGTTCCCACCCTTCCTTCTCAGGTATTTTCTAACCAGCTTCTACACCAAGTACGACCGGGTACACTTCATCATCAACACCATCTCTCTCATGAGCGTCCTGATCCCCAAACTGCCTCAGTTCCACGGAGTCCGGATCTTTGGGATCAACAAGTACTGAGCGGCGTGGCCGGAGCGGATGGCGGAGGAGCGGGGCCAAGGGGGGATTCTTCTCTCCAGCCCCGTTTCCTCCCCCCCACGCAGACTGGGATGTGGTTTGGCAGCGGCTGTTTAAACGCAGATCCCAACAGACACATTCCGCATGCTGGATCCTCGTGCCCAATAAATCCAAACCAGCTCCAGAGTAGAGTTTAGTGCGGAGCAGGACGTGCGACACCGGATTTCTCTTCTCCCAGGGTCATCAATAGATGCAAAACCATTGAGACTTTGAGGTACAACAAGGATGAATTCTGGGAAGAGCCTCATCTATTCCAGACATGGAATGACGAGGATAGGGATGAGGGGAAAAGCTTTTAGTGCTGGTACTATTGCTGTGGTAAATGCACTTTAAAATACATTTCCCTTCCTGAAGCTAGGTGCTTTGAGCAGAACATGAGGGAAATCCAAAGGAATACAGCCAGACTTTCCCAGGACTGGATTGTTTTGCGGTCTGATTTCCAGTTTTAGGTGGGAAGTAGGAGGGGGAAGTGAATAACAGATTTTTATTTTGCAATCGTTGACACCACTGAGAAGGGAAATTCCTTTCCTAAAAACAGCACAGGAAGAAATGACCTGCAGTTTGACAAAGCTTTTGGTTTCCTATAGCACCATCCATATTGTCCAGGGAAAAGGTGGATAGGTCCAAAACCATGCTTGTTATTTTCAGTTTATACCCAAATCTGCCCAGGTAACTCCTTTCCCCACCCCAAACTGCTGTTTTTAAGTGCACAGGGGCTCAGTGGGCATTTGGATCAAAGGCTGAGGGCAGGTGATGTAATGACTGACACCAAATGCCATGGAGCTCCTTGGAGCATGGACATGGACAGGTGTGGGAGCGGCTGACAGTGGGCAGGTACAGGAGGAGGGCTGATTGCTCTCATCAAGCTCGCAGCCGTCCTTGACTTGGAATTTTTCTCCTCACTTCAGCTCCTTGGTTGCTTAAGTGCATGTGACTGGGATTTGCCAGTTCCCCACGGACTCAAGGGTTGGATTTCTAGCTAACCTGGAAATCTGTCCCTCAGCTCCATGCCCAAGGGCTGTGTGAGCAGCAGCACCAGCAGCAGGTGAACTGACCAGCAAAGGAGTCAATTTGTCACTGGTAGTAGATCCTTTCACAGAGGAACAAAATCAAGCCTTTTTCCTCTAAAATTACCACCTAAATAAAGCAGGCTTAGGTTTCCTGGCTGAGACAGCTTTTACTATTTTACTGAAAATCAGAATGACCTGATTTCCCTTTGGGTTGTGTCCCAGATGGAATGGGTTTTCCCTCACTCTTCCCCTGTAACCCTACAAAAACCTATATTTTTGTTGTCTGAGTGCTTATATTGTCTCACCTTTTTTGACAATGGTATAAATCTTTTAAATCTGCTTTTTTTGTCCTTGCAGTAGCAAATCCAGCTTTAGAGGACGTGGTGGAGAGTGTTGAGGTTTTGGATGGTCTGAGCATAGGACGTGGAAGGGGGAATTTTTAGATCTGTTACTACTCCATGCATAATTTTAGGCAAGTAGCTTCACTTCTCTCTCAGACTTCCTTTGGGACTGCTACAGGGAAGGGAAAATACGGAGTGTACCTCAGAGGGCTGCTGGAATGCAGGGAGAATCATTTCCTAATGTGTTTGGAAAGTGGAAATCCAAGTGAAAAGGAAGTTTTCAAGGAGGTAGAAGGAGAAGAGAATCTGGCTGGAGACCCCAGGGTATTGACAGATGTGCAATTCCATTGATGGGCAGTTTAAACCTTCAAATCTAGGATAGAAGAGCTGCTGCTTTAGCTGAGGTACTCTCTACCCTAATCGGCTCTTTAAGCTACTAGACAATGATAATTGTGATAAAAATAGAGATATTTCATCAATCAGCTGGGAAATGACACAGACATGAGCACTATTCCTGCAGGAGAGGCTGCGCCAAGGAGGGGCAGGTCCTGGCAGGGTGCCTGAGGCTGGAGTTGAAATGCTGATTGTGGTGCTGAACAGGCCTGAGTGTCTGCCCAGACACCACTTCCATCTCCAGGAGAAATGAAAGAAAACTAATTATTGCCATAGAAAACATGGGAGAAACTATCCTTTTTTTGCAACAGAAACAGCCTCCAGATGCTCTCAAACATGACTCCTCACAGACAGACGTATGCTGGGTGTTTCTAAGCATATGCACATCGCAGATTTGTAAATTTAGAATAGTTATCAGTTGAAAGGATTGGCTTTTTTTTTATGAGATACAGCAATTCCCAGAGTCTCCTTGAAGGCATTGACACAACTGTGGGTTTGAACACTTGTGTGGTCACTGACATTCTGGTCAGCTGAACCTGTTTCCTTAAATTAAAGATGAACTGGGACTCAGAATGGGATTATAAACTTCTCAAACAAGAGGTTCCAAAGTGTAAAGCCCCAAACTTGTCACTAAGACTCTGTCTAGCAACAAAAGTAGATACTTTTTGATTTCTCTCCTTCACAAAAATGATTAAAACAGCCAATGCCAGAGTCATGTGATTCTTTACAACACAGGTGTGGCATTTTTCCATGGAATATCTGAGATTAATTTGGACTCAGTTAATCCAATCAAGGGAAACACAAATGGAAACATAAGTAATATGGAAAGAAATGAGTTGAAGAAAGATTTCACACTCTGTTGTGGCAAGTTAAGTATTTATATATGATTAATAAGTATTTGAACAATTACACATCGGGCAGCATCTTCCTTAAGAGCCCAACTTAAGGGTAGGTGTCAGGATCAATCAAAAATAAAAAGCAGGAAGTTAATTGTAATTAAACCACCATTCTTGGGTGTACCTGAGGCAGTCTGAAGGGAAAGGACAGCATGAGCAGGCTGAGGGGTGGTCAGACATGTCCTGGCAGGGACAGATCAGGGGTGAAGCCACATTGTGGGAGGAGAAACGAAATGTGAGCAGATGTGGTGCTGCGTGGAGGAGATAACTGATTGTTACTAATTTTAAATGGGATTCTGATCACATCACACTTGACAGATTTCCTCTCACACTGGTCCTGTATCATGATCAGGACAAGTCCCTACCTGGAGAGATCAAATCTCCTGTGATGGAAAAACAACTCCTGGTAAGTTATTTTAAGCTTTCCTGTTTTGGTCTGCAATGAAAGAGAAAAGGTTTTGAAAGGCTGGAAGCCTTCTCAGGAACTGGCAGCAGCCTGTCCCATCTTGTACTTGGCAAAGCCTCCTGAGCCACTGTCAGCACCACACATGTTTCCATGGGGTACGGCAACCCCTGCTCCAGGACACTCAGAAAACCAGCAAGTCCTCCCAGCCTGATGCTCCTGAATCAGGATCCTGACCTGGGAGTCCTTTCACAGAACTACGAGGCTGGCAAACAGCCCAAACCTTTGCAGGAGAAAAGCCTATAAAATTAAACTAAATGGAGGGCTACTTATTCTTGAGTACTTTTATGTTTGAATCACTGTTCAATTTTGGGTTGTTTTTAAAAGCTCGGTACTGGCCCTCGAGGAGGGGACAGCAGTGGGTTAACATATTAATATTCCTTCTTGTGACTTATGTTGCTTTATCATTGCCTAGAATATCTTTTAAGCATGTGAGTGTTGGTGTGTCCATACCCTCCTTGGATCAGTTAAATCAGCTGAATTAGTTGGGAGGGTTTTTAAAGGAATGTTCTGTACAAAGTTTTAGGGTTTTTTTTCCCATAGCCTTCTTTTTTGCTGTGGATACAGAAGTCTCATGTAGAGAACTTTCTAAAATAAAGTGTGAATATTTTTATTACTCCTTTGTACAGTATTCTAAGAGAGACTAATAAAAGTGAAGTATTCAGGTAAAAACTTGCACTTGAGTCCTGGAATCTTCACATGGATGGTTTTTGCTGTCAAACAAGCATGGCAATGTATCCAGGAGACATGGGATGGCTCGGGTTGGAAGGCACCTTAAGGCTCCAGGGCAATTCCCACCCCCTGCCCTGGGCAGGGACACCTTCCACCAGCCCATGTTGCTCCAAGCCACATCCAACCTGGCCTTGGACACTCCCAGGGATGGGGCAGCTACAGCTGCTCTGGGAAACCTGTTCTGGGGCCACACCACCCTCACAGAGAGGAATTTCTTGCCAATATCCCCTCCTGAGTCCGTTTCTCCATCTGTCAAAGAACAGTAGCGTTACCTGGCTCAATAAATTTGAATCATGCAATGATGGAATGGTTTGGCTTGAAGGGACCTTAAAGCCATCCAGTCCCACCTGCTGCCACGGGCAGGGACACATTCCTGTCCAATCTGGTCTGGGACACTTCCAGCAGTGGACTTACATCTCCTACATCTGTAGAAGTTCCAGTAATCCACAGCCCCTGTAACAGACTCTGCTCAATGACTAAAAAGGAAGTGTTACGTAAGCAACAGCCGATTTGTGGAAATAGAGCACTGGTGATGAGGATGTAGAATTGCTGAAGTGATCACACAGCTGGGAACAACTGACAAGCTGCTGGGTACAGCCAGGGGTCTTCCAGCACGGATCGGGTCTAACACTGCCCCTGCCCAGGTGTTCTTCAGTTAGCAAGGTAACAGAAATCAATTTACTCTTTGCTCTGCATTTGTGGTGGTGCGAGCTTCCTGCGCGACTCACGGCTGCTGTATTTCACAGCCACTTCCACACCTCTGAGCAGAAGGGAAGCCGGAGAACTTCTCCCCTGTCCTGCTGCTCTCCAGAGGCCACATCACCTCAGCAGCCCCACGGTCTGCTCTGCACGCCCCCCGCCCCACACACAGGCAAGTGCATTATCCCAGAGCTGTGGGCAGGGGAGAGGGTTGGTGGGAGCTCTCTGTTTAAGTGCTCTTGTTCAGTTTTTCTTCTCTTCTTGAAGACCTTCAAGGGAATGAGACTTGCAAGGGCTACTAACCTTGAGCATCCTATTTGTCTTTGGAATGGTTTAAACTCAAAGAGAGTAGGGTCACATGGGATATTGGGAAAAAATCTCTCTGAGGGTGCTGAGGCCTCAGAACAGGGCGCTCAGAGAAGCTGTGGCTGCCCCATCCATGGAAGTGTCTATAACCAGGCTGGACAGGGCTTGGAGCAGCCTGGGATAGTGGAAGGTGTACCTGATCATGGCAGGGAGGGGGAATGGGAAGGTCCCTTCCCATCAAAACCAGTCTGGATTGCCCAATTTCCCCTCCTGAGCTCTTTCCCATAAAACACCAGAAAAGTGAAACTGAAACTTTTTGATAGAAACAAGCTGTCTCAGAAAACAAACAGGGGTTTCTTTCTGGCCCTCAAACACCAGCTCTCCCCTGCAGACCAACAGGGCCTGCTCAATAAGGCTGGGCTGAGCTGAGGTCTCTATTCTGGGGGAAATTTGTCTCCAAAATCAGTACCCTGGGGGTCTGCCAGCTGTGCTTTCTCTGCACAATCACTGAGGCTCAACAGCAAAAGGGGACAAGGCCAAACAACCCACAGCTCCTGCTGCTTCCTCTTAAAAGACTCCCTGAAACAACCCTGTGAAACTTGAGTCCTTGGACAGTGATGGGGGTTTTGAGTCATTATTTTGAAATCTTCTTAATCACTGAAGTCACACTTTGTTACAATGTCCTCCTATTATTTCAAGTAATTCAGCTTAGCTTGTGTTCCCTCTTTCGCAAGGCACAAATCCCCTTGGCTTTGCTTCAAAACCTCAGCCACAGCCAGAATGTTTAAAAAACTCACCAAATTCATCGTAAATCAAATGGATCCATGCAAAGAAATGGTCCCTGTCGAAAGCATCGCAGACAATGAGCACTTCAGGCCTCTCTATCTACTGAAAAAAAAAAGCAAACCAAAAACCATATTTCACCCAGCTCCCTACTACCAGCGGACAGGGTTCACACTGGAGGATGTGCTGCTGCCTGGAGAGGATGGTAAAAGCATAGGTAAGCCCCAAATTTACCAATATGAATTTATCAAATACCACAGATAATATTTTTGAACCATTTGTGGCAGAACTCTACCAAGTTCCAGCTTTCCTGTGTGTGTGACATAGTGCTGAGTCTGTGTAATCCTGCTTAAGGTAACACATGGAATTATTTCAGAGTCGCTCCATCAAGAATCCGGCCAATTTACTCTCACAAAAGTCAGTGCTGACCAAGCTGATGGAGGTCTCAGCATTTCTTTTGACCCTACAAATATAGAGATGAAAGGAGGTGCTTCCTTGTCCAAAGAGTTTTCCATTACACCACGGAAGAAAAGGGTATCACTGGAATCACTGGAGGCACTGAGAAGAGAAAGGTAAGGAATGACAAAGGGAGCACACACACTCCAGTCATCCCCCTCCAGCCCATGCCAGGTTAAGAATGGGTTTTCAACAGCCAAAAACCAAGATTAAGACCTTAGGGCATGAACTTCCTCTAACTAGGCCAGGTTAGACAGGGAATGGAGTGACAAGTTCCCTCATGAGCCTCCTCTTCTACAGGCTTATCCCCCCAGATGCCTTAGCTCTGGTGCTCCAAACCCTTCCTATCCTTTTCCTCTTTTAGAGAAATCAACATGGATCATTCCTTCATCCAACAACTACAGAGAACAGACATCCACCTGTACGTGGTCACTGAAATCCTCGAAGCCTCGGAGGAGGCTGTCTACAAGGAATCCACCAAGGCAGATAGGGGCTTCAAGGCCAAATTTTATGCC
Source organism: Vidua chalybeata (assembly GCF_026979565.1). Taxonomy (NCBI): domain Eukaryota; kingdom Metazoa; phylum Chordata; class Aves; order Passeriformes; family Viduidae; genus Vidua; species Vidua chalybeata. The sequence goes on along the minus strand of NC_071555.1, from coordinate 766,389 downwards.
ACACTCTGTGCACAGGTTTGGCTTCTCCCTCCTTGCTTCCCCAACACCTGCAGCCAGGTGCTTTAACAGGTTGTTTTCTTTATCCAGAGCAACAGGGAGGATAAACAAAGCATAGTGATACCCAAGGGCTGCACACTGGCCTTCAGGACCATCCCATTACACATTAGAGATGGAGCATGGGGTAAGGAACTTGCAGAAATGACCAAGTATGGGGTAAGAAACTTGCAGAAACGACCAAGTTCTCCATTCCAGAAGAGGAAGAACATTTTATGAAGCACCACTTGCCCCCAGAGCTACCTTCAGCTTGTCTGGAAATAGGAGGAGGCAGTGTGAGAGACAGAAATCACCTGGGGGAGGTCAGATAACCCATGCAAGTTCAAAGATCCTCTTTGGGGAGGGGTCAGTAAAGAAAGGAAAAAAGGAAGATCCACATTTCAGGAGCTGCAGAGCTCCTGGTGATAAATGGCACAAAGAGCAGAGTTTTGGTGTTTCTTTTTCTTTCCTACTCAGAAGAGAAGAGCCAGGGAGGAAACTGAGAGGGTGACCACCACTGGGAAGGCTGGTATAGAAAACTGTCGCTTTTATCCTCTTTTAGATCTGGATTATTTCCCAGCAGAAACTATGAGAAAGATGGCTTATGTAGCTGATGGTAAGTAATGTATTTTGCTGCTTCCACATGCACAACTTTTGGCTGCTTTGGGTAAGATGGAATCTCCCAGCATAAAACAAATCACCGGGAGAGAAGCATTTGCCTCTCCCCTGAGACATCACAACTGCCCCAATTCCATACGGCTGCAAATGAGTGTTTCAAACCCTGGGTTCAGAGCTGCCTGTGAACTCCTAGAACTCAAGTGACAGATTTGGTCTCATTCTGGTCTGCAGGTCCCGCAACAGGAAAATTACGAGAAGTGATGACAGAAGTTCAATATTCCTGCCGAATTTTCCCCGAGTTGTCCCCTGACCTGCTGCTCATCATCTTAAACACCATCAAAGCAGTGATGAGAGACAAGAGCCTCCTTCAAGAGCTCAGACAGAAAGTAAGTGAAGCTTTTCTTACTGCCATGATTTATAAATACAGACACATCCACGACCACATCTCCTGTCCCACAAGTCACCTGCCCTGTGCCACAACTGTCCATGCAAAATTCCCTCTCTCAGCACATCTCCCTGCTTAGCACAAGCAGCAGCCTCGGCCCTCAAATCCTGACATTTCTTTTCCTTGTTCCCCCAGATGGAAGAAGTTCCTGAGCAAGATGATGGTTATCAGCTGAAAACTGAGAGCCCAGACTTAAAAGACCTGTTCAGCACCTTGCAGCATTCTCCCAGAGATCGTCTCCTTCTGCTGGCAGAGGGAATCACCTACGTCCTTGATGCTCTGCATGGTGAGGCTTTGGGTCTTCAAGAGGGAAATCAAGGCAGGGATGACTCCCACTCCTCCATTCCCTCCTGCCTTCCTCTCTTACTCCTCCTCCTCTTCAAGTGGAATCTACATCCAGGTCCCATGGAGGGGAGAGGAGACAAACCCCCTCTGCACCCATCCAGGGCTCCCTGCTCCCTCAAAGTCTGGTCACAGCTTCCTCCCGAGGGCCAGCCCAGATCTCTGCTCTGGTGACCAGCAACAGGACCCAAGCAATGGCTGGAGCTGTGTCTGGGACAGTTACACTGGATATCAGGGAAAGGTTCTTACCCCAGAGGGTGCTCAGGCACTGAACAGACTCCCCAGGGAATGGTCACAGCCCCAAGGCTGACACAGCTCCGGGAGTGTTTGGACAACACTCTCAGCACTGCCAGGATTGCTGAGATTGTCCTGTGCAGGGATGGGAGTTGTACATCAATTATCCTTGTACGTCCCTTCCAACCCAGTATTCCATTATTGTGTGAGCAACAGCCAGATCACTCTCACAGTGAGCCTGCACAAATAATGTCTATTAGAACATCCAAAACCTTTGACCAAAGGAGCATTTCCTACAGGAAATGATCACCCTTCCCATCCTCTTCACTCTTTCCCATCCTGCTCACCAGTCCCAGCCCACCAGCAACCTCCATCACCTTGGGGAGAGGTTTTGGATCCAAACCCAGTTTATTTCTGCAGAGTTAACGGACGATCAGCTGCTGCTGCTGCTGGAATCCTTGGAAAGGAAGATTGTGTCCCAACAGCTGAACCTGGTGAGAACACAAACCACACTTGGCTCCTTTCAAGGGGAGGTGGGGGCTATGTTAATTCTAGCAACATTTCCATAATGATGACACAAGCTGACTACTGATTGAAATTCTGATTTTGCTTTTTTTTATTGTTGCTGTGAAGGTTGAAAACCTCCTGAAACATGACCTGGATAAAGGGATGGACTCTTTCCTTGTGGATTCCAGGCTGCTCTTCTCACATGAGGAGGAGCAGATGTTAACCATGGAACTGGTGGAGCTGAGTGGAGTGCAGCTCCAGCAAGATGGTTTAGCTGTCCCTAGGGATCAACCCTTCGAGGCCGTTGCAGCCCTGTTCGTGGCCCTGTATGTCCTGAACTTCCTGAGTGGTGGGCTGTACCTGGCCCTGCCCAGGGAACCCCTCTGCAAGGTCTTGTGAAATCTTTGCTGACAAGCCAGTTTTGTCTCCCAGTATCATCCTTGTTAATAGTCAAGACTGATTTGGCTGGCAAAAGGAAATTTAAGGCAGGAGAATTCATTATGCGTCCTAAAGGTTGGATATTAAACTGGATTTCTTTCACTGACACTTCCCTGGTCACTGCCATCATCCCTGAGACGTTCGGTGGACACGTGCAGCACTTTAGAGCACTTTAGAGCAAGCACTCTCATTATCACTCTATAAAGAGGACCTTCTTGCTACACAATTGGATGTTCTCAAAGTCAATTTCTTAATTTTGTGTGGTTTTGGTCCCACAGTACATCTGATAAGCTCGGCATACTATAGGAAAATTACAGGCAGTTAGCCCTGGGGGGAAGTCGTGGGGTCCCTCAGGCTGTGGGGCCCTGGGAGGGTCTCTGGAGGCCACGGGTGCCTGCAGCAAGGGGCAGCACTGCTCACCTGTGCGGGCACTGATGGCTCCGGGAGGACCTCCAGCACCAGGGGCCAGGCTCTGCCTTGCAACAGCTACGAGGGGAGCCCGGCTCCAATCTGGAATCGTCATAAGACCCTTTAGCCCCAGTCCCAGAGACCAGACCCCTCACAGAACTCCCAGCTTCAACCTGGCCTCTCCTGGGACCCCCGCTCCCAGCCTCCAGTCCGCCTCCTCACCGGATCACTTACGGGATTACCGATCCCAGCTCAGCCCCTCACAGGATCCCTAAGGCCACAAGAGACCCTTCACAGAATCCCCGGTCCCAGTCCGGCCCTACCCGGGTCCTTCAGGGGACCCCCGACCTGGTCCCAGTGCGATCCCTCACGGGACCCCTCACAGAATCCCCGATCCCAGCGCGGCCCCTCACGGGACCCCTCACAGAATCCCCGATCCCAGCGCGGCCCCTCACGGGACCCCTCACAGAATCCCCGATCCCAGTGCGATCCCTCACGGGACCCCTCACAGAATCCCCGATCCCAGCGCGGCCCCTCACGGGACCCCTCACAGAATCCCCGATCCCAGCCCAGCCCCACACAGGACCCTTCAAGGGACCCCCGACCCGGTCCCAGCCCGGCCCCGCACGGGACCCCTCACGGGATGTCCCGTTACGGACAAGCCCCTCACGGGACCTCAGCGAAGACTCGCCCGCGCCCCCAAAAGGCGGGAACAGCTCAGCACCCGGCGGAAACGCCCGAAAGTTTTACGGAGATTCCCGAAGAAGATAGACGAACGAAGCCGATCGATGGCGGAATCTTCCGAGAGGGCTCGGCCAAAACGCCCGAAAACGCGGGCGAAAATCTACGAGCGAAGACGGAAATACCCGACAGCGTCACGGAACTCCACGAGCGGGCGCGACGGAAGTCCACGAACGGTGCCTGAGCTAGCCGAAAAAGCGCGGCGGAAGAACCCGAGCGAGGGCGGAAAGGGCCGAGCGGAAGGCGGAAGGAGACGATCGCGTGTCGCTCGTCGCTCGGCTGGTCGCGCCTGGCGGCCCGTTGTGCAGTGTCACGCCATGAAGCAGGACGGCGCGTCCCGCCGCCGCGGCGACAAGGCCAAAGCACCCCCGGAGGGACCCCCGCCCGCGCCCCCCGACGTCGAGATGCACGAGGAGGCGGCGCCCGTGGCCCCCGAGGCGGGCGGAGAGCGGCAGCCGCAGCGGGAGCTGGACGCGATCACGCTGGAGGGTGAGGGGGGGGTGTTGTTGTGCTGGGGGTGTTTGTGGTCGTGGCGGGGGGAACTGGGGGGGGTTGGGGGGTAGAAGGGGCTGGCACAGGTCGGGGGAACCCCTGAGAGGGGGGCTGTTGGAGGAGGGGGATTGGGGGCAGGTATAGGAAGCCCTGAGAGGGTTGGGGAGGGGGTCAGGGTGGGGGTACCTGAGGGGGGGGTGGGAAAGGGCTGGAAAGGTGTTGGGGGGGGGGAATGTTGGGATCAGCGTAGGGGGGGAAGTTGGAGGGGGCTCTGAGGGAAAGAGGAATGAGAGGTGACTTTAGGGTGCGGGAACACTTCGGGGAAGGGGAGATGGGGGGCAGCATGTGGGAAAGGGGGAGGGGAGGTGTGTTTGGGGGGGTGTCACCGTGGGGAGAGGGATTTAGAGAGGGAAGTGGAGACGGGAGCTGTGTTGCTGTGCGGGAGACGCTGTGGAGAAGGGTGTTTGGGGCAGCGTGTGAGGGAAAGCAAGGGGGAGGTTGGTTTTGGGGTCACTGGAGAATGGGGGATGGAATTTCGGTTTGGGGGGATCACTGTGGAAGGGAACTGGGGCAGCTCCGTGACGGGGAGGGTGTGTTCTGGGGACAGACTGGGGGGGACAGGGGGGCTGCAGACCTGCTGTGGTGGGACCCCACAGGGGTGCAGAGGGAGAAAACTCTGCACGGGCCTCACCAGCCCCCTGCTCCGAACAGGGACAGCCCCGAGGGCAGGTTGGGGACACCACGGCCATGGGCAGAGGCACCTCAGAACAGCAGGGCGGGGGCGAGGGGGCGGCCCTGGCTTGGCTCCGGGGTGCCGCTGGCAGAGGATTTGGGGTGAGGGGGGTGTCCGTGTGCCCCTGCAGACATCAAGGAGCACGTGAAGCAGCTGGAGAAGGCGGTGTCGGGGAAGGAGCCGCGCTACGTCCTGCGGGCGCTGCGGGCCCTGCCCTCCACCTCCCGCCGCCTCAACCCCAACGTGCTGCACAAGGCCATCCACGGCTTCTTCACCTCCAACTGCGCCGTCAGGGACTTCCTGCTGGCCTTCCTGGAGGAGGTGGGGACACCTGCTGCCCTCACCTCTGCCCTGCCCCGTGGCACCCCCCAGCTCAGGAAGGATGTGGAGGTGTAGGAGCGAATCCAGAGGATAATCAAAGGGGTGGAGCAGCTCGGCTGTGAGGAAAGACTGGGAGAATAGGGATGGGTCAGCCTGTAGGAGAGAAGGTTTGGCCTCCCAGTATCTGAAGAAGCAGCAGGAAGGATGGAGAGGGACTATTTACAAGGGCTTGGAGTGACAGGACAAGGGAGAATGGCTTGCCACTGACAGAGGGCAGGATTAGATGGGGTGCTGGCCAGAAATTCTTCTCTGTGAGGCCAGGGAAGCACTGGAATGGGTTTCCTGGGAAAGCTGTGGCTGCCTCATCCCTGGAAGTGTCCGTGGCTGGGATGGACAAGGTTTGGAGCAACCTGGTTTGGTGGAAGGTGTGCCTACCCATGGCAGGGAAGGGATGAACTTGAAGGCCCCTCCAACCCAAAAAAGTCTGGGATTCTGTGATTCTTTCCAAGGAGCCTCTGGAGTAGGGCGGAGGGGTTTGGGGACACTGGGGACGAGCAGCCCCTCTGCTCAGACACACATGTGAGCACAGACAGGTCCTTGCAGTCCTGGGCTGGCTCCTGTCACACCTGGAGCAGAGCTGTCTCCACACGGGGACAGGGATCCAGAATTTCTCTCTCCCCTCAGTCCATGGACACAGAAGCTGAGCTGCAGTTCCGCCCACGGACGGGGAAAGCAGCCTCAGCCCCTCTCCTCCCAGAGGTGGAGGCCTACCTGCAGCTGCTGCTCGTCATCTACCTGATGAACAGCAAGAGGTACCCCGAGGTGAGCCCCCCGCTCCTGCTCCCCAGGCATCCCCCGCCTCTGCCCCATGCTGTCCCCTCATCCCAGCAGCGTTCAGCTGCTCCCCTGGGCTCAACCCCACAGCCTGGGTGGTCTGTGGCCCTGGTGGGATCAACCCCCCTGCTGTGACCTCCCTTCCTGTCTGGCAGGCTCAGAAGGTGTCCGACGACCTGATGCAGAAGATCAGCTCCCAGAACCGCCGGGCCCTGGACCTGGTGGTGGCCAAGTGCTACTATTACCACTCCCGCATCTACGAATTCCTGAACAAGCTCGACGTGGTCCGGAGGTGGGCTGGCTGCTGGGGGGGGGCTGTCCCTGAACCTGATCCCCCCTGTTTTCCTCCCCTTTCCCTGACTCCCTGTCCCACCCCGCAGCTTCCTGCACGCCCGGCTCCGCACGGCCACGCTGCGCCACGACGCCGACGGCCAGGCCACGCTCCTGAACCTGCTCCTGAGGAATTACCTCCACTACAACCTCTACGACCAGGCCGAGAAGCTCGTCTCCAAGTCCGTGTTCCCCGAGCAGGCCAACAACAACGAGTGGGCTCGCTACCTGTACTACACAGGTGAGCGGGGCTCGGTGCCTGCCCTGCCTCCCGGCGCCCCACGCCGAGTTCCTCGGAGAACCCCTTTGATCAGCTGGAGGTGGGGCTTCCAGGCAGGATTTGGAGCCCCATCCACGTAGGTCAGGTTGGATTCACTGGGTGGCTTTCCCCACCGGCCCCGTGTGGGCGCAGGGCGGATCAAGGCCATCCAGCTGGAGTACTCGGAGGCGCGGCGCACCATGACCAACGCCCTGCGCAAGGCCCCGCAGCACACGGCCGTCGGCTTCAAGCAGACGGTGAGTGAGGAGGGGGCAGGACACCCCTGGCTTGGCTCTGAGACCCCTCAGGGTTGGGATCTCGCAGGGGTTGGATGTGGGACCTTCTCAGAGGTCAGGCCCCATGGAATTTGGTTCGGGACCTCCCAGGTTTGAGAACTCCCAGGTTTGGGACCTTCTGGGATGTCAGGCTCCATGGAATTTGGTTTGGGACCTCCCAGGTTTGAGAATTCCCAGGTTTGGGACCTTCTGGGATGTCAGGCTCCATGGAATTTGGTTTGGGACCTCCCAGGTTTGAGAACTCCCAGGTTTGGGACCTTCTGGGATGTCAGGCTCCGTGGAATTTGGTTTGGGACCTTCTGGGATGTCAGGACCTACGGAGTTTAGTTTGGGATCTCCCAGGTTTGGGAGATCCTGGGGCAGGATTGGGACCTCCTCGGATGTCAGGCCTCAAGGAGTCAGATCCCCTGGGATTTGGTTCTTCCCAGGGTCAGGTCCAGGACTCCCCAGCGTTGAGCTCCACGGGGACAGTTCTGGGACCTCCCAGGCTTGGCACCTTCCAGAATGAGATCTGGGACCCCCCAGGCTTGGGCTCTGCAGGGACAGGTGTGGGATCTCCCAGGGTCAGGCCCCATGGGGACAGGTTTGGGACCTCCCAGGGTGTTGGGCCCTGCAGGGATGACACGTGCAGGACCTCCTAGGTTTGGAACTTCCCAGAGACAAATCTGGGACCTTCCAGGCCTCACGGGGACAGGAACAGTTTGGGATCTCCTGGGGTCTTGTGCCACACGGGGATGGGTGCAAGGCCTCTTGGAGTGCACAGGGACAGGGATGGTTTCAGGCCCCATGGGCACTCACTCAGGGTCTCGCTCTGCCCCAGGTGCACAAGCTGCTCATCGTGGTGGAGCTGCTGCTTGGGGAGATCCCGGACAGGCTCCAGTTCCGGCAGCCCTCGCTCAAGCGCTCGCTCATGCCCTACTTCCTGCTGACCCAGGGTACGGCCGCCCTCCCCTGCCTGTCCTTCCCGCAGGGTCAGGGGATCCTGGAATATCCTGAGTGGGAAGGGACCCAGTGGGAATCCTCTTCTCTCCCCTTGATGGGACTTGGATGCAGATGCCACTTGGGAAGGAGGAGAAGGAGGAAGTCAGGCAGCCCTGACTCGCTTTCCCCAGCTTTTCTCCTTCCCCCTGTCCCACCTTCTTGCCTCCAGCCGTCAGGACGGGGAACCTGGCCAAGTTCAACCAAGTCCTTGACCAGTTTGGGGACAAGTTCCAGGCCGATGGCACCTACACCCTGATCATTCGGCTGAGGCACAACGTCATCAAGACAGGTAGGAGGGTGTTTGGGGACCCCCACCGGGCCGGGCAGGCCGGGGGGGCTGCATCCCGTTCCCTTCTCCCTGCAGGTGTCCGCATGATCAGCCTCTCCTACTCCCGCATCTCCCTGGCCGACATTGCCCAGAAGCTGCAGCTGGACAGCCCCGAGGACGCCGAGTTCATCGTTGCCAAGGTACCAGCACGGGGAGTCCCATCCCTATGGGGTCCTGGGGTGCCCACAGCCCCCACCCTGCCCCCTTCCCCCGCACCCCTCCCTGCAGCACCTCTGGGTTTGGGTTGAGGCTCCTCCAGGGAGAACTGGGGACACTCAGGGCGCCACGTCCCTGCTCTGTGTGAGCCCTTGGGGACACCCCGTGCCCTGCCCCGTGCCCGGGCTCGCAGGCCATCCGGGACGGCGTGATCGAGGCCAGCATCAACCACGAGAAGGGCTACGTCCAGTCCAAGGAGATGATCGACATCTACTCCACGCGGGAGCCCCAGCTGGCCTTCCACCAGCGCATCTCCTTCTGCCTCGACATCCACAACATGTCCGTGAAGGTGAGCACAGCGTGTCCCCACGTCCCTGACGGGGACAGCTCAGCACATGGCTCAGGGCTGGCTCAGCTCTGAGCTCCTCCTCCTCCTCTTCTTTTTCTCCAGGCCATGAGGTTCCCACCCAAATCTTACAACAAGGACTTGGAATCTGCAGAGGTGAGATCTCTGCAGCCACTGTGGCCACGGGAAGGATGTGGCTTCTGTCCCCACCTGCCACCAACCTCGGCCTTTGCTTTCCAGGAGCGCCGGGAGCGTGAGCAGCAGGACCTGGAGTTTGCCAAGGAGATGGCAGAGGACGATGACGACGGTTTTCCATGACCCTGGGCCCTGGCTGTACTTTTTTATTTGTCCCTTGGACAGATGGTGGCTGAGCAGGGCCCTCCGTCCCCCCCAGACCCCCTTTTATAAATCCCTGCATGTCTGTACTGTGGGAGGGGACACAGGGGGTTCCCTGGGCCCACACCCCCTGACCACCTGCACTTGTGGTGGGACCCCCTCCCCAATAAACATCCTTAAAAGGATCCCTGTGGTGACATCAGAGCTGATGCCGGGGGGCTGTGAGGGGAGCGGGGCTGGAGGGAGCAGGAGTTGGGGTCTCCACTGGTGCCCTCCAAGCTCCCACAACAGCAACGGGGTCAAACTTTGTTAAACTTCAATTATGACTTTTAAAATAAAAGATGGAAAAATGCCAGCCTGGGTGGCTCCTGCTGTGGGTTTGTTGGGATGGGGAAGGGGCATGGGGCTGGTCTGGGGTCTCTGCTCTCTCCCTGGGGCTAGACACCAGAGATGAGACTAGATCTGATCAGGCCATCCTGGGGGATTGGAGCTTTGTCTCAGTGGTGCTGGGAGTGGCCCCAGCAGCTCCAGGGTGGTATCCCAGCAGGATTCCCTTGGGAAAGGCACAGAGCCCCCTTTGTGCCCCACAACACCAACCCTGGCAGTGATGGGGACAGGGGACACGCAGCCACTCTAGGTGGGTCCCATCAGCATCTGGGATGAGTTCTCTGAGAAAATCTGGGAATCTCCCAGCCACACCCAAGCCGGGATAGCAGCCAGGGCTGCAGGTCAGGAGTGGGGTTGTCCCAGCCCATTCCCACTCTGGGGGTCTCCGGGGGAGACCAAAGGCAAGAGCCCAGCTGGGGGGGCTGGGGCTGGCACTGGGGACACGGGGACATCCCGGGAGCACTGGTCTGTTGGCCGATGTCAGGAAGGGGCTGAGGGTGCCCGGGTTGGGCCCCGGGAAGAGGAAGGGTGACCACGAGGCTGAAACAGAACAGAGTGCCTGGAAAAATCTCTGGACTGAGCAGCTCCAGCCCCGGGGGGGGGTTTGCTGGGCCACCCCCTTCCCCCACCCCCCAACACCCCCGGTTTCGGATTTGAAACCACTTCCTTCCTTGGAAAGCTGACAGGGCCTTTGGGCACTGATTCAGCCCCCCCATGCCCCCATCACAATTCCTGAAAGCACCATCCTGCTGAGAGGGCAGATCGCTCTGGGGTGGTCCCGTGGCTGCTCAGACTGAGGGGACCGTGCTGAGCCCCTCGATGGCCACCGGCTCTCCCTGGCTCCAGGGTGGGGACAGGCACAGCTCGGGGGGGGGCTGTTTCTCCCAAAAATCCTGTGAACAGTCTCTGCTGGCGAGGTCCTTTCACACATCCGGAGGGCAGAACGTTTAGTGCTGCCAGGTTTGAAGGGAGGTCGGCAGTAGGTTCCAGGGCTCACACCTGGCTGTGCCAGGAAGGCTCTGCTTGGTACTCATGGGTTGATTCCAGCTGATGGGGGTTTATTTCCCAGCTGGAGACAGGAACTTCCAGGACTTCCAGCTTCTGGGACTGGTGCTGTGGCTGTACCCCACAGGATGTGGGTGTCAGGGGGTCACCACTAACAGTGCCCCAGAAACTGTACCCTACAAAATACCCCAGTGGATGTGTGGCCCATCCCAGTGCCCACCAACATCTGCAACCTGCAGAGACCGGGTTCCCTGTCCCCATCCCTGTCCCCATCCCTGTCCTCATCCAGGTCCACACAGCCTCCAGGAGGGCAGCGATGGGACCCAGCCAGAGGTCAGGGGTGCAGAATGAGCCTCCCCAGCCGGATGCTGCCCTGGGCTGCCCTGTCCGGGGCTGTGAGGGGAGCGGGTGCCTCCCGTGCCCCGACCGGCCCGTGCCGGGCAGGAGCCGGCCAGCTGGCACCCGCCCAACAGATCCTGGAAGGACTTGCGGGAACCGGCACGAGCCAAAATTCCCTCGTCAACGCAGCGGGGCCGGGAGCAGCCAGCCCTTGCCAAGGGCTGCCCTGGAAGCCTCTTCCCCGTAGGGGCAGAGGGGGGGCTTGGCCCCTCGCGGGTGGGTCAGCCTGGTGTGGCCGGTGCTTGGTGCTGCACATGGCGACTCTGGGCACAACCCGGCCCCACAGCGCCCAGCAGGGCAGGATCTGGCCCCGTGGTGCTGCCCCGAGGAGCCACGGCCCTGGGCAGGTGCCCGGACCGGGTCTCACTTGGCCGCCTCCAGCTGATGCCACCACCATGAAGGTCACACCACCAGCACCCACCCTGATGTCTGGGGCAGCTGACAGCGGGTGCTGCCCACGTGGGCTGGGGATGGGGACAACCCCAAAGTGACAGCAGCAGCGAGAAGCCGCCATCCCCTTGGCCGGTCACCTGCGAGTGACCCTGTGAGTGACCCTGTCGGTGACCCTGCACATGACCCTGCTGTGCTGGGCACTGGCCCACCTGGCCAGTGTAGTGGGAGCCCTGCGAGCAGGTTAATGAGTCACCGAGGCACCACCTGCCCTGTCCCGGCACCCTCCTCAGTGCCCGGGCTGCACCGGGCGGCTGCAGCCACACCGAGGGGCACCGCTGCCCACCGGCCCCGGGAAAGCCCCACGCTGTGGCCGCGGCCGAGCACCCGGTTCGCGAGATTTGCATGCTGTGATTAAGGCAGTGAAGCAATCGCGCTGTTGCCTCATCGGTGAGAATCCCCGAGGCCCGTGCACTATAAATGCCACCCGATCAATGAGCACAGCCGGGCAGGAGCGAGAGGAGCCGGGCCGGGCTGGGCAGGGCCGCACTGCACAGAGGAGGAGACGCCGAGCCGGGCACCCACCATGTGCTTCCTCACCCGTGAGTACTCAGCACCCATGCAGCACCCTCATCTCCCACTGCTCCCATTACACCCGCTTCCCCTCCTGCTCCCACTGCCCCCAAACCACCCCTAAAACCCACTTTGCCCATGGGACCCACTGTCCCCACTGCCCCCAGAGCACCCATAAACCCAGCCTACCTGTAGCACCTGCTGCACCCACACATCCAGAGCCCACTGCTGCTGCCCTCAGCACCGGTCGGATGCAGGGAACACTGGTCCCTCTCCCTTTTTGGGGTCTCTGCCCCTTCCCCAGTCCACGCTGCTGCCACCATCCCCAAGGTGGTCCTGGTTGCTGAGCCCATCCTGGCTGAGGGGTCAGGGCTCCCTGGGGTGGACGCTGAGCCGCTGTCCTCACAGGTGGGCTGGCGCTGTTGCTGGCTGTGCTGCTGTGGGCACCGTGGCGGGAGCTGCATGGGGCACCCCTGAGCGAGCTCTCAGGGGACCAGGACTTCCAGCTCTTCCTGCAGAGGAACCTCGAGTTCACCCGCAAGATCCGCGGGGACGTGGCTGCGCTGCAGCGCGTGGTGGTGAGTCCCACATGCTGCGGAGGGGGGATGGCAGCCACTGTGAGGTCACAGATAAGGTGACCCCCTCCCTGCCCTTATCGGCATCGCAGGGCCAGCAGCCAGCAGTGTCCCCTGCACTGGCCAAGGCTCAGCCCCGGGGTGTTGGGGCACCCACCGGGGACACGCGGTGACCGTCCTGGGTGCACAACAGCCACACTTCCACACCCATGGCATCGGGTCCACTCCATGCCCTCCCTCCTCCTGGCTGGGCTGCACAGGGTCCCATAGCCCAGCGATGGGATGTTGGGGGGTGCTGGGGGTGTCGGGGTCCTCTGGTATCCTCACCCTGTCCCCTTTGTCCGCAGTGTGACACCCTCCAGCTGTGCACGGAGGACGAGCTGCTGCTGGTGCGGCAGGACCTGGACATCGCACAGGCGCCGCTGGAGCAGTGTCACAGGCGCACCTTCCAGGCAGTGAGTGCGGGCAGCCCACCCCTCCCATGAGCTGGTCAGCTCTGTCACGGCTCGGGGCACCCCAGAACCCTCCGTGTCTCGGTGGCCAGGCCACACCTGGCCCCACTGACCACGCCATGCCCACCACAGGAGACCTGCTTCAGCCAGATCCGTGCCGGGCTCCGCATCTACCACGGCTCTCTGGCCACCATCCGAGCCCTGCTGCCCGGGCACGCTGGGCTGGTGGAGACCCTGCAGCTGGACATGGCCAACCTGTCCTCCAACATCCAGCAGCAGGTGCGGGGGCAAAGGGGGGGGACTTTGTGGGGACAGGTGGGTAAAGCAGGTGCTGCATCCCAAAGGAGGGGTGGGCACGGTGGGGGCTGCATTCACAGGGATGCGTGGGCAGGGTGGGGGCTACGTGCCCAGGAGGGCATCTCCAGGCCTGCAGCTGATGCCTCTGCCTCTGCCTGGCTGCAGATGGAGGACCTGGGCCTGGCCACGGTGACGTACCCCACAGAGAACCAGGACCCCGTCCCCACCTTCTCCTCCCACTTCCACCACCAAGTCGGCGGCTTCTTCATCCTGGCCAACTTCCAGCGGTTCCTGGAGACGGCGTACCGGGCACTGCGGCACCTCACCAGCCTCTGACCCCTGTTTGTGGATGTCCTACCTGAGGGACATCCCGGGAGCGCCCCATTTCCTGCTTATTTAATATTTATGGCTATTTAATATTTATCTGTCTGGGGATGCTCCCCTGCCCGCGGCCCCAGGCAGGCGCCAGGGGATCCCGCGGTGGATCCGTGCACAGGTACCTGTGCAGCATCACCCTTGTTTAATATTTAAACACAAGCGTATCTCTGCTACGAGGTTCTGGAGCTGGGCTGAGCCCCCACAGCTGCTGCTGGCACGGCCCGTGCCTCAGTTTCCCCACAGCTTGCACTGCTGGGGCTCCTGCAGCATCCCACGGGAAAACGCCTTCATCCCAGGATGAGGATGCTCCAGAACAGCATCTCCCTGTCTGGGCTGCAGCCTGCAGGGACACATCTGATGGGTGTTATTTCTAGTAATTAATATTTATTAGCCATTAAGGAGGGAGGAGAGGGAAGATGGAAGAACCATGGGATGCAGCAACCTCACCAGGATGAGGCTTTTCCAGGGAGCCTCAGCACTTTGGGGAGCTGCATCTCTGCTCTGTCCCCCTTCCCTGCTCAACTTGGAGTACTTATTGCAGTTTAACTTATTTGTGCCCATCCCTGGCCGGAAAGAGCCACTTGGACACATTCCCATCCTCCTGAGCCTGACGCAGCCCCAGTCCCGTGGTTGTGTGGGAGCTCTGGGCGTGGGGGGGTTTTGTACTGTATTTATTGCTGCAGCTGGGTGAGCCCCAAGAAACACCCGCTTTTTTTCTATGTGATAAAAATGGAAATAAACTCTATTTTTGCACTCTCTCTCTGTTCCGCTGTCTCCTGCTTGTGTGGGAGGGAGGCAGAGTGGCCAGGGTGCGGGGACACAGGGACAGAGGCATGGGGGATGAGGGAATGGGACTTCGGGGTGGGGCTGCAGCTGCTGCTGTCAGCTCAGAAAGATGAAATGCAGCCCCCCCAGTGCCCCCCACCCCACGGCCTGAGCCCGCTGAGGGTCAGGAGGTACTGTGGGATGGCCACTTCCTCCCACGCCCGGCAGCGCTGCTTGGGCAAGAGCCGATTCCTAGAAAGCTCCGGAAGCCGCCCGCGCTGGCAGCGCCCGCTGAGGGCACCGGCGCCATGCCCAGAGCTGGTTTGTGGGCTCATCCGGGGGCTGGTGGCACTAGGGGACCCCAAACGTCCTTCTGCTGCTGCTGTGACACAGGGAATCTGCCCCAGAGCTGCCCAGGGATGTGCTGTGGTGGAAGGAGGCTTTCAGCAGTGAGGAAGGCAGGGTGGATGGACAAAGGGGGCAGCCCTCAATGTGGCTGAGCAATGCCAGGGGAGCCCTGAGCATCTCCCCTGCCCCAGAAAGCCCCTAAGGGCACCCCCAGGCTCTCCCCAATGGGTGTTTGCCCACCCTGGGCTGTCCCAGCTTCACCAGCCCCATTTCCTGCCACCGGGCCCATGCTCACATCCCATGACCACCAGCATCCCTCACCACACTCATCCCAGTGCTGGGGGGTGCCAGGGCTCCCAGTTCCAGCCTCCCAACTTCCAGCCCTGGGCAGGGGCTGGCGCAGGCTGGAGCCCCAAGGTCACGAACTGCCAGGGGGAAGCCCTCACCCACAGGGTGGGCAGTTCCCTCCTTCCTCCCCCCACCTCAGGGCTGCTTACAGAAAACCCCCTTCTCCTGCTCCAGCCCTTTCCTGTAAGGGGAAGTGCTGGTGCCAATGCCAGGCATGGAGCTGCCTCGGCAAATATTGACAGAGCTGGGAAGGCCACGCCAGGTCCTGCTCTTTGCTCAGGGCTAACGGTAAAGAGCCGCCCCTGGGCGAGCAGAGGTGCCCGGGCGGGCCGGTGCCAGCGCAGGGTGGGATTCACCCCGGTGCCAGGCTCGGGGAGGCTCTCCTGGCCCATCCCGGGTGTGCCACGGCTCCATTATCCACCCCGCCCAGCCCCGCAGCTGCTCCCGGCTGCCCCGGATCGGGACCAGGGGCTGGACCCCTGGGGCCAGCGGGAAGGGGGAGGATGCTCTCTGTGTGAAGGCCAAGGACCAGCAACACCCGCAGCTACCCCGAGTGCATCGGGGTCTCTCCCTCCGGCACAGCCTGGGGGCTGCCAGGAGCTGAGCTCATCCTGGGATCAGATGGGGTCACCATCCCGCTGCCTCTTCCCTGGCCAGCACTGACCCAACCTCTGCAGCTCCAGGATCCCCCTGTGCCCCACCTCCCTTCAGAGCCTCCCAAAACAGGGCTGGGAACCCCACTGGTGCCGAGAGGGCAGAGGCACAGCCCAGCCCAGGAGTGGGCTCGGAGTCACGGCGCCCTGAGGGAAGGGCTTGGTGCCTGCTGGCCCTGCTTTCCCCTTTCTTGTGAGTCAACAGCAGAGGAAGGGGCAGAGGTGCAGCCGCTCTGGCACTGCCACTCCCTTGGGGACAAGAGTTCATGAGACAAGAGCTCTTGGTGGATTCACTGCTGGAGCAGCTGGCAGGGTGTGGGGACAGTCCTAGGGGAGCTTGTCCCAGCACGAGGCCGCTGTGGTGCTGGTGAGGCTGCAGTTACTCACCCACCGCCCGTGCCGTGCTCACCACAGACTGAACTCATGGGGAGGAATTCCTACAAGAACTCACACTCATGGGGAGGAATTCCAAAAAGAACTCACACTCACGTGGCAGAATTCCCAACAAGATCCTGCTTGTCCCTGATGGCCCAGCAGGGAAGCATCCCTGCTCCACCCAGCACTGTGCCCACTCCCAGTCAGAGCACCACAGGCAGCCCACCACCCACTCTCAGGTCCAGGACAGGGTGAAGGAGATTTCTCCTCTTGCCCAGCACAGGGCTTGGCCACTGGCTCCCCATCACCCCCAGAACTGAGGAGTTTTGGGGTATCCCAGAAGTCCAAATGAGATGAGGCAAAACCTGGTTGTACAAAAGGGTTGATCTATAGAATAAAAAAAATTAGGAGGTGTCTCAGTCTCAAAAGTGCCATGAGGCAGAGCAAGGAGATGGCTCCGTGTGCTGAGGGAGCAGCCCTCCAGCACAGCAGCTGCAGTGACAGAGGCCATCCCAGCCATCCAGACCAGCAGGGAGATCCCTGGGCTCCTCAGGGATCCCCCCTGGCCGGAGCAGCCCCGCTCACAGCGCAGCGATGGCCTTGGCGGCGACACGGCGGCCCAGGGGCAGGCTGAGGTCAGTGATGGCCAGGACAATTTTGGGACTGGACATGGTGGACACCTTCACCAGCTCTGAAACCTGCCCAGGGACAGAGGAGAAGCACAGGTGAGTGTCACCAGGAGCCTGGGATGTGCTCATCCTGTGGGAGCCTGGGGCACTCCCCGAGCAGGGAGTGTCACAACAGGGGTGTCACAGCCGCTGGACCCACCATGGTGAAGGGCATGAACTGGAGGATGCTCCCACGGCTGCCCTGCTCCAGGCACTCCACACACTCCTCCATGAACCACTGGACAAACTGGGTGTGGGTGCCAGCTGTCTTGGCCCCCAGGATGGAAGAGATGAGCAGGAAGAGGTTTGCTGTGGGGACAGGGAGAGAGCAACAGTCAGGTCACTTCTGGGAGGCTGCGGGTGGCCTGAAGTTCCCACTGGTGTCCCAGTGGTTGGATGTGACCCCAAGGACCCATCCCCACCTTACCCAGCACCCGGTTCAGCGGGTCCCTCATGCTGACGGTGTGGAGCTGGGAGGCAGAGAGTGAGCTGCTCATGGAGCGATCTGTGGGCAGGAGCACAGAGTCAGGAACAGCCTCATGGCCCCCTTGGCTGAGCCAACGTGCCCACGCTGGCCAGCTCTGGCCACTCGAGGTCACCCAGCTCTGAGAGGGGCTTTGCCATGAGGCAACCCTGTGGAGCAGAAGAGGTTTAGGCCACCTGTACCCGACAGCCTGTGCCAGCAGAGCACCCCAGAAACACAGCACAGATGGTCTCTGCCCCGTCCCCGTCCCCTCTGCCAGCCCACACGGAGCCCAGGCAGGTTTCCCACGCTGCTTTTGGGGTGTGACACGTGGTGTCACGATGAGGAGCAGGGACACACACATTACACATCCTGTGTGCAGGCCAGATGTTCAACAGATGCACAGCAGCCCTCCCATCTCACTGTCAGGGTGCAATCCAGCTATCAGAGCTGAAGCACGTCCAAATCCAGCAGCAAATCCTGGGACAGACTAGGAGGATTGAGCTGACCCCAGCTGTGAAGCACTACTAGGCACTCCTGTGGGAAGAACTGGGTCAGGTCCACTCCAAGGGGATGGGAATTCCCTTGGGAAGGCTCTTGTGCACACCCCACGGCCCCTGCCCAAATATGCAGGATCCACCTTGTGCTGCTCTGAGGATGCTCACCAGAAAAAGAAAGCCCTCCCCCACTTTTCTCATGGAATCACATGAGCTACATGGTGGCTGCAGGAAGCGGCATTTCCACATCACTGCAGCAAATAGCCCAAAAAAGTCCTGAATGTCACTGGGAAGAGGTGGGACTGCCTCAGGAGGTAAAAGAAGATAAGTGAAATAAAGGGAAAAGCCCATATTTCAACAGTAATGAAGCCAACTGAAACTGAAGGTCAATGGATGTGTCGAAAATGAATCTATAGAGTAATTTGGGATAAAGGGAGAAACAATGACCTGAGAATGTCCTGACTCACTGCCCAGGAGTGTGGACAATGTATGTGGGACCCGTGACAGCACCCACTGGGCAGGACATGGACCCCCCCCAGTAAATCCCCTGCCGGAGCTGTCGCAACCCGTGACACTGCAGGGACACGGATGTGACCAGGGGCCTCATCCGCTCTGCTTCAGTCTTGCTAACAGCAGTGGAATGTCAGGATTTGGCCCCAGACATCAGGAATGTCACCTCCAGCTGTGGTCCCATGACGGGTGGCTGGAGGGACACAAAGCCCCCCGAGCCCCTCGGGTGTGGGGCACTGGCATGGAAGGAAGGGGTAATGTCACCCTTTTAAGTTGTTCTGATCAGAAAAATAAAGAAATTGACCTTTCCCAAATGCAGAAACTTCAAGATAACTCAAAAACCACTTGAGAGCTCTAAATCCCCACCCAGCCAGTTTGAGGAGTTTTCTGCAAATACACATTGCACACCCAAAATGGACAGCGAGGCAGGGGAGCTGTCCTCCCTCCCCTCCTGCACTTACTGGGGCTGGAGAGGATGTTGGAATCCTCCTCGTTGGAGCTCAGCAGCCGCATGAGCTTGGAAGGCTGTGTGTCATCCAGCGGGAACAGGCTGATGTAATCCTGGGGGGAGAGGGGGGTCAGCCCCATCAGCCCCTTACCCTGCACAGGGCTGGTGACCCAGCCTGGGCTCTGCACAGCCCCACGGCCCAGGATCTGATCTCTGGTCACCCAGAGCACCCCAGTCTGGGCTGGACACATGCTGACCAGCTCGTTACAGCCCCTTGCCCAGAAAAGAGAAGGGAGAATCCTGAATTTTAAGGTTGGAAGGCCTCAGAGAACCCAGAAAAGCTGGGCAGGGAGTCTGGCTCTACCCACCCACTCCTGCCACCCTCACCTTCCCCAGCCACTGCTGCTTTTGGGCACAGAGAGCCCCAGGCCAGTCCCTGCTTCACCCAGACACACCTCGATGTCCTCCCGGTGCCTCTTCTTCTGCCGGGCCGAGGCCTGGACCTTGCTGTGGGAGGAGTAGGAGCTCAGGGCACACCAAACAGAGAGCCTGGGGACAGAGCAGGGACATGACCAGGTGCTGCCAGCCCACCTGACAATGGGGTGCGGGACAGGGCAGCTTCCTCCTCGGAGTGGGACAGGAGGAAATGCGGACCAAAGTGGGAACTGCTGGCACTGCCAAAGCCAGAGTGGGATTTGGGTAGCTGGGATTCTCATCCCAGCACAGACCATCTCCCCATCTCCCCAAAGAGGCCTTGAGGAGACAGTCTCCATTGCTCTGGGGTCTTACTTGGCCAGGGCCTTCCCAGGGGGGTCCATGAGGGTGTGCCACTTGGAGGAGTCTGTCAGCAGGTTGGGCAGGATGTGGCCCAGCAGTGTCAGTGTCAGCTGCTGCATGTCCAGGCAGAAGATGGCATAGAGCAGCTCCACAGCCCTCAGCGTGTGCTCCTTCCGCGTCTCCTTCAGCAGCTCCTGCAGGGTGGAGGGGAGAGGTGGGCCTGCCCCACTCCCCTCCAGTGCCAGCACTGTCCCAGCACCCAGCCCAGGGACACCCAGGACACTGGGAACACAAACTACACCCATCAGCCCTGGCCTCAGCACCCTGCCCAGCACTAGGGGCAGGGCCCTCCTGCCCCCTCATACCTTGACCAGGTTGTTGCAGAACCAGTACACCCCCCCCATGTGCAGCAGCGTGTCGAAGATGTGGATGGAGCGGCTGTCGACCCAGCCCTTCTCCAGCACCTTGGTGAACACGCTGGTCAGCACCTCCTTGATGGGCTTCTTGGGGGGCAGAAGATTCCAGTAGGGAATGGTGTCCATGCCAGTGGAAGGGAATTTAATCTGAGTGGCCGTTTGCTGCAGGACGTCCGCACACATGTGCTCCAGGATGGAGCTCATGATCACCACGCTGGGGCAGAGAGACGGCGTCAGGCGGGCACCAGGAAGGGACAGCAGGGCACGGAGACAGAGAATGGCACGGCACTGGGAAGGGACAGCAGGGCAGAGAATGGCACAGCACTGGGAAGGGACAGCAGGGCAGAGAATGGCACAGCACCAGGAAGATGGCGTGGCACTGGGAAGAGGAAGAAGGGCAGGAGACAATGGCACTGGAAAGTGGAATCGGGGCAGGAGGCAGCATGGAACTGGGAAGTGGAAGCAGGGCAGGAGATGGCACAGAGTCAGGAAGTGGAAAAGGAGAAGCAGGGCAGGAGATGTGGCACTGGGGAGCAGCTGCAGGGCAGGAACAGGCCCGTGTCCCCGGGCTCACCGCTCGTTGTAGAACTGGAGCGTGTTCTCTCCGTACAGGGGGGTGGCGAGCTGCCGGATCATCTGCAGGGACTTCTCCCGCTCATCCAGGCCCAGCATGCGGACGTGGGCCACCAGCCAGGCCACGGCACACACTGCCATGCTGCACACCTTCCCCTTGATGTTTTCCGTGATTTTCTAAGAGAGGAGACAGAGCAGAGGATGAGCACAGCCAGGTGGATGCACAGCTTTTACCTCCTAGGGCTGTGGGTCCCAACTGCAGGGTCCAAGCCATTCCCTCCTCCATGAGTGACACTGTCCCTGCCACCCACAGGGCAGTTTGGAGCAGGAACAAGGGGTTTGAGCCACATCAGTTTCCCACTTCCAAGTCACAGCAAGCTCCAAGGCAGCTGCCAGAGCGATCAGGGCAGGAGAACAGGGTACCCCAGAGCTTCTGGACCCTTGGCTCCTCCTCAGGACACAGCACAGCTCCACTCTGCACCCCCCAGCCCCACCTGGATCGACTCAAAGGTGAGGACTCCATTTTCCCAGGCATTGAGGATCTCCAGTATGGCGGCCGAGATGCTCAGACACACCTCGTGCCATTTCATCTGCCTGTCGGGGAGAGATGGGGATTCAGACACAGCTGTGGGGCCAGAGGAGCTGGGCTGGGGACGCCCCCCAGACCTGGCAGGGTGGGCACATGGATGGGCTCTTACACCAGCTTCATCTCGGAGGAGTTGTTGAGGAGGGCAACCAGGGACTCCACCTTGGTGGAATCCGGGCGGAAGCAGGGGTGGTCGGGGTTGAGGATCTTCCCCTCCTCGGGCATGCAGGTCAGCATCCAGGTCTCAAAGAAGGGCACCTCGCCTGGAGGGTTGGAATCCGACAGGATCACCTGGAAAGGAACCAACACGGGGTCTGCAAGTCCCAGGGACCCTGCTGAGGATCCCCACCCCGGGGTCTGTCCCCCACCCTGGGTTCTGTCCCCACCCCGGGGTCTGTCCCCACCCCGGGGTCTGTCCCCCACCCCGGGGTGCTCATGGCCGTGGGAACAGCGCCGCCCTGTGGCCTGGAGGGAGAGCCAGGCACTGGTCAGGCCCCAGCAGGGCGCTGGTCAGCCTCTCGGAGGCACTGGTTTCCCTCTCGGAGGCACTGGTTTCCCCTCTGTGGGCTGTGGTTTCCCCTGATACCAGGGGTTCCCCAGCAGAACGCAGCGCAGCTGAGAGGAGAGATGCCAGGCCAGCTGCCAGACCCCACGGGGTCACCGTGTCCGACTCAAACAAGTCCCTTGTCCCCCCACCCCACCAAGCCGTGCATAGGGTCCCGGGGGCCGGGGTCACACAGCCCAGCTGGGAGGGTCCTGTGGGGGCCATGAGCTGGGAACCCCACACGTCACTTCCTCCCCCTCAGCCTGTGTCACCCAGGGGACACTATTTTTGTCCAAAAAAGTTTCGCACATCTGTTCAGCAGCAGCTGGGCAGGAAAGTCACTGGGCTGGGAGGGGGGGATGAGATCTCATTGGACAGCCCTGGGCACATCCAGCCCTGCCTGGTCCCCCCTCCCTGCTCCCAGGGCTGGCTGGGCAGGACCCTTCTCTCCCCCTCTCCGCATTCCCAGTGTTTCGGTATCGTTTCGCCTCCCAGCACACACAGATGTCGAAACCTGGAAAATTTTCATGCAACCAAAGTGCTGCTTCCTGAGCAGGGCTGGGAGTTCCTCCTTGGACAGGGAGGGCTGACACTGCCCAGTGCCAAACTGGAGGGGCAAACTGGGAGTGGGCTGGCGAGCTCCGAGGCCATTGAAAGCAGCATTCCCACTGATCCCACCGCCCATCAGTGGAGCACAGCCCAAGTCCTGCTCCATCACCTGGCACCCAGAGAGCCCCAGGGACAGATTTCCAGGTGACAGACACTGGTGCTGTGCCCTGGGCTATGAAGTGCTGTGGGGACAGGAGGGACAGTGGGGACAGTGACAGGCTGGCCACTAGAGGAGGCTGATAGGCTGCAGCAGCCCAGGGGCTGAGCTGGCAGGCTGAGAGCTCCTCTAAGGATCCAGCCTCATCCTTCCCTTCCCTCACAGGATCCAGTCCCACCCTCTCATCCTCTCAGAGGATCCTTACCTCTGAGCCATAGGTCTGGGCCACATGGCACAGCATGAGGAAGGAGATGTCAAAGAGCAGAGCCCGGACAGGGCCACTTTTGGCTGAGGGAAGAGAAATAAAGACCTTGGGGCTCTCTGGCCTCAACAGGAGGAGGGAAGCAGAACCCCACAGGCACGGGGGCCAGGGCCCTGCTTCCCCCACACAGAGTTTCTAACCCCCCCAGTGTGAACAAAGGGATGTGCCAAGGGCCTCCCCCCACCTCATCTGCCTCTGCTTGAGCTCCCAGAGCAGCTCTGGCCGCCCTCTGGGCAGCCCCAGCCCAAGTGGGGCCCCCTCACCATGGAAGGTCAGAGCACTCCACAGGTTTCATCACACAGAGTCAGAGTCCTTATCTGGGCTGTGCTGACACATCACCCCTTCCAGGGAGGGAGCCAAGGGGCCCCCAGGCTCAGATGGGGAGAGGATGCCCACGGGAACACCTCAGATTTGGGACGGACACGCACATGAAGGCAGCATGTCCCCAGGAGCCCTGCTGGCACAGGGCCCCCGTCCCTGCCAGCACCCCCAGCCGGGCCTGGCACAGCTCAGCTTGCTCTGGGGCCACAGCCAGTCCCAGTTTAATCCAGCCAGGCCCCAGAGCACTCAGAGCATCCCAGCACGGGCAGCACAGCTCCAGTCACCCCACGCACGGACGAACACGCACTCACAGATTTCTCCAGTGATTTGCTTGGTGAATTCATTCAGCCTGGAGGGGCAGAGAGTGGCATTATCAGTCCAACCAGACAATTCCCAACCCTGAGACAAGCAGGGGGCTGCCTGGCCTGCAGACCCCTCAGACTCTAGCCCAGCACAGAGGGGCAGGAGATGCAAGGCCCAGCTCTGCAGACACCCTCCAGCACCACAGGGACAGGTCACCTCCTCCCTGTGTCTGCTCCTTGTGGTCACACAGGTCTAGCCAAGCTGCTCACCCCACACCAGAGGGCTCTCCCCAGAGCTCTGTGGGAGTTTCAGAGCACAGACCCCCAAACAGACCCCCCATGCACCCCGAGGCTGGTCAAGCCACCCTGAGGGAGCCCATCACACAGCCCCACGTGTGTGCTGGTGCATGTGCACTAACCAGGACACGTGTGTCTGCAGAAGGCAGGGACACACTACCCTGGATCCAGGGCTCAGCCATAGCCTTCAGTTTTCTGAACAACCCCAGACCAGCCTAGCTCCAATTCTCTGTCCTGTGCATGCAGAGGCAAAGATGGGATGCTGTGCACTGAGATCCCAGCCCTCCTCAGTGCTCCACACGGCCACAGGCACATCCAGCCCTGTCTACGGGGCAGTTTAGGGGGCTGCCTGTTCCCCCCAGCCCCCTGGCCACCAGTCACAGTGCCACCCAGGTGGACACTCACTTGACAAACTTCCGAGCGAAGGATTTCAGCTTCCCAGTGGCTGCTGCTGCTGCCAGCAGCAAGTCCAGGCTCTTCCCAGACAGCATGTGACCCAGGACCCCCAGCAGGCCCTCGGGGGACTTGGAGTGATCCGCATCCATGGTCTGCAAGCAAAAAAGTAAGAGGAAATGGAAGTCATGGGGAATGTGTGCTACAGAGAAGCAGCAAACTACAGCTTTCAGGGTACAGAGTTATCAGCTGCAAGAGCTGTCCCTGAGACCTTGAGGAGCAGGGACCTGCTGGATTTGGGAGAGGTGGGATGGAGAGCTCTGAGCCCCTGCCACCAGCAGGAAAACATCCCCTGTCACTCAGTAGCAGCAAAACAACCAGAGTGACACAGGGACACGGGGAGTCCCCAGGGAACAGGGGAGATGCACACAGAGAGCAGCTGAGCGGGACGGGCAGAGCTGGCTGGGCTTAGGCTGCTGGCACTGATGACATGCCACCTGACAGTTCCTCCAGCTTCCTGGGAAGGAGGAGGGGAGCTCCTCATCTCCACAATGGAGCAGCAAGGCTCGAGTGATTCCACCACTACTCCACCCCAGGGCAGGGAGAAATCCGGCGCCTCCCAACCACGCTGGCTGTCTGGTTACACTGATGCTGCTGGCAAAGGGCTCCAGGCCTGAGCCCAGCCAGCCCAGCATGGCTGCAGAAGGGCACTCACCTTCAGGATGTTGGTGACAGTGGGCTCAGCCCTCAGGATGAGCCCAGGGTTTGGCTGGATGTTGGCGTTCTCGGCCGATTTCAGGGATGGAGAGTTTTCCTTGTCTGCAGCCCTGAGGGACCCCAAAGAAGGGCCAGTGTGTAGGAATCCCTCACCCTGCATCCCTCCTTCCACCCAGTGGCACCCTCAAGGGACAGCCACTGCCTCAGACCACCACCAGCTGCCTCTCTGAGGGGACAGACTCTGCGTGTACCCAACCTGTCCCAAAAGCAGCATCCCGTCCCCCCAGGCCACCACGTATGTCCCAGTCGCAGTCCCCCAGTGTTGGCACAACTGCTCCCTCATGCTCCCCCCAAAACCAGGTGCTCCAGCCCCACTTGTGGGGGTTTTCCAGACTTTGGTGTGGCTGTACCGTTTGTCGATGAGATTGTTCATGTTGGCCTCAGAGAGCAGCCCCTGCTTGCTGCACTCCTGCAGGAGCAGGCTCATGCAGTTGCAGCTGGAAGAGAGAGGAGAGAGCTGTAGCCCCAAGGAGAGCATTCCTGTCACCCCAGCCAGTGCCACAGGGCAGGGGGACTCGCAAGCTGCCCTCCTGGCCCTGTCCCACCCCTCTGAGGGTGCTGCAGGGTCCAGAGCAGCTCTGGGTGTCACACACGTGACTCAGCTGTCTCACACTCACTGCCTCACTCATGTGGCAGCAGCACGTCCTCAGGAAGAAGAAATGGGATTAGAAACTAACCCAGCCCTGCCAGGAGCTGCGCCAGCACCCCACACTGAGGGCAGGGTGGTTGTGGCATGTGGCTACGTGGCAGCTCTGGCCATGGTGAGCACTCACTTGCAGCGCTGGTCGGCTTTGTCGAGCAGAGGGGTCAACTTCAGCAGGAACTCGAAGGCACAGTTCACATCCTCAGTGAAATCCTGACAAACACAAAGCCAAGCACTCAGCTCACCACGCTACTGGCACAGGCCCACCTCCCCCTGTCCCCACCTGCTCCATCAGGGAAGGTTCTTGGGACAGGGAATATCTCCCCATGCAGATCAGTCCCCACACACAGGCCCCACAGATGGCTCTCCAGTCTCACCTTGTCCCCTTGGGGATACTTCTTGAGTTTAACCAGCACTTGGGGCATCTGAAAGACACAGGGCACAGAGTGACTTGAGGGCAGACCCCATTCCACGGCTGGGACACCCCCAGCAGCATCATCCCACACCAACACAGCTGCACACAGCTGCTCTCCCAGCCCCAGGAAAGCAGCAATTCTGGAGCAGTGTGTGCACCCAGGGGATTTTGTGCCCGTTCCCCTCCACCACCACCTGGAGCCACATTTCCCCCATAACATCTCAGGAGAACTCACTCTGCCACACAAAATGAGGCTGGGCTGAAAAGAGGCCCCTGACAGCAAAGTTAATGTTCAGTGGGTGACAGGAGTGATGGAGTGGGCTCAGGTGGGATGGACCCCAAGGGGCACATTGTGGGGAATGGGGGCACCCTGAGGAGCACATTGTGAGGAGTGGGGGGCATACTGTGGGGTGTTGGACAACCTAAGGGGCACATTTTGGGGTGTGGGGGCATCCCAAGGGGCATCCTGAAGGGCACACTGTGGGTGAGGGGCACACTGTGGGGTTGGAAGGCATCCCAAGGGACACGAGGCGGGGTGAGTGGCACACTGTGGGGTGGGGGATGCCTCGAGGGGCACACTTTGTGGTGTGGGCACCCCAAGGGGCACACTGCAGGGAAGAAAGACTGATTGCTCTGGCAGAGCTCAGGGCTCAGCAGGAGCCAGACCTGCAGCAGCAGGCAGGGACTCGGTGCTGGGGCTGGGCCTTACCTTCAGGAAGGTGAAGGCTGTCCACTTGAGCTCCTCTGTGCCCTCGGGACACTCGATGAGGCCCACAAAACAGGCCTTCCAGATCTCCAGCACGAAGAGCGGGGAGGGGATGCGCTGTGGAGCACACACACAAACCCTCCCAGTGCTGGGCTGGCAGCAAAGCACATCCCCCAACACAGCCAAACCCCTGCAGAGGTGTTGATGGGCTCCCGCTGCTCCCCTGGAGCAGGACCAGCACAGGGAAGACACATGGCCGGGCCCCACAGCCCCGGGCTGCCTGAGCAGAACTCGCTGTCACTTCTGTACCTGCATCCTCTTCACCATCATCAGCTGCTCCACTAGTGGCTGGGTCTCTCCTGTGAGGTTCATGGTGCCCTCCAGCAGCACCACGGCATGCACGGTGGGGAAGCCTGTCTTGTTCAGCTGCTCCGAGTGGACTGAGAGCATGGTGGGGATGCTGGGTGGAAGAGGACAGCCCAGGGTCACTGGAGCCCTGCAGGGACAGATTCCTGCTCCTCCTGTCCCACTCCCATTCCCTGGCCAAACCCCTGACCTTTGCTGCCTTGGGGCAGGACACTGGAGCACCTGTGCCTGGGAGCTCCAAGGCACAGCCAAGCCCTTGGGCCCTGGGAGCAATTCCAGAGGGATCCAGAGCAGGGACAGCAGCCCTGGTGTGGCCAGAGCAGCTGAGGGATAGTAAAAGGTCTCAGGGTCACCAGAGGAGCAACCCCTGGGTAAGACTCTTCTGCAACAGGTCACACCCCTAGCCCTGTCCTCTCTCCTCTGGGCAGCCCCTGCTGGAGCAGGGATCTGAGCTGGGAAAGGACGGGGAAGCAGTGAGCCAGCGTGCAGAGAGGCAGGAGCCCCTCAGTCCTCAGAGCAGGGAGTTTGGGGGACTCAGAGTGAGGCTCAGACCCATTTTGCCCCCTGAGCCCATGGGGCAGCAGCGCACAGCCACCTCTTGATGAGGGACACACAGTCATCAGCCTGGCTCCGCAGCGGGGAGCTGCCAAGGTTGTTCAGGTTCTCTCCCAGTTTGATGAGGGACTGCTCCACAGCGGTCCAGGAGGCTGGGGAGGGAAGGCAGGGATTCAGTGATGGGACACTGGCACATGGGGAAACCAGGCAGGCCAGCTCCAAGGCCTACAGCAGCCCACATGGGCTGAAGAGGCTGGGAGTCCCAACTGGTGATGCAAGCCCAACCCAGGGGTCTGCGGACTCCCAGCAGGTCCCACCCCAAGGCCAGCCTGGCACAGCCTCCTGGCCAGACACAGGCACAGATGAAGGCGTGGGGCTGTGCCAGGCTGCCGGAGCACAGGGCTCACCACGCACCCAGGAACTGCTCATGCAGCCTTCACATTAATTCTGCTCCTCTTCCAAAGGCAGCACGGAGGGGAGGGGGCAGAGAGTGGCACAGAGCCAGGGAGGAGACAAGTTACAGCAACGGGGCTGGAAGATGGATAGGCTTGGAGCTGCAGGGACAATGCGGCAGGAGCCGGGCAGGGGGAAGGGAGAGGTGGCAATGACATCTCTCCAGGGCCAGCGCGCGGGGCAGGGACATACACGTCTCCTCCAGCTTGGCAATGTGGATCAGGGCACGGTTCTTGGTGCTGCTGAGCACCTTCTCCAGCCGCTCCAGGCACATCTTCAGCTGGTTCTCCGCCGCCGCCTGCTCCAGCGGCTCCTTCACCTTCTCAGCGTAGAAGGTGGCGCAGCGCAGGAGCCAGGTGAGGGCACTCAGCAGCGCCCGGCACAGGCTGATGCACTCCTCGGCCTTGCCGTGGCAGCTGGGACGGGAGATAAGAGGGAATATGCTCACTGTGTCCGTGGAAACTGAGGCACGGACACTGGGTAGGCTGGGGAACCCAAAACCAGGTCCTGCGCTCCCGGCCCGCTCCTCTGCTGCAGATCCCAACCTGCTCATCCCACCAGCATTCCTGCTGTGCCAGGGGGAAGGAGACACCCCCACCCCCCACCATGCAGCCTCCTCGCTGGCCTCTCCACTACAGGGAAACTTTCCAAGCTTTTAATCAAATTATCTTGCTAAGAGAGGCTCAGCATTGATCAGCGCACTGCGAGAGGTGAACGCTTTCCCCTCCTGATGCACAAATCATCGGGGCCAGAAGTTTTGATCAAATTAAGCAGAGGATCAGAGCAGGCAGGAGCGGATTAAGGGCCGGCTCCGCAGTTGGCCAGCGACAGCTCCTTGTCAACATCTGCCACTGATGCATATTCATTGCTGCTGCTTCATTTCATCTCATTGAAGAGCCTTCCTCATCCTCCTTCTCCTCCCACTGTCCCTGCCACACGCTCCCACCTCCCAGAAGAGGCTGTCAGGGGTTAACAGGAAGATTTCTGAGCTTCCTAAAAAAGTTTTTGTGGCCTGAATTGTCTGGACTCCCCTGGGTCCTGCAACACCACCGGAAGACCATAAAGGAAAAAAACAAGGCAGTGCCTGGGGCAGCACAGGCAGGACCAGACTGGGACACACAGCTGGGGCCTGGGAAGGTGCAGAGGGAAAGGAAATAGAGACCCTCAGACCATGGGTCTTACACCCACCCCATCTGCCTGAACTGGGCAGGAAACCACAGTGAGGTTTATCTCAGAACAGGGGGGGGTTTCTGGCAGCTTCCCACAAAGCTGGTGGGGCTCGGATTTCCTCTGCTATCCCTGTGCTGGCACTCACGAGGCAACAACTCACAGCAACTTGGTAATGGACACAGAGCTGGAGGGGGAACCTGCCTTCCTCTGCCACTATGAGTATTCTGAGATCAGACAGGACCCCCAGGCTCTGCTGCAGCCCCCCAGGTTCCTGGTTCTGCTCATGGCACAACCTGGGCAGAGATGGCAGTGCTGGAATGCCACACAGTACCTGAGGCGGTCACAGAACATGTCCATGATCTCCAAGAGCGACTGGACACACAAGTCCCGGGAGAAGTCATCAAACTAGAGCAGGGGAACACAGAGAGGCTTCAGATGGGGACTGCTCCGGCAGCTCGACATAAGCTCAAGCCCTTCCTCCAGGGCCGGGCCAGGCTCTGCGGCCACAGGACACTCCCCCTGGCAGCTGCCCAGAAGCCACTTGAATGAGAAGTAGGTCAGAGCTGTCTGTCGGCCAGGTCGTGCCCTCCCGGGGTGGCGAGAGGCGGTGGGGCCGCGGCAGCAGGGCCGGGGCTGGGTTTTCTCCGCAGCCTCAGGCCGGAGCTGCGCTGCCCTGGCGCGGCGCTGGTGGCCGGACGCCAGCCCCTTGCCCACCCCCGGCTCGGTGGGGCTGGCAGCGCCAACAGCACGGCCGGCCGCGGGGCTGGGGGCGGGGGGCAGCAGAAGGGCGGCTCCCCCGCCTCCTCCCGGAGCAGATGGGGAGCCCCGCCGGGCCGGAGCTTGCCCGCAGCTCCGCGCTGGGCCCACGCTGCGCTGAAGGAGGAAGGCTGGGCTGTCAAGGTCAGCGCTGTGCCCGCCCCTCCGAACGGGCAGCGACGCGGCACCGGCTAACAGCAACGAGCCCGAGCCCTTCGGAGCAGAGCTGGGCTAGGCTCTGCTCTACCCTCCCCCGCGAGCACGCCCTCTCCCCCGGATCGGCGCTGGGACCGCTGGAGGGGTCCCCACCTCACCAGAGCTTCACGGCACAACTACAAGCTCAGTCTGCAGTCCCCCAAAATTTTCAACGCTGCCTGCCAGCGAAGTTCTCCTCCCATCCCCATAACAACGAGGTGGGGGAAGAGAAACCATTCTCCCTGAAATCATTCCTCCTTTGGTCACCCTGAGTAGGGGCCCTGAGGTGACCCCGACAAGGACGAGATGGGGGTTCTGTCATAGCCTGTGAGGCGCTTCCCAACACAAACAGAGGCAGCCACGGAGGGTGCTCAGTGTCCCCATGGAAGCAGCACAGGGACACAGAGCACCCGTGGGAAGCCACAGCTGAGCGTGGTGTGTGGCTACAGCCGCCTGGCCCAGGCCCTGGCAGCTCCTCCATGGCCAGCTCCGATCCCCACAGCGCTGCCAGCACCGCCGGCCGCAGCGGGATGTGGTTTCCGGCACTTGGGATGGGGTTACACACAGGCCGGGAGCCTGCCAGGCCCCCCAGGGCAGAGGGACAAGGCACTCACACCCCCAAAACCCGCTGGGACCCGCGGCAGCCCATCCCCAGGGGGACATGGAAAAGCTCAGGCGTTAATCTGCGCTGGCTGCCCGCTGCTGACTCAGCCCGGGACGTCGCTTTCCACTTGACCTATATTTGGTGGGAGTTGTGGGGAGGGAAAGGGATCCATGGGGTTGTGGGTAAAGAGTGAAACCTCTGAGAGCACCTGTCAGAGCCGTACCTTGCTGATGGCCATCAGCACCGTGGAATAAGACACCATCTACAACAGAGAAAGCCAAAACAAGCGCGGTGTCACAGGGGCTGTGTGCCGGCACCGCGCTCGCTCGTTGCTGAGGAACGGCAAGGTCAGGGCATGGCCCCACTGCCTGTCACCGCAGACAGGGCCGGGGCCGGGGCGCTGACCCGGCACAAATCCAAACAGACATTTTTAGGTGATCGCTGATGTGTTTCACACAAACTTTAGGCGATATTAAATGCCAGGATACGAAAGCGTGGCGCTCACAGCGAGTGCAGAGCCTCTGGGGGGGCAGAATTCCCACCCTGGGCGATGGCAGAGGCTATTTATGGAAACATCCCTGCCCAGGGCACGCGCTGAGCCCTCCACTGCCTGCCCCAGCCCCAGAGAGGCTCAGATGGGGGTTTGGGGTATCTGCCCAGCCCAGGAGAGGCTCACATGGGGGATGTGGTGTGCCTGCTCACCACCAACGACCCAGTTGCTTTGCCCAACCTTACTGATGCTGCAAGGTGACCCCTCAGCAGCACCAGCAGGTCCTTACCTGGGAGCTGATGGCGTATTTCAGGTAGGATAAGATGAGTGGGTTTGGGGACGGCCCAATCATGGCCTGCTCCAGGAGAGCCTCTGCAAGGAAAGAGGGTCCCAGGTCAGCACGTGAGGACAGACACGCTCTGTCCTCCCCTCATTCCACAGGGAAGCTGGCAAAGTCCAACTGTACCAACCACAGTGACTCCACACCAGTTTTCTCCTAAATTCACTGAATCCCACAACTTTCTAATCCCTGATGGGCACAAGCTGGTGAATAATTCAGGCAGAGCTCACAGTCTCCTGCTAACACAGCTCTTTGGCGCTCCAGCCTCAAAACTGCTGCTGCTGCTCTCCACATTCCCCTCCCTCCCAGTTCTTGCCAGGAGGCTCCTGCAGCCTCCACTGAGTGCCCAGGCACCTGGGGCTGAGCTTGGGGCCACCAGTCCCCTGCACTGGGCGCAGCCCTGCCCGTCTGGCCCTCGGTGGCCTGAGGGGCTCTGCCCGTCCCATCTGCTCAGCCAAGCCTTTAATTGTCCATTTGAACCATGGCAGAGTGCAGGAAGAGCCTCCCCGAGCAGGCCTCGGGCTGTGGCGCAGGCTGCAAGTAGGTCAGAGCACCCAGATGTGAAAGGGGGAGCAGCAGCCGGGTGGGAAGCTGTCACCCCAAAGCCCAAAGAGGAGGAGAAGCCGAGGAGGATCCCGAGTGCGGGAGAAGGAGACTCCCTGGGTCTCACTCCAAGGCTGAATCCTGGGCCAAGAGCGTCTGGGATGAGGACAGAAGGCTGGTGGCAGCCGTCCCCTCCCCAGCCCATCCCAGAGTGTCACCACGAGCCAGCCACATGCTGCTCCCTGCTGCAGACATGTCAGCAGCGATCTGCCAGGCCCTGCCGTGATCCCGGCAGCTCGTGCCAGCTTTCCCTCCTTTGTACTTCCAAGCTGAAAGGCACGAGCTTGGGAAAGGACAGCTCTGGGGGCTGTAGTGAGGAAGGGAGCTGCTGTTCCAGCCATCAGGACCTCGGGAATGGGCTCTCCCTGTGTGCACACAATGCTCAGGGTCAGGGCCAGAGTCCTGCCCGTGTGGCTCCCAAAAGGAAAAGGGGACACAGCTCCTTCTCCTCCTGGCAGAGGAGCTGCCCCAAAGATGCCACTGAGCCCTGGGTAAATGTGAGCCAGGAGAAACCCATTCCTGCAGAAATAATCGGGAATTATCCTCCCTGCGTCTGTTTTTGGGGATACACAGATGAGCCCAAGCCAAGCACCCCACAGGCCTCGCTGCCAGAGGAGCAGAAGCCGGTGCCACCAGGGTGGGAACAGACACCCGGGAGCCCCGGGGACCAGCTGGGCAGCAGCAGGACTGGCCCTCAAGCCAACCACCCCCACCAAATCCATCCAGAGCAAATGCATCCCCCCACGGCCACAGCTCCATTTGGCCCCACCAGCAGCACCTCAGAGATGACAAACCCAGCAGGGACAGCTCAGCAGTGGGGACAGCGTGTGACAAAAAACAGACACCGACAGAAAATCCAATGGGAGGATGAAGAGAAGGGAAAAACATGCACAGGGGAAAGATCCCCACACTCAGAGGGGTGAGAGCTGCTGCCTGTGTGGGACTGGTTCCTTTAAACTCCCTGGAGCAGCAGCTCTGTTTATTTATCCCGGGACTTGCTGCACAGGGAAAATCCCAGCACCAAGTTTCTATA
The DNA here is from genome assembly GCF_026979565.1 of Vidua chalybeata. Lineage (NCBI taxonomy): Eukaryota > Metazoa > Chordata > Aves > Passeriformes > Viduidae > Vidua > Vidua chalybeata. The sequence continues at coordinate 733,337 of NC_071555.1, read as the reverse complement.
ATTAGCAAGAGAGCCTGGCAAATCTTTAAACCAGTCCTAGCCTTTGGCAGGATTTCTGTGAAATGCCCTTGAATTGGGCTGGGAAGCAGCCTTGGGAGCAGCACCTGGCTGCTGTGCAGCGCTAGAATCAGGAAATCGGGGAATCATTAAGGCTGGAAAGACCTCCAAGAGCATCTCACCATAACCCAAGTGCCCTGGAGCCACATCCACATGGAAACTCCACCACAGCCTGTTCCAACGCCTAACCACCCTTCCAGTGAAGAAACTTCTCCTAATTTCCAACCTAGTTCTCTCCTGGCTCAACTCAAAGCTGCTTCTCCTGTCCCAAAAGCTACGCTGTGCTCTCCCCTGAACCCTCCCATGGGGAAAAAGGAGGGAATGACCCCAAAACGGAGCCAGCGGGGTGGGAAAGGGGTGGGGGCAACAGTTGGGAATGGGCTGGCATGGTTGGGAATGGGAATTCCGGCGTGAATAGCGGTGTGGGAAGGGGGGAGCCCAAAATGCGACAAGGGACCCCATAATACCCCTGCCTGCACCCCAAAGAGGGGAACACTGGGGCCAACACCCAAATACACGCGCGGGGACCCCCAAAACAGCCCAGTGTGCCCAGTAAGAAGGGGGAACCCCCCGCCTCCCCCCGACCTGCCAGGTTGAGGATGTCCCAGGTGGCTCCGCGGGGGAAGAACCGCTTCATGTTTATGGCCCATTGATAGTCGCTCCAGCGCTCCTTCCAGGCCTGCAGGATGGCCTGCTTCAGGTTCACCACCTTCATGGTCACCCTGCGGACGGACAGCTCAGGGCGAGGGGGACGGAGCCCTGACCCCGCCGGGCAGGGCAGGGCAGGGCAGGGCGGGCCGGCGAGAGCGGGGAAGCGGCCCAGCGGCTTCGGAGGGCCGCAGCTGGGGCTCTGCCCGCTCCCCGGCCCTGAGGAGCGCGGAGCCGCCCCGGAGCCCGTCGGAGCCCCTAGGAGCCCCCGAAGTCCGGTGGCCGCGGTGGCCGCGGGTCCCGCCGGGTCCCGCCGGGTCCCGCCGCCCCTCACCGCGGCCCGGCGCCGCCCTCAGCGCTTGGGCACCGCCATTGCGGCACCTGCCAACAAGCCGCACGCTGATTGGGCGACGGGGCACGGCGGGCGCAGGGGGCGATGGGAGTGGTAGTTCGGGGGGCTAGGCCGGGCGGGGGCGGGAGTGAGTGTGCAAGGGGCGCGTGGAAACGGGGGGCGAGTGTGCAAACACCGCGGTGAGAGTGCAAGCACCGTGCGGGTGAGCAAACGGGGGAGGGTGGGCTAGCACGGGATGTGTGTGTGTGTTGAAACATGGGGCTGAGTGTGGAAATCGGACTTGACTATGCAAACACCAGGGGTGAGTGTGCAAATAGGGTGTGTGTGCAAACACGGGGTGAAAATGGGGGGTTGCAAACACGGGAGTGTGCAAACAGGGGCGGGTGTGCAAATAGCAGGGGCGTGGAAAGGTGCGGGGGGACAAACACGGGGGGAAGGGAGGAGGAGGGTGCGTGTGAAAATGAGGAGTCGTGCAAAAACGGGGCGTGTGCAAGAACAGCGGATGTACAAAAACGGGGCGAGTGTAAAAACAAGGGATGTGCAAAAATGGTGCGAAGGGGTGAGCGTGCAAAGGCTCTAGGGTGCCAGCACGGGTCTCCCAGCGTGTTTCTCCGTGTGCGTGCGCAGGTGTGCGAGCGTGTGCGCGCACACGGGACTGCACGCGCGCGCACGTGTGCGCGTAGATGCGCAGGCGATCGCGTGCGCACACGCGTGAGCGCAGCTGTGCGCACCAGCGTGCGAGCGCAGAGGTGCGTGCGCGTGCAACCACACGAGGACTGCGTGTGACACGGGCAGGCCTGTTCACACGTGTGTGGATGCACGCGACTCTGTGTGTGTGTGTTCTTGCACACGCATGCAGACACCAGCACCCCCCCCGGGCAGGTGTGCACACACGGGTACCAGCACAGGGGTGGGCACACACACACGGGCGTGCACGGCCGTGTGCTGCAGACACACGTGTGTGCACACACGTGGCACCGCCATGGGCCTGGGCTGCCCCCCCCCACCACCCCCTCCCTGCAGTACCAGCAGCTAAAAATATCCCCAGGGATGGTGCCAGCCGTTGCCATGGCAACGGGAGGATGGGGAGCAAGGCTGGGGGGCAGCCCCCCAGAACTGCCAGCCCCCCCCCCTCCAGTACTCCCAGCACCCCAGAATGCCCCCCAGTAGCCCCCCAACACCTCCAGCATCCCCAGAACCCCCTGCAACCCAAACACCCCCGGGCCTCTGCACCCCAAAAACACTCCCGGCCCCACCCCCCCCCCCAAACCCTCAGCACCCCCAACACTGTCGGTACCCCCAGAACTGCCCAGGGGGACCCCCAAGGCTCAGGGGGCTGGGGTGGGAGCTCAGTCCCCCACTGCCCCCGCTGCTCCTGGGGGGGTTTTGCGGCCCCTTAATTCCCCGGTTAATCATTCATGGGGCCGGGGCGCAGCAAATCCCCCCGTGCCGGGGCCGGGATTAGGCGGGCCAGGCGGCGAGGGGCCCCGGCAGCGGGGGGGAGACCCCGGCACCGGGGGGGGGGGGGGTCCCGCCGGGGGGAGCCCTGTCCATGAGGAGGGATTTCCTGTGCAGGGGAGGGGGCGCATCCCACAGCTGGCCGGGGAACAGGCACCGCGGGGGTCCCCAGGCAGGAGGGGCTCTGAGGAGCCCTGCTGGACCCCCACCCCCCCCCCCCCGCCACAGCACCCCCAAACTCCGGGGCAGGGGGTGGTGGCGCTGGCAGGGTCGGGGGCGGCGGGGTGTGCTCGGGGGGTCGCAGCTCCCCGGGGCGCCGCGGGGGCGGCCGGGTGGGGGGAAGGCGTCGAGGCCTCGGCGCTTTGGCAGGGCGCCCCGGCACAGCTGCCTCCGGCCCGGGGCCGGGGGGGCCGGAAGGGGCCGGGGCCGTTCCCAGCGCCGGGGGCAGGCGAGGGGCGAGCGGGGGCCAGCGTGAGGGGCTTCCCCTTCCCACGGGGTCACTGGGATGGCTGGGAGCTCTGATGCCCCGTCCTGCTGGTGGTGGGTGCTGCCCCATGGGGGTGTCCAGTGCTGGGGATGGAGGTGTCTGGTGTCATCCCCTTCCTGGGGGTCCCGGGGGGCACCACTGCTGGCTTGGGGCTATACATTTAGTGTGCCTGCCACAGAGCAGCGGGGTGAATTTTAATGAGCATGTCCCGGCCGACTGCCTGCGCCCCAAGAGCAGCACAGCCCCTCTAAATCCCAAATCCCCCCCAGATCAGGGTCTGCCACAGGGCACAAGGTGCCCACCCGGCTGGGGCAGTGCAGAGAGACCTGTGGGGAACCTCACTGGGGACGGGGAGCTGGTGATGAGAGCGAGAGGCGCCTGTCCATATGCTCCAGAGGGGCCACAGGCAAACTCCAGCCCTGCCTCGGTTTCCCCAATGGGATGGGGGCTGCCAGGCAGCCTCAGGCAGGGGGAATCTGGGGACATGAGGTGGTGTTGAGAGGACCAAGCCCCATGGGCTGGGGGGCAGGCAAGCTCGGCCACAGCGTTATCGCGGGCAGACGGCTGCGGGGGGCCGTGGCCGAGCCGTGTTTGCTGAGGATAAAGTGTACGGAACAGGCAGGGGGGGGGACGGGGGGGCCGTCACGCTGCTGCTGCCCCGCCACGCTGGGGCCGCCAGCCATGCGGATGAGGGCCCCAGGGTGACCCGGGGACCAGGGGATTCCTGGGGTCTATGGGGACACCCACTAGCAGTCCCGGGTGTCACTCTCCTCCATCCCCTGGGGACCACCTTCCCCTGGGGACTCTCATTACCCGGGGATCACCATCCCCTGGAGATCCCCCGCTCGCCGGGTGGCACTGCCCCCTTGTTGTCCCCATTCTGAGCAGCACCCGTGCCCTGAGAGCCGCTGGCCCGTGGGGACCCCCCCCCGCCCCTTCCCTGGGTGTTGCCTGCGCTCCCCGAGTACGGGAAACCATCCCCTGGGTACCCCCCTCCCGAGGAAACCTCCATCCCTTGGGGACCCTCCTCTCCTAGAAGCCTTCATGCTCGGGAGACCCCCCATCCCCCTCATCCCCTGGGTGCCACCGCACCGCCTGTGCAGCCCAAGGGAGGGGGGTACCTACGGGGATGGGGGGTGGGGGCGGCCAGACTGAACCCCTCGGGGGTCCCAGGGCCGAGCTGCGGGGCTCCGGGCGGGGGTGTGGGGGGGCGGCAGAGGCGCTTTAAGCCCGGGCATGACGGGACGTGTAGTCCGGGGAGGAAAAGGGGGGGCTGGGAGCAGGGGCTGCTGGGAAGGGGGTGGGGTGGCACGGGCGGGTCGGGGGGCTTCGGGGGGCGACCCTCAGCGCCCTCCCCAGTGGTCCCCCCGGGCTGCCAGTGCACGCCGCCATCCCCAGCCCCGCGGCGGCTCCGGGTCCGGCCCCACAGCGGGGTACGACCCCCGTTCTCCCCCGTCCCGCACATCCCCCGGGGGGCGCAGGGGCAGGGCCCCCCGACGTGCGGGTGTCCTGCGGGGCCGTATCCTGCCCGGGGCGGGGTGGATCTGAGTGGGACCCCCGTGTCTGGCGTGTGCCCCTCCACGGGCCGGGCTGGGCACCCCGGGGTGTGGAGCTGCCGCCTGCCTCGTGGGCACTGTCACCAACCCCCATGGGGACTGTCCCAGATCTCCATGAGCATCATCTCCACCCCGCCGCCACGCAGCCAGGGCACCGTCCCAGCCCTTTCCTGGGTGCTGTCCCCAAATCCTGTAGTCCCCACTGTCACTACCGCAGCATCGCCGTGGGCACCGTCCCCAGCTCCCTGCCCTGCGCTCGTGGACACCAGGTTGTCACTGTCACAGCATCCCCGTGGGTGCTGTTCCCAGTCCCTGTGGGCACCATCCCCGCCCTGCCACGGGCATCCCCCCGGGCCTCCCCGGGCACCGTCTCCGCTCCCCCTTCGGTACAGCCCACCATGCTGTGGTCGCCATCCCCCGCCCCTGTTGTCACTGTCACGACATCCCCGTGAACACTGTCCCAAACTCCTGTGGGCACCAGCTTCACCCCACCACAAGCACCGCCCCAGGGTCCCGGAGCCCCAAACTCCTGTGGGCACGGTCCCCAGCTCCCTGTGGGTGCCGTCCCCAACCCCCGTGGGCACTTCCCCTAGCCCCCCCCCTGCACACAGCCGCCCACCCTGCGCTCACCACCCCCCGTCCTCGTTGTCGCTGTCACCCCATCCCCGTGGGCACCGTCAGGGCTCCCATCACGCACCCTGCCACGGCCACCGTCCCCCACCCCGTGATCCCCGTGTCCCCATCCCGGGGTCACCCTCCCACGGTCCGCGCGGACCCCGCCGCTCCCCCGTGGGTCCCCCACGCGGGGCCGGGCGCGGCGGGTGCAGGAAGCGGCTGCGGCCGGCGGAGGGGGCTGCGGCCGCGGCGGAGCGGAGCGGGCGGGCGGCGGGGCCGGGGGAGGGAGGAGCCAGCGCCGTTCGTCCGCCGCCGCCGCCGCCGCTGCGCCCCGCTCCGCTCCGCGCCCCGCACCGCCGCTCCGAGCCCCGCTCCGCGCCCCGCACCGCCGCTCCGCGCCCGCCGCCGTCCACCTCAGGTACGGCCCGAGCGGCCCCGCCGGCCCGAGCGGCCCCGCCAGCCCCCGGTTGTTTACCGCCGCCCCCCCCGGGCCCCCCCGGCTGAGCAGGGGCGCAGTTCGGTGCGTGGAATGGAGGGGTGGGGGGCGATCGGGTCGGGAGGCTCGGGACCCGCGGAGGGCTCGGGGGCCGCGAACCGCGAGGAAAAAACACGGGGAAAGATTTTTTTTTTTTTTTTTTCCTTGGAAAATCCGGGCGTTTGGCGTGGGGCGGGGGGGCCGCGTTCCCCCGTGGGGGGCGGGGGGGGGGGCACCGCGCCCCCCACCCCCAGCGCACCCGCCGGTGCTGCATGCGGGGCACGGCGCTGCCCCCCGCCCGCCACGCCGCGCCACGGGGGCAGCCCCCCCCCGGCTGTGGCCCCCCGGCCCCGCGGCCCCCCCGTGGCCGTGGCGTGGCGGCGTGGCGGGGTCCGGGCCGCGGCGTGGCTCTGCGGTGATGGGCGCGGGGCCGCGCCGTGGGCAGGTCGCGGGGCCGGGCCGTGGGCAGGCCGTGGCCCTGTCGCGGCGCGGGGGGGGGAACCGTGGACGGCCGGGCCGTGACGGCGCCGTGGGTTGTCCGTGAGGGCTTTAGGGGCCCCTGTGTCCGCTCCCCTGCACCCACCCCGCAGGGCGGCAGGAATGCTGCGATTTTTTTTTTTATTTTAAAAATTTTAAAATATTTTTTAATTATTTTTTTTGCGCCGAGAGCAGAGCGCGGGGGGGTGCGGGGGGGGCGGTTCGGCCGCTCCCGGTTAGGGCGGGGGCAGCGGGGGGCGTCCCCGGTGCGGCGGGGCGGGGGGGGGGGCCTCGAGCCCCGCACCACGGGCTTCGCCCTGAACGGGGCGCGGGGCGTGGCGGGGGCTCCCCTCTGCACGGCGCCCCGCGGTCCCGCGGGATGTCCCCCACCCCAACCCCGGGGGGGCGGATCCTGCCCCCGGTCCGGTGTCGCCGCCGGGGTTAGGGATGCGGTCCCAACCGGACTCTGGCGCGTCCCCACTGTGCGATGCGGGGAAACTGAGGCAGGGGCGGGCGGGCGCCACGGCCAAGGTCACCCCGGGACCGCGACCTTCAGCCGTGACACCCCCCCCCCGCCGGGGGCTGCCACCGGCACCGACACCGGAGCCGCACCGGGAGGCCGGGCTGCGCCTCACCCCGCCTGACCCTCGACGGCACCGGGGACCCCCGCAGCTCCGCTGGAGCGCTAGGGGGACTGGGGCCGCCGTGGGGCGCGGGCAAACCCCGGTGGAACCGGTTTGGGGGGGCTCCCCTGCCCGGGGGTCTTGGCGCAGGGTGGGGACGCGGCGCGTCCCCCCCTCCCCACCGGCAGTGCCGTGCGGCTGCGTGTGCCCCCCGCAATGGTGCGGGCCCCGCGGGCCGGCGGAGCGGGATTCTCGCACGGGGGTTCTCCCCGGCACCCCTTACCCTCCCGCAGCCGTGACCTTCGCCGGGGGCCGCGGCGTGGTCACCCCGCGGACGGGTTCCCGGAGGGGGGAGCGCGGGCCGTACACGCCCGGTGTCCCGCACCCTGCGGAGCAGGGACGGGGGGGCTGCGGACGCACCCCCGGACCCCTCCTGACGGGCGGCGGCTGCAGGAAGCGGGACCCCCCCCCCCCAACCCCCGGCTCCGCTCGTCGCCCCGCGAGCGCATTCCCGGGTCAGCGGAGACCGAAGCAGCGGCGGGGCCGCCCCGGGGGTCCCATCCCGCGGACCCCCGGCCCCGCCGGACCCCGCGCAGCCGCCGGTGCGTGGGGGCGGGGCCGGACGCCTGGGTCCCCCTCCGGACTGGGGGGGAAGAGGAGGAGGAGGAGAAGAGGGGGCGCGGTGTAGGCGAAGGCGGGCGCGGGCTGCGCTCCCAGGGCCCCGCTCAGGCTGGATGCGGGCGGGGGGCGCAGCGGGGTCGGGCCCCCAGGGCCCGGTGCCGTTCGGGATGTCCTCTGCGCTGCAGACCCTCTCGGACAGGGTCGGGTGACTGCAGGAACACTGCGAGCACTGTCCCTCGCGTCCCCTTTTCGGGGGGGGACGGGCTCCCACGGGCAATCTCGGTTCCGTGTCCCGGTGCCCGTTCCCATGTCCCGGTGCCTGTCCCTGTGTCCCCTCGTGGGTGCCCATGCTGGGCACCTCGTGGTGGCCGCCTCCCCCCCTTCCAGCAGGGCCCCCCGGGGAGGGGACCCAGGAGCTCCCCCCCGTCCCCGTGCACGTGAACCAGAGCCCCCGATTTAGAAACGTCCCATGCCGTGCCAAGGGCTGAGAATAGCTCCCGGCGTCCCGGCACACCTCCTGGGGCCAGGGGCACCCCGCGGGGCTCGGGGCCTGCAGCCACCCCAAAGAGCTGAGACTGGGCACACTCAGCACACACCAGGTGCTCATGGGTCCCCGTTGGGTGACCTTCGTGGCCTGGACGAGCAGTGACATCGGGATGAGCCACATCCTGTGTGCTGGCACAGGGGACACTGTGCTGGGGGTATGGGAGTGTGGCTCTTTCTCTGCCAGGCAGCTCCGGTGGGAAGGGAAGCTGAACTGGGGATGGGGAAAAGGAGGCACAGCTGAACGCTCACACACAGCAGGAAGGAGTGGCCGGTGTGGCCTTGGTTGGATGGAGTGTTCTTGGGAGTCCTGTGGGGTTTGTGGGGGCTGCGGGGCCGGGGGCGGGTCGTGGTGCAGGTCCCCGCTGTGGTGATGCAGGACCCGTCGGACACAGGGCTCGTCAGAGGCTCAAGGCCACGACGTTGGGTGCCCAGTCAGTGTCGGGACAGGTCACCAGCCCTGCAGCCGCCAGCCGTCCTACGAGCTGCTGGCTTCAACGAGCCATGAGCCACAGGGAGAACACAAACCCGGGCTCAGCCGTGCTGTGCCACGGCACAGCCCACACCCCACGTGTGTGGGGAGGGGGCACCGTGCAGGGCTCCCGTGGCACTGGGTGGGCTGCCCTGATGTCAGGCCCGTGGCGTCCCCCTCGCTCGGGCTGCCCAGCTGCTGTGCATGCCTGGGATTCCTGCAGCCTCACGGCTCGGCACGGCGCGGCACGCTGTCCCCCACTGCCACGCGTGCCCACGACACGGGGCACTGTGTGGGCCCGGGCACGGTGTGCCGGGCACTGGCACAGGTATGCGACGAGCGCACAGCACCAGCAGCAGACACGCGTGTGGCACTTGGCACAGCCTCACACACACGGGCATCGGCGCGTGCTGGGTGCTGCCAGCCGTGGCACGGCAGGTGCCCCGTGCCTGGCCGCACTCCCACGGCACGGTCGTGCCAGCCGGTGCAGCCAGGGTTTGTCAGGCAGCGGCAGATCTGTGCCACCCTGGTGCCCACGGTGATGCTGCCCCAGTGCCCACTGTGACGCTGCCCCGGTGCCCACCATGATGCTGCAATGCCTGTGATGACACTGCCCCGGTGCCCCCGTGGCCGGGTATCCCTGGCCGGCGGCCGCGGGTCTGCCCTGCCCCCAGCCCGCGCTAATCACACTAATTGGCACCGTGGCTAAAGCGCTTAGGCCCTCACCTCCCTGACCCGGCTGGCAGCTGGGCTGGGGGGGTGCTGGGACCCCCGGAGCCCATCTGTGCTGGGGGGCAGGGACACGGCACTGGCCCCGTGGGGCGGCCCCGGTGTCCAGCACACACGTCTGGCTGCACGGAGGCGGTCAGTGCCTTTGTGGAGGGGCGTCCCATTGTCTGGGGACCCCATTCCGGGGGTCCCCGGGGGTGGGGTCTGTGGGGAGCGGGGTGCTGAGTGCCCCCGCTGGGGCGAGGTGGCTCCCGCCGTCGGCCCAGCCCCGGACTTTGCCCCCGGGTTGTTTTCAGCCGCCTGCAACCACCCGACTCAGCAGAAACGCTCCCCTGGGCGTGGGGCTGGGCTGGGGGGGGCGCCGGGGGGGCTCCCGGCGGCTGCCACCCCGCTCCCACCCAGCACCCACCCAGCACCTGGTGCTGCAGGTGGGACGCGCAGGTTTGGGTGCCGGCGGCGCGGGGTGGGCTGAGACCTGACTGCGCTCATCACACGTGTCCCGCTGGGGGAGGAGGAGGAAGAGGAGGAGGAGGACGAGAAGAGCCGCCTCCCGTGTCTGTCTGTCTGGGCCGCCCCAGCGCGCCCGGGATTCCTCGAGTGACGGTTCCTGGAGCGGCACCGCAGGCTCCGCCGGGTGATCCCAGGGTGCCGGTGATGCCGAGGGTGTCAGGGGGCTGCTGGGGTCTCGCTGGGGTGGCGAACCCCGACCTAACGCCGCCGCCCCCCGGCTTTAGCCCCAAGCCTCTCTCGTTTGGGTCTGCACCCACCAGGCCACCTCAACGGGGAAACTGAGGCGGGGTGGCCAAGCCCACCCACCGCACGCTGGCTTTGGGGACAGCCCATATTCCACCCCGCAGTGGTTCCATCGCGGCGTCGATGCACCCCGAGCCCCACACAAGCACCGAGCGTGTCGGGGCTCTGCTGGCGCGCGGGGTCCCGGGGGAGAGGGGCGGGGGGCGGCGGGGGGGCCGGTGCCCGGCGGGGGCCGCGCAGCTCTGGATCCCTGCCAGTGCCTATACTTGGAAGTTCTCCGCGCGCCGTTCCCATATGGAACAAACATTTGCTGCAGCCCCCGGCTCTATAGGTACCGCCGGCCCCAAACCCGGCCTGAGGCTGCGGCGAGGGGCGCCCAGGCCCCATGAGCCCCCCGAGGCGGGGAGTGCACCCCGGGGTGGTGGGATGCGGTGCCTCAGTTTCCCTGAAGAGACTGGTGCAGGCGACGCCCCTTCTTCAGGCGTTCTGGGGGACCCCTCAAGTGAACCCCTCTGTGCACCCATGGGTGCGGCATCCCTCGCCCCCCATCCTTCGCCGGTCGGGGTGTCCTCAAGCGGGGAGGGAGAACAAGGGGGGGCGCCCCGTAGCGTGGGGGTGTCGGGGGGGCCCCCCATCCCCGTCCGCCGCGTTTTAAATCCGCCGGAGGAATTTCTGTGGCGGCCAAGACAAACGTGACCTACTTTCTGCTGTCCCCGCGCGGAGCGGAGGAGCCCGGGGCTGGGCACCGCGCCCGCCGCGGCCCCCCCCGCCCCCCCCGGGCGCGGGCTGAGGGCCCCCCGCGCCCCTCACACCCCTCCGCGCCGGGAGGGTCACCGGGGGGTCACGGGAGGGGGGGGGGGGGGGCTTGTGAGCAGGGCCCCCCCCCATGGTACCGTGGTGCTGGGTGGGTGCCGGGTGTCCGTGGGATGTGGGACAGGGTGGGCACGAAGAGCCCGGGGGTGCTGCTGCCATCGTGCTTCGGTGTCCCCGTCACCGGGCGCCGTGGGGGGGGGGGGGGGGGGGGGGGGGGGGGGGTCGGGGGGGTGCCCCCCGGTGCTGCCCGTGCCCTGACCCCGCCGCATCGTGTCTTGGCCGCAGCAGAGCTCGCAGAGGAGGGATCGCCCGGACCTCCGGCGCCCCCCATCCCGTAAGTCGCCGCCTACCCCATAAATCACCCCCCCGCCCCATAGGTTGCCCGCCTCACCAAGAGTCACCCCCAGCCCCAGATCTGGGGGCGTTCAACTGTGCAGTGAACACGTCAGGGCTTAGCCTGGCTCCCGAGCACAGCATCTGAGGGGCTTCCCTGGGTGGGGAGGGGCTGCCCTCTGCACCCCCGTCCCAACGCTCTCCCCCCGGCTCTTGGGGGCCCCCCCAGCCCTGCCCCAAAGGTGGGGGGAGCTCCCTGTGTGTTCTTGTGCTTTGCTGCGCACTCACAGCGCTGGGCACGTTCTCAGACAGCTTTGCACCCCTGGGTGTGCTTTTGCACACCTGTGCACACTCACAGAGCCTTGCACACACCTGTGCGTGCTCTTGCACAACCCTGCACACACTCTCTCACGGGCCTTCTATGCTGCCACAGCCTCGCACACCTGTGCACGCTCTCACACACCTGTGCATGTTCTTGCACACCCGTGCACACACTCGCACGTGCCCTGCTCGCCCGTGCACGCTCTCCCCTAGCGTGGCACACCTGTACACGCACTTGCACACCCGTGCACATTCTCGTACGTCTCTGCACGCTCTTTCACCCCCTTAGTGCTCTCACAGCCTTGCACACCGGCGCCTTTCACCCCTCCATGCACACTCTCACCCCGCTCTGCCCTCTGGCCCAGCCCCGGTGCTGTCGCACACACCCTGCACGTCGCTCCCTCCTTGTGTTCTCGCACGTCCCTCGTGCCCTTGCCCAGCCCTGGGCGCCCTTGCACGCTCCACACGTCCTTGCACACTCAAACCCAGCCCCCCCCCCCCCCCCCCGGTAGCCACATCTCCTGGGGGTACCCCGTGGCTTCACAGCCCTCCCTAGGGGTCCCCTGTGTGTCCCCCACGGCTGGTCCCCGTCCCCCCTCCCGGATGTCCGGGCTGACGCCGCTGTCCCGCAGGGTCCGGCCCGGGATGCTGCGCGGTGCTGAGCACTGAGGGGCACCATGGGGTGCGCGGCGTAGCCCCCCGCCGTGGCCGCCCCGCCGTGGCCGCCCCGCCGTGGCCCCCGCGTGGCGCCGGAGCCCCCCCCCCGGTCGGTGCTGAGCGCTCCTTGATGGAATTGCGGTGAATGGAACAGAAGCCCAGCACCCTGGACCTGCTGTCGGAGCCAGAGGACACCCGGTGAGACCCCACCCCAGCACGGGGACACGCGGGGGACACGCGTGGCGTGTCCCTGCACCTGGCTGTGCCCTCTGTGTCCGAACGTCACGTGTGTCCCCAAGTGTCCCCATACCTGCTGCACCCACTCTGTCCCTTGTATCGTCGTGCCTGGTGTGTCCCCGTGCCTGCTGTGTCCCTTGTGTCCTCGTGTGTCCCCATGCATGGTCATGTATGTGTCCGTGTGTCCCTGGGTCGTTGTGTATCTGTCCGTGCCCCGTGTGTCCCCGTGTCCTGGGGGTCCCTTGTGTCCCCGTGCCCACCGCGTCCCCATCCCCCCCATGTGTCCCCATTCGTGTTCCGAACCCGGGTGTCCCCATGTCCTGTGCATCCCCGCACCCCAGCTGTCCCCCGGCCCCCCTGTACCCCACATGTCCCCAAGCGTCCCTGAGTGCCCTCACATTCTGGGTATCCCCACATGTGCCCATGTCCTGGATGCCCCCCTGCACCCCACATGTCATCAGGTGTGTCCCCACGCGCACACGTCCCCACCCGTGCCCCCCCCCATGGCGTCCCCCCCCCACTCGTGCCTCTCCCAGCCGCCCCCTCCCCCCGGGGGGGGGGGGGGGGGCCTCGTTCCCCCCTCCCTGGGGTATTTCGGGCCTCCCGTGGGGGGTGGCGGCCCGGGGTCACCTTGGGCTGAAGCCCCCCCCGCCCCCCCCCCCCGCAGGTGCCGATCCCGCGGCCTCGCCCCCCCCCCCCCCCCGCGGGGACGGGCGCGCGCGGACCCCCGCCGCCCGCCATTGGCTGAGCCCCCGATGACGTCACTTCCCCGCTCAGCCAAAAGGACATTTTGTCTTTGACTGCGAATGAGCCCCTCCCCCACCCGCCCCTCCCCCACCCCCCTCCCCCTCCCTTTCCCTTCCCCTCCCCCACCCCCCCCACCCTTTCCCTTCCCCCCCCCCCCCCGCCCGGTCCCAGCCCCCCCGGGGCGGTGCCGTGTCCCGGAGGGGGGGTCCCGGGAGGGATGATCTGGGTGGGGAGGGGTCCCCAGGGCCCTCTCCTACCCCCCCCCCCCCCATGCCGCACCCCAGGGCCGGACCCCACCTGCGACATCGCCGCGTTGGGACCCCCGGGCGGGGGCTGCCCGCTTCCCAGCGGAGGAGGGGGTCCGAGGGGGGATTTTGGGGTGCTGTTGGAAGTTTGGGGGGGTGGGGGCAGTGCGAATCCGTGGGCACCATCCCAGCCTGTCCCCCCCCCCGCTCCCGCAGGTGGCTGGATGGGAAGCGCAAAAGAAAGAGCAGCCAATGTTTGGTGAAGAGCAGCATGTCAGGTACGGGGGCCCGCGGCTCCCGCTGAACCCCCCCGGGCACCCCCGGCTCACCCATGTGCTCGCCGGGCTCTGCAGGCACCCCGTGTCCTGGTGGGCACCCAGTCCTAGCCAGGGTCCCCTGGACACCCCATGTGTCACCTGGGTCCCCCGAAGTCTGTGCACACCCCACCGGCACCCCAAGATCCCTGTGTCTGTGCACCTCAGCGTCGCACGGACACCCCATGTCTCGGTCTGGGTTCCCTGGAGCCCCACGGACACCCCTTGTCCCCCGTGGGCACCCCAGGAACTCCCACGTCGTTGCCAGGGTCGCACGGACACCCCGTGTCCCTGGTGGGCAGCCCGAGGTCCCCATGTGTCCCACGCACACCCCACTGCCGCGTCCCCCCCGCACCCCACATCCCTGCAGGGTCCCCCGGGGTCCCAGTCCCCCACGTCGCCGTCGGCGCCCCGTGGCTCGGGGCGGGCAGCGCCCTGGGGTGGGCGATAAGGGGGGCCCCGCGGGCGCTGCCCCCCGCCCTGCCCCATTCCCCGGCGGGGAGCGGCCGGCGCCGGCGGGGCCTGACGGGAGGGGGGAGCCGGGGGGAACCGGGAGTCCGGCTGCCGCCCATCCCCTGCCCCCGCCCCGCTCCCTGCGGGAGGGAGCACGGGGGGACCCCCGCGTCCGGCACCTGCAGAGCGCCACAGTGGGCTCGAGGGGTCCCCGCGCCTGCCTTTGTGGGATCCCGGGTGGGTGCGGCGGTTCCGGGCTGCTGGGGACGCCCCCCGAGTTATGGGTGCCCCCTCCCCATCTCTCCCACCCCTCGGGGATTCCCACGTCCTGCCCCCCCCCAAAACACGAGGGTGGGCTCCTGGAGGTGGGGCACGAGGGGCCCAGGGTGCTGGGGACAACCCCGTGCGTCATGGATGATCCGTGCCTCAGTTTCCCTGAGCGGTTGGTGGTGGGGAGGCTGGGGGGACTCTGGCGGGGGGCTGGTCCCCGGGCTGCCAGGCGGGGGGACCCCGGACAACAGCGGGGACAGTGTGTCTTTGTGTGCCAGGGGGACGGGGACCCCCCCCGCTGCCGGTGCCCGGCTGGATAATGAGATAATGGGGGCTTTATTGGTGCGGGGGGCTCGGGCACCCCCCACACACCCCCCAGCATTAACCCTTCCCGTGCCAGGGCAGGGGCAGTGGCGAGGCAGACAGTGGTGGGTGCAGACAGAGGGGAAACTGAGGCACGGAGAGGGGATGATGTACTGGGCATCCCTGGCATGGGGGGTGTGGGGGGTCCCTGATGCTGCATGTGCCAAGGGTCTGTGATGTGGGGTGTGCAGAGGGTCCTTGATTCGGGGTTTCTGGGGGGTCCCTGATGTGGGGTGTGCAGAGGGTCCCTGATTCAGGGTTTCTGGGGGGTCCCTGATGTGGGGTCTGTGGGAGGGTCACTGGTACAGGGTGCTCCAGGGGTCCCTGACTTGGGGTGCCCTGGGGCTCCCTGACATTGGAATTTCTGTCATGGGGTGCTCTGGGGGGTCTCTGTCATGGGAATCCCTGTCATGGAGCACCCCACGAGTCCCTGCTGTGGGGGGCCCTGCCCCGGGGTGCCCTGGGGGTCCCTGACTCGGGGTTCCCTCAGGGTACATCCCTAGTTACCTGGACAAAGATGAACAGTGTGTGGTGTGTGGGGACAAGGCCACCGGCTACCACTACCGCTGCATCACCTGCGAGGGCTGCAAGGTGAGTTGGGGCGGGGGGCCTTGGGGGGCTCGGGGATGGGGGGGGGGGCTCAGCGGGGCTCACTGTGTCACCCCTTGCACCCTCCCCAGGGATTTTTCCGTCGGACCATCCAGAAGAACTTGCACCCCACCTACTCCTGCAAATACGATGGGTGCTGCGTCATCGACAAGATCACCCGCAACCAGTGCCAGCTCTGCCGCTTCAAGAAGTGCATCTCCGTGGGCATGGCCATGGACCGTGAGTTGGGGGGCACGGGGGGGGCTCGGCTGATGGGGCAGGTTGGGGTCCCGGCCCCCTGGGGCACATTGGGGTACCCAGATCAGCTGCAGGCTGGGCTCTCGGGTGCTGTGATGCAGCAGCGGGGTGGGAGGCATGAACGGGGGGGTCCTAGCTGACCAGAGGGGGTCCCAGATGATAGCGGGGGGCTTTTGGGAGGTGGGTTGGGGTCCTGGTGCCTATGGGGCGAGTTGGGGGGCCTGGAGCAGCCACAGGAGGAGGCTGGGGGGTCACTGTGGGGTGCTGTGCTGCAGCTGTGGGATGCATGGATGGGGGGATCCCGGCTGATGCCGGGGGTCCCGGCAGTGGTGCTGGATGACTCCAAGCGGGTAGCCAAGCGGAAGCTGATCGAGGAGAACCGGGAGCGGCGGCGGAAGGAGGAGATGATCAAATCCCTGCAGCACCGCCCCAACCCCAGCGCCGAGGAGTGGGAGCTGATCCACGTTGTGACAGAAGCCCACCGCAGCACCAATGCCCAGGGCAGCCACTGGAAGCAGAAGCGGAAATTCCTGGTGAGGGGATGCAGTGGAGGGACTCTGTCACCACCTTGGCCCCCCACCCTGCCCCCCAGCCCCAGCCGGGACCCGCCGGGCGCTCGCACACTCGGCGCACACGTGGTGGCAGTGCCAGGGTTTGGGATGTCACCGGTGTCCTTGGGCAGTCGAGGGGGGTTGGGACATCGCTCAGTGTCCTTGAGCTGGTCACCCCCAAAGGGTTCAGGGGTGAGCAGTGACCGAAGGGGACAGCTGTGCCCGCAGGTGGCCCTGGCCCCGGCCCTGCCACTGGCCCTGTCACTGTCCCTGTCATGCAGCTCCCTCTCCTGGCTGCTGCACCGACCCTGCCACAACTGTTCATGGGGGCCCAGAGGGGAGCCAGGGTCACATCACTGCCTCACGGGGGTCCCAGGGAGGGGGAACAGGGTCACACTGCACCCCCAACATCACTGCCCACCATGGGGGTCCCGGTGGGGGGCACGGTCACACTGCACCCCCACTGTGGGGGTCATGGAGGGGAAACAGTCCCTCTGCACCCCCTACCACCCCTGTGGGGGCCACAGGTTGGACATGGTCACACCACGCTCCCCAGTGCCACCACGGGGGTCCCAGAGGGTGACACAGTCACACTGCACCCCCAAACCCCACTGTCCACCATGGGGGACACAGTCACAGCACAACCCCCAGTGCCCCATCTGCTGTGGGGGTCCCAGGGGTGACATGGTCACACCGCACTCCCCAGTGCCACCACGGGGGTCCCACAGGGGACACATGGTGACATCACACCTCCCCAACACCACCATGTCCCCCACAGCCTGAGGACATCGGCCAGTCCCCTATGGCCTCCATGCCCGACGGGGACAAAGTCGACCTGGAGGCGTTCAGTGAGTTTACAAAAATCATCACCCCGGCCATCACCCGCGTGGTCGACTTTGCCAAAAAACTGCCCATGTTTTCAGAGGTAACGGCGGGCTGGGGACTTTGGGAGGTCTGGGGTGGTCTGCCCAGGGTCTGAATCGCACCAAACCCCCCCAAAACTGCCCCCACGTGCCCCCAGCTGCCTTGCGAGGACCAGATCATCCTGCTGAAGGGGTGCTGCATGGAGATCATGTCGCTGCGGGCGGCCGTGCGCTACGACCCCGAGAGCGAGACGCTGACGCTGAGCGGGGAGATGGCAGTGAAACGTGAGCAGCTCAAGAACGGCGGCCTCGGCGTCGTCTCCGATGCCATCTTCGACCTGGGCAAGTCCCTCTCTGCCTTCAACCTGGATGACACCGAGGTGGCCCTGCTCCAGGCTGTGCTGCTCATGTCCTCAGGTAACGGGCGATGGGCGGAATGGGGTGGGCAGCCCAGTGCCCGGGGAATCAGAGGGTATGTTGTGTGGGCACCCCAATGCTCAGAGTTCTCACTGTCCTGGGGAGGTGGTGGGCGGGCACCCTGATGGCAGAGATCCCCAGCAGCTTCAGGGGGAATTGGGTGGGCACCCCCATGCCCAGAGGCTGTGCATGGGGATTGTTGTGTTGGCACCCCCTTGCCCACAAGCCCCAGCATTGGGAGATGCTGGGCACCCCAGTGCCCAAAGTCCTCACTGTCCTGGGGGTGTGTTGGGTGGGCAGCCCAATGCCAGAGCCCCCAGCATTTGGGGATGCATCAGGTGGGCACCCACCCCGATGGCCAAAGTCCTCACTATCCAGGGGGGTGCTGGGTGGGCACTCTGATGCCAGAGCCCCCCAGCATCTTCGGGGTGTGTTGGGTGGGAAATCATGTCGCTCTGGACTTTGGGTGGATTTGGGGTGGGCAATCCCAATTCCCAGAGCTTCAGGCAGCTGTGCCAGGCTGGGAGGGGTCCCAGGAGCATGAGGTGGGCGCCCCAGTCCCTGGTACCCAGGAGCACAGGCTGAGCCTCTCGGTCCCCTGGGGACCCCTGCCAGGCTGACGTGGGTCTGTGGGGTGGACACCCCAACAGCCAGGGGGGTGCGTGGGACACTCAGCCCTGTGGGAGGGAGAATCCCTGCAGATGCTGGACTGGGAGAGGGCCTCTTCCATGGGCAGAGAAAGCCCGGACAACAAGGAGGGGTTTAAACTAAAAAGGGGAGATCGTGATGGGGTATTGGGAAAAAAATTCCTCTCTGTGAGGGTGGTGAGGCCCTGGCACAGGGAAGCGTCCAAGGCCAGGCTGGATGGGGTTTGCAGCACCCTGGGACAGAGGAAGGTGTCTCTGCCACGGCAGGGACTGGATGAGCTTTAACATCCCTTCCGGCACAAAGCATTCTGTGATTCCACGACCCCCTGACGGTTCCCTGGTTCCCGCAGACCGGACGGGGCTGATCTGCGTGGAGAAGATCGAGAAGTGCCAGGAGACGTATCTGCTGGCCTTTGAACACTACATCAACTACCGCAAACACAACATTCCCCACTTCTGGCCCAAGCTGCTGATGAAGGTGACGGATCTGCGGATGATCGGCGCCTGCCACGCCAGCCGCTTCCTGCACATGAAGGTGGAGTGTCCCACCGAGCTCTTCCCCCCCCTCTTCCTCGAGGTCTTCGAGGACCAGGAGGTGTAGGGCCGACACCCCCCCACCCTGTGCCCCCCCCCCCCAACCCCACTCTGGCCCCCGCCCCAAATCTTTCTCGTCCCCCTGTAAGGACAAGGGGATGCTGCGCCCAGGGTGGGGGTCCTGCTGTGCCCCCCAACAGCCACCCCCCCCCGCCCCAGGACTTGACGAATTTTGTTTGTTTGCACAGGGAAGGGCCCCGACAGTCGAGCGTTCCCTTTATTGTCCTTCTCTTCGTAGATTATTATTTTTTAAGCATTTATTTCCCTCCCTGAGAGGCTAAAATATTAAACTAACTGCACTTTGGAAGGAGGAGGAGGAGGAGGAGGAGGAAGAGCAGGGAGGAGAGGAGGGGGCTCTGGGCTGCACAGGGAGAGGCTGCCCCGGCTGGGGGGCCGTGGCCATATGCACTTTTGGCCGGGCAGCAATTTGGGGGGCTGGGGTGGGGGCCAGGACTCCCCTCCATAGCAGGGCAGGGGCTGGGACCCCCATCCCCCATAGAGGGGTGAGGGCCAGGACCCCCCCATAGCAAGGTGGGGGCCAGGACGCCCCCCCCCCACACAGCAGGGCGGGGGGCATGGGGGGGGCACAGCGGTGGGGACGGGGACCCCAGCCCGTCGGGGTGCAGGGCTGGTGGGCCCCCCCCAGCCCACTGGGTCTGCCCCGGCTGGGGTGACCCCCCTGTGTCCCCCCCTTATCCCCACATTTGGGGCCAGAATTGGGGTTTTGGGGGTTCTCTTGTCTTTTTTGGGCTGAGATGAGACAATTTTGTGCCAAGCGCCGCGGATGGTGGGCGCTGCAGGACACTGGGGGGGGCCACTCACCCCCAAACCCCCCCAACTTTTCCGTTGTCCTTTTTTTGTTGTTTTTTCCCCTTGTCCTCGTCGGTTTTGTCGTGTCCGTCAGGAGTTGCAAAGGCCCCGGAGGTGCTGGCGGGGGGGCCGTGGGTGCCCCCCCAGGACCCCCCACTGCACTACTGCCCCAGCCCCCCGGCAGCAGCACTTTGGGGGGGCTGCACCCCCCAACCGCCCCCCCAATGCTCCCGGGGGGACCGGGCTGAGGCGGGGGCTGGCAGGGGGAATCCCACAGGGGGCTTGAGGGGGGGGGGGGGGGCACAGCTGCAAGGGGGCACCCGGGAATGGTTTTATCACCTTTTTACCCCCGCCCCAAATTTAGGTTTGTGAATTTTTTCTTACCTCAGGCGGAGGCCGAGGGGGGGTGCGGGCCGGGGGGGGGCCGGCAAGGCAGGCCGGGCCCACCTAAGCTAATATATATATATATATATATATATAAATATATATAAAATATATAATTTTTGTAATTAAAAAAAAAATCTTTTTACGGGTCGTTTAAAAGCAGAAAATCCCAACACCAGACACGTCCCCCCACAGGCACAGGGGGCCGGGCTGGGCTCCCCCCACACCCCAGACTCCCCTCAGCCATGGGGGTCGTGTCGGGGGGCCCCGCCAGACCCCTTGCAGCTGGGTTGGGGGGGCACAGCGGGGCTGTGGCACCCCGGGGTGCCCTGGGTGGGGGCGCCTGCCCCCAGCCCCAAGTACCAGCGCCGGATTTGACCTTGGTGCAAAATGTCTTAAACCCCCACCCGGGGGCCCGGCTCGGGGGTCCCCGGTTCGGGGGTCCCCGGTTTGGGGGTCCCAGCAGCACTGGCTGCGGGCGGTGCAATAGGAGCTGAACACTAACGCCCGCACGGGGGGGGGGGGCACAGGCTTGGGGGGTTCGCCCCCCACCCCCGGCAGCACCGGTCCCAACACGTGCCTTGGGGCCACGGGCGGGGCCGCGGCACCCCGGTGATGCCCCCCACGCCCGGTGGTGCCGTGGCCGTGCCGTGTTGCTGCCGCGGCCACGCGCGCCGGTATTGCCGCCAGCGCCGTGGCCGCGCCACGTCGGTGCCGGAGCAAGGCACGTTGGCGCAATGCCGGTGCCACGGCCACGCGTGTCGGTGCCGTGGCCGTGCCGTGTCAGTGCCAGGGCAACTCCTGTTGCGTGCCGGTGCCGTGGCCGTGTCCCCGCGCTGCCCGTGTGTTCCCACGCGCGCTCCTGTCGCGACACGGCAGCGCCGTCGCGGGACGTGTCTTAATCAGCCCCCGTGACCCCCCCCCCCCCCCCCCGAGCGGCCACACGGGGCCCTGGGGCAGCTGGTCCCGGGGTGGGGGGCTCAGCCCGGCCCCCCCCCCACCCGCTGCCCCCCGCACGCCCCCCACCCTGTACTTCCCCCCACACCCCCCCCCCCCCCCGGGCCGTCCCCGCGTCTCCGTCTCGCGTCGCCATCGCACGTCCAGCATCCAGCGTCGGTCCCGGGGGGCCACACCGGTGCCCCCCACCCCCTGCGCCACCTCCCCCGGGCCACCCCCGCCCCGCGTCCCCCCGTCCCCGCGCCCCCCGTCCCCCCCCCCCCCCCCCCCCAAGCACATACCTCATGGCTCCCGGAGCTGCCCCTGCCCGCGGGCATCGAGCCCGGCCAGTGCCTGGCCCAGCACAGCCCCGGCACGGCCCGGCTCGGCTCGGCGCGCCCCACGCGGGGTCCCCCACTATGCAGGGTGCCGGGGGGGGGGGGCGGCCGCGGCCGGCGTCGCTGAATGTAGGGGCGCGGGCCGGGGGGGCCGTGGAGCCCCCGTGACAATCACAGTCTGTGACGTGCGATTTTAAACCCTTTTGTGTTTTGGTCAGGATTTTAAAGAAAGATATTTTTATGGTAATTGTTGCTGGTCTATTTTACTATATATTTATGTAATAAATATATGATGAAAAAAAAACCAACCAACCAAACCCCCCCCCCCCCCCCCCCCCCCCCACAAGACCCACCGCCCCAGCACGGCTGGATCCGGCCTCTGCGTCCCACCCCCGGCCGCCAGAACGGGGGTGTCGGGGCGAGGGGACCCCCCGGCGCTGCCAGCGGTGCCGTGGGGGCGGTGCCCGATTTGGGGTGGGGGGGGGGGGGGTCCCAGCATCCTGGCGCCCACCTTGGGGTGAATCCCTGCGAGTCCGACGGGCGCCACGGGGTCGGTGCTGCCCCGGGGGAGGGGGAAGTCTGTGTGTCCCCCCGCTGTGGTGTATGTACAGGGGTGCGCGGGGCGGTGGGGGGGGGTCCCCGGGGGGGTCCTGGGGGCACTACTGGGCGTCGATGCGGAAGGAGAGCAGCTTCTCGGAGTGGAGGTTGTTGAGGGTGCGCAAGTCCGGCAGCTTCAGCAGCAGCTTGGTGAAGCGCGAGGTCTCGGCCGGGCGCGTCTTCAGCACGAGGGCGCGCAGGGCCCGCAGCAGCGTCTCCTGCAGCTGCTCCACTGATGCCGTGTCCTCCATGCCCGAGCGGTCTGTGGAGGACAGGGGGTCAGAGGCAGGGGAGGAGACACCCCAGCTCAACCCCCAAAACCCCCTAATCCCACCCCAGTGTCACCCCGATCCCAGCGCTGAACCCCCTGATACTCCCCTGGTATTACCTCAATGCCACCCCGATCCCATCCCTGAAAGCCCCGAATACCCCACTAACCCCCTGATCCCAGCCCCAAACTCCTCAATCTCCCCCCAGAACTCCCCAAATCCTCCCACGCCCACCTGCCGAGACGAGGACGACGGCGGTGAAGAGCCCCAGCTCCTCATCACTGAGCTCAAGGGCGCTGAGCTTCTCGCTGAAGTCGAACATGGCCCCGAGCAGGTCTCCCATGCCCATGGCCCAGAGCTCCTCCAGCCCGTACCGCGTGCGGCTCATGAACGTCACCGTCTGCTCCTTCACGTCGAACAGCGACGCGAAGCGAACCATCAGCACCTGCGGGCAGGGGGCAGGATATGGGACGGGGCACCAGGCAGAGCCAAGGGCACCACGCTTCATGCCAGGGGCACTGCGCCGTGCCATGGGCTCCGTGACCCATATTGTGACCACCAAATGTGGGGTACCGGGGCACTGTGCCGTGCCATGGGCTCCGTGATCCGTATTTTGACTACCAAATGTGGGGTACCAGGGCACTGTGCCGTGCCATGGGCTCTGTGATCCATATTGTGACCACCAAATGTGGGGTACTATGCCGTGGGTGCTGTGCGATGCCAGGGGCACTGTGTTTCATGCTACAGCTCCCAAATGTGGGGCTTTACAATGCCATGGGGCACGGGGCTTCATGTTAGTCCATGGGGCTTCGTGTTAATCCGTGGCCCCCAGTTGTGGGGTATCATGCCATGCCTGGGGCGTCGTGCTCCATGCCACAGCTCCCAGAAGTGTGGCACTGCAGTGCCATGGGGCACTGTATAATGCCAAGAGCACTGTGCTGCATGCCACAACTCCTGTTTGTGAAGCACTGCAGTGCTGCAGGGCTCCGTGCCAGTCCACAGGGCACTGTGCCATGACAGGGACACCGTGCTCTGTGCCACACATCCCAAATGTGGGGCACTGCAGTGCTGCGAGGCAGCAGGCAATGCCATGGGCGCCCACGGCTCTCAAATGTGGGGCACTGCAATGCCACGGGGTTCCTGCTGTCTTCTGGTCCACAGTTCCCATGCTTTGGGGCTCCCTGCCAGTCCATGGAGCACCGTGCAATGCCATGGGGCACCCTGCCAGTCTATGGGGCACCATCGAGCCCTCCCCATTCCGGGACGTACCTCAAAGGTGCCAGCCTTGAGCAGGGTGACCTGGTCATGCTGGGAGAGCGCCTGGAAGCCGGGAATGTGCTTGGCGAACTCAACGACCTCGCGGACGGCGGGGGTGAAGCTGAGGGAGAAATCCTCCCAGATCTCCTGCACGGAGCGCCCGCTGCGGCCGGGCACGTGGCTGTTCATGGGGCACGCCTGCGGGTGACCGGGGGTCAGCGGGCACCGGGGGCTCCCCCGGGCTCTGCGGGGCTCCCCTGGCCCTGCCGCCACGGGAGGGAGGGGGCACCGACAAGGGGATTAATGCGATTAGCGGCTAAAAATAGCCGGGGCGGGGGGGGGGGGGGGGGAGCGGGAGCCCCCGGGCGCTCACCGGCAGCACGTCCTTGGGGCCGCGGGGCCAGGGGCACCCCCGCGGGGCCGGGGGCTCGGGGTAGGCGGCGGGGCACAGCCGGGGCTCGGGGGGGCCGGGGGCCCAGGCGGGGGGCGCGTCCCAGCGCAGAAGCCCGCTGTCGCAGGCGGGAGGGGGTCCCAGCTTGTCGTGCGCGTAGATGAAGATCTCCTTGTGGGCCTTGGCCACCTGCGCGATGACGTCCTCGGTGGCCCCCCCGGGGCTGGGCGAGCGGGGCGGCGTCAGCTGCTGGGGGAACTGGGAGAAGCAGGCCGGGGGGGCGAGCGGCGGGGGTCCGGGGGGTGGTGCGTGGCCCCCGCCCGCGGCGGGACCCTCGCCGGGCCCCGGCATCGGCGGCGGGGCGCTGGCCATGCCGCCCATGGCGCTCTGCATCTCCGCCAGCATCCGCTGCTTCTCCCGCTTGGGGATGCGCCCGAAGCGCACGGCTGAGGGGGGACACCGGTGTTAGGGGGACATCAGCGGCGGGCGGTGACCCCCCCCCGCCTGCCCTCCCCGACCCGCACCACGAGGGGCTGATGGGAGCAGGGCTGCATCCCTCCCCCGGGCTTGGAGGGGACACGCAGCCTTAAAAATGGGCAGAGCCGGTCCTGGAGGGGACATAGAGCCCTGAACATAGGGGAACCCATCTTGGGAGGGGATGTAGAGACCTGAGCATGAGGAGGATGCATCCAAGGAAGGGACATAAAGCCTCGATGTTGGGGGACCCTGTGTGGGAGGGGAAACACAGCGCTGGCCATGAGGGACCCATCCCGGGAGGGGATATGCAGCTCTGGGCACGGGGCAGCCGTGGAGGGGAGTCTTGGAGGGGACACGCAGCCCCACATATGGCGGGGGGTCCCAGGAAGGGGGGGACACATCCCGTGGGACAGGCACAGCACCCAGCACAGGCAGGAGGGGCCGGCTCCAGAGGGGAGGTACAGCCCTGGATACATCCCGGGAAGGGACCAGCCGCCTGGGCACGGGGAATCCCACCCCCAGAGGGAATCCCCGGCTCGGGACGTCACGAGGGTCCCTCCGAGCTCACCATCACGGGACATGCCGACCAGCAGGCACTTCTTGAAGCGGCATTGCTGGCAGCGGTTGCGGTTGATGCGGACGATAGAGCAGTTCTCGTTCTTGAGGCACTTCTTGTACTGGATGTTCTGCTGGATGCTGCGGCGGAAGAAGCCCTGCGGGGCGAGCGGGGACAATCACTGGGGGTCCCCGCAGTGTGACAGGGGCTCCGTGCCCCATCCCCGGCCCCATCCCAGTACCTTGCAGCCCTCGCAGGCGTGGACGCCGTAGTGGAAGCCGGAGGCGACGTCCCCGCAGACCTTGCAGAGCAGCACCATCCCGTTGAGCTCTGCGGGAGGACGGGGGGTCAGCGGGGTCCAGGGGTGCGTGCCGCTGGGTGGGGAGACCCCCCGCCACCCCCCCCTCCCCCGCGAGCCCCACTCACTCGTGACGGTGCTGCCGCCTTTGCTCGGCGAGCTGCGGCGCCGCTCGTCTGCGGGGACCGGCTGCACCCCGGGGAAATTCACCGAGGAGCTGTACGAGGAAGAGGAGGTGGAGGAGGAGGATGACGAGGAGGAGGAAGGGGAGCCGTCTTCATGGGGGGCCAGCGTGGCTCCGCCATAGGCGCGGGAATCCTGGAGGGAGCCGGTGGGCGACGGTGGGAAGTACGTGGGGAAGGGCTGCGAGCCCGACTGGGAGCTGCCGTTGGAGCTGTCGCTGCAGAGGGACACGGGGCTGGTGCGGGTGGGAGAGGCGCCGCTGGAGCCCACGTAGCTGATCACCCCACCTGCAGAGAGAAGGAGCCACTCATGCACCGAGCTGTGCCGGGCTCAGCCTCCCCCGACTCATGGAAGGTGGGAACCTCCGGAGGTGGGTGGGATGCCCAGGGAAGCACCCCGAATCCATCGGCAATCAGGATCCGTGGGCATCCCGCGGAGCCACACATGCACCGAGCTGTGCCAGGCTCAGCCTCTCCCAGCTGGGGAGGGGGAAACCCCTCGGAGGGGGATTGCAGCCCCAGGTGGGGTGGGATCCATAGGGAAGCATCCCAGATCCGTGGGCATCCCGATGGGTCACTTATGTACTGAGCTACACCAGGCTCAGCCTCCCCCCCCCGGCGGTGGGGGGGCGGCGGGGCGGGGGAAGCCCCCCAGAGGAGAATCGCAGCCCCACGCGGGGTGGGGTCTCCAGGGAAGCACCCCGGATGCATCGCGGATCCATGGATATCCCGCTGCGCCGCACGTGTGCCGCCCACCCTGAGTCAGGCACCGCACCCACCGGCTGCCACGGGCGACGGCGCCACGTGGGACGGGGACAGCCGGGTTTATCCGGGTACGTGCCGGCTGGGGACACGGGCAGGGCACCCCGGAATTGCCTGAAGGAGGAATGTGGGCTGGGAACCCTCTGGAGAGGTGAAATCAGGAGGTCACAGGAGTTACTGCTGCCGTTCCTGGCTCTGTGCCCGCAGCACAGCCGGGCTCCCGCCCCACACCTCCCGGGACAGTCCCACGGCGCAGCCACCCATGACGGAGCCCCCCACGGCACTGGGGTGCCCCCAGCGCAGCCCCCCCCCCACGGCACCGGGATGCTCCCAGCGCAGCCCCCCCCCCCACCAACTGGGGGGGGTAAGTCCCCACTGCAGGACTGAGGAGTTGTGTGAAGACCCCCGAAAGTGGGGAGCAGTATGGGGGGGGGGACACACGCGTGGCCCCTGGCTGAAGTCACAGTCGTTGTCACCCCACTCACGGGGCAGGGACAGCAGCACCGGGACACGGCTCCGGGCTGGGACACGTGGATGGTGATGTCGGGGACACACGGGATCACCAGGGCCATGTGTCTCCTGCCGCACACGGTGCTGCTGGCACAGATGCCACGCGCCAGAGCCAGCTTGTCACCATCCCCCCTCAGTGAACCACCTCCAAAGGGGGTCACCGAATTGGGGACAGTGGGTCCCACTTCCAGGGCAGCTGATCCTGGGGACCCCCCCGCTGCTAAGACGCCAAAATAATTGGGGGATCCCCGCACCCCAAAGCCTCGGGACACCCATTGTAGGGTTTGGGGTGCGGGGATTCCCCATCAAGGCTTGTCCCAGAGAGAGGGAAACTCTCTTGACCCCAAAACAGAGGGAACCCCCCCCCCCAAACAGCCTCCCCGCAGCCCCCCCCAAGCTCAGGCGGCCTCACGCCGCCGCCCCACGTGCTCCAGCCGCACGTGGCCCCCCCGAAACCCCGCCCCTTCACGCTTTACCACGCCCATCTGCCTTTCATTGGCCAAGCTCCGCCCCGCCCCTTCTCGTTGCCCCGGAGACAGGGCTGCCCCCCCCAATGAACGGCGGCGTCCCCAGTTCCGTGTGTGACGTCATCGCTGATGTCATGTGCCGACCAATGGGAGGGGGCGGGGCGGGGCTGAGGGGAAAACAAACTCCGCACGTGGCAGCGGCGGGGAGGGGGACACGTGCGGGGGGGAGCACGGGGGCACCGCCTCCGGTCCCCCCTCCGTCCCTCCCGGTGCGCAGGGAGCCCCGACACGCGCGGCGCCGCCTCGGCCGTCCACGGGCTGCCCGGTCCCCGTGGCCGCTGATAGAGACACCCCCCCCCCGTCCCGCCGCGGTCCCCTCCGGTCACCCTGATCGGTCCCGCCGCCCGGTACAGACGGACTCCTGTGCGCTGCGCTGCGGTCCCGGTTCCTGGGACACCCCGGTGCCGCTGCCCCGGACCCACTTCACTCCCCTCCGGTTCCGCTGCCCAGGAGACAACAATCCCTGCTCTCACCCTTCCTACCCCTGCGTTCAGCCCTCTCCGGCGTTCGGGATTCCTCGGTCCCGGTCTCCGGGACACCCGGGTCCCGCCGCGCTCCCCTGCGGTCCCGCTGCCCGGGACGCCCCGGAGCACAGATCCCTGTTCTCAGCCTTCCTAACCCCGCGTCCAGCACGCTCCGGCGTTTGGGACACCCCAGTCCGGTTTCCATTCCTTCTGCCCCAATCACCGGAGCACGCCGGTGCCGGTGTTCACATCGCCCCGGTGTGCAAGACGCCCGGTACCGGCGCGCAGCCCTCCCTTACCCTCCTCCCGGGGACACCCCGGCCCCGCTGTCCGAGCCTTACCCCGTTCTGCAGGACCCCCCGGTCCCGGTAGGACGGAGCCCCGTTCCGGGACGCGGTCCCGGTGCGCGTCCTGCCCGGTCGGGCGTGCGGGACCCCTCGGTCCCGGTGTCCGGACCCCTCCAACTCTCGTCTCAGCGCGCAGCCCCTCGCCGCGGTCCCGGGGCGCTGCCCCCCGATCCGCTCCGGTGCTGGGGACCGGTGCCCGCACGGTGGTCCCGGGGGTGGGGGGGCTCCGGCGGGGCACTGACCTGTGCTGCCGGCCTCGGGGGCCGCCATCCTGTCCCGGCCCCGTGAGCCTCCCGGAGCGGAGCCGCGCCGAGCCGTGCCGCGCCGCCGCCCGGTGCGGGCTGTTGTGCGCCCGCCGCCCGCCCCGCCGCCCCCCGCACCGGCCGCGGCTGCGCACTGGGCCGCACGCGGCGCCGCCGCCTCCCCCATGTGATTCCCGGGGACAGCCTCGTGCCCCAGTGACACACTTTCCGCCGGCGGCCCCGGCCCCGCGCCGCCGCTGGGGAGCCCGGGCTCGGCGGGGACCCCCGCACCGGGGCCGCCTGACGGACCGCGGGGACCGGTGCCTGCACCGGGGACACGGGGTGCCCCGTCAGGCGGCACAGCACGGTCCCTGCACCGGGAGCCCCCGGGCGCAGCAGTGTCCCCTGCACTGCGGACACTTGGGTGCAGCACTTGACACATCTGTCACCCGGCAGGACGCTATCCCCCGCACTGGGGACCCCCAGTCACGGCACTTGGCAGCTCTGTCACCTTGCACAGCGCTGTCACCTGCACTGGGGACACCTGACCGTGGCACTGGCTGTCCCCTGCAGCGGGGATATCCAGGCACAGCACTGTCACTCTGCGTGGCACCTTCCCCTGGGGATACCTGGGCACCGATGCCACCCCGCACAACACTGGGGACACCCAGGTACTTCTGTCACCCCTTAAAGCACTGCCCATTGTCCTAGGGACACCCAGGTACCCCTGTAACCCCGCGTGGCACTGTCCCCTGCACTGGGGGATACCAGTCACCCTGTCACCCCACACGGCACCGTCTGCTGTGCCCACCTGTTCGGCTCCAGCACCGCAGCCTCCCCGCTCCAGGGGCGCCTGTGCCCCCGGCACAGCTGCCCCCCTGCCCGCTGCCCCCTCCCGATGTTGCCCTGCCCAGCCCCTGCTGTCCCCACGGGTGCCCGCTGTGGCACGTGCCTGGCATCCACGTCCCAGCCTGGCCCCACTCCTGGCTGCCGCGGAGGCTGCGGCAACCAGCGGTGCCAGGGCAGAGTGGGTGGCAGATCTGGGTCGCGGCGCCGGCCGGGGCTGGCCCGGCCCGGTGGCACCGGGGGCTTCGTGGGTGCTCCTGCTCGCCCCGCGGGGAAGGTTTTGGGGGTGCCAGCACCCTCTCCCGTGTGCCGGGCGCTGCCCTGGCCCCCAGCCAGGAGGAGAAGGAGCAGAGCACGGATGTGCCAGCGCCGGGAAATCCTCCGAGCTAATCCCACAGGAGGGGAGGCCCCCGGTGCCCCGGCTGTGCGGAGTACCCGGGGAGGGGCACCAGAGCTCTGCACCCCAAAGACCCCCTGGAACCCCGTGGGCGATGAGGCCACCCTCAGCTGGGGGTGTCCGGGGCTTGCTGGGGGTGGTCCGGGATTTCGGGGCTCCTCAAGGCACTGGGGCACTGGGAACACCCCGACACCCCACAGGACGTGCCCTTGCCCTGAGTCACGGGGCGGTTGCGCGGTGCCGTGGCACCTCCGGCCGGGAGAACCGCGGCAGCTCCCGGAAGGATGTGTGGGGCCGGGCTGGCACGGGAACGGGGGACCCGGGGGGGGGACACCAGTCCTTGGGTGAAGGGACCCGCCTGCCCGCAGGGCCGTGCCCGGACCGTGCAGGTGCCCACGGCCCCCGCAGCTCCTCGTTCCACTCCCGGCACGTTCCCGGTGATTATCCGTGACTCAGCTGCACGTCTGGACTGGGAAAACATCCCCGCGCACGGCGCTGCGGCACACGGCGCTGTGATGCTCGCCTGAAATCCTGATCCCTCAGGAATCCCCGGGACCGGAGTGGGGCTGGGAGGGACGGGACAAATCTCTTGGAGTCTCTCTGTGGGGTCCCGCCGTGAGGCTGGGAACCCGGCACGGGGGGGTCCTGGTGAAGGTGCTGTGAGCAGGGACCCCAGGCTGGGCACAGCTGGGATATGACTGCGATATCCCGACTCTGGGACCACCCATGGGGAGCAGAGTGAGGGAGAGGGGCCACCAAAGCCACCGGGACAGGGGGGTACTGCAGCTGACGTGAGCCGGGAACGCCCCCAGAGGCCGGGTCTGTGCCTCGGGGGGCTCTCCGTGCACCCCGTCACGGCACTGCCCGTGCCAAACAAGTCCATGGCACGGAGGGGGCATCTGAACGCCCCTCAAGGTTGTCACATGCCACCAGATTCACCCCAAACCCTGCACCCCCTGTATCCTGCACCTCCCAGGGTCTCTACCTCTCAATCCAGATCTGCCCCATCCCGTCGTGCGTGGACCCCCGTGGGGTACCCCCACCGGCCGTGGGGTGCCCGGAGTGTCGGGGGGACACACACGTCACCCCGTCCGTGCCATCGGCTGTGCCCCTGCCCTTCCCATGCCGTATCCCCCCAGATGCACCCCCTGCACCCCCCCCCCCCACTTCAACAGCCGCACGGGGGATGCAGTCTGCATTTCCCTCCCCTGCTCCCGGGGGCAGGAGGCAGCGGAGGGCCGGTGGGGCCGGTGCCGGTGCCGGTGCCGGTGCCGGTGCCGGTGCCCGGTGCCGGTGTCGGTGCCGTGGCCGTGCCGCGTGACGCTCGCCCCGCTTCCCGCCCGGCGCCTGCGTGCCGAGGGTTTATTTTTACTCGGGGCTGGAGCCTTGTTTACCTTGTTGAACCTTTTCCAGGAAAAGGGGGGGGGGCGCGTCTCCGCCGGGAGCGGGGGGGTCGTTCTTGCATGTCACCCCCGCTGCCCCCAGGCTGGACACCGGGGGCTGCCACGGGACAGGGCCCCCAACCCTGCACCCCCAGCCCCACTTGAGCACCCCCAGACCCACCGTGGGGCTGCAGCTGTCCTGTGGGTTTGGGGACACTGGGTCCAGCTGTGTCCCCGTGTCACCCTACACACATCGAACCTCAGTTTCTCCACCCGTAACTGTACTTCGGGGGGCAACCAGAGGTACTGGGTGCCACCCAGTTTGGGGGTCCTGCACCCCTGACCCCCCTTTCATCCATCCCCAATGACGGCACTGTGGGGGAAGGGTGGGGCAGCCCCCCCCCAGTGCTGCTGTGGGGGCCAGGAGAGTGCTTGGAGGGTTGGGGTTTTGGGTGGTTTGGGGGTGTTTTCCTGCAGGGAGCAGCCCTGGCTCGGCCCCTGGCTCTTGGCTGGAGCAGCAGCTCTCGCTGCCAGAATCGTCCTCCCTCCCCGGGAACGGGAAAAATCGGGTAAACAAGGCATTCCTGGCCCCGGGCGGGGCACCCCACGGCAGGTGGGGGCACCCCAAGACAGGCGGGGACACCCCATGGTGTCCTGGCGCTGCGGAACGGGGCAGACCGGTGTTGGGGTGCAGAGAGACCCCGGGAAGTGCAGGGTCTGGGGGTGCAGGGTGCAGGACTGCAGGAGTGCAGGGGATACAGGGACCACCCCCCCCAGGAGGGTGCAGGAGTGCAGGTCTGCAGGGAGCACGAGTGCACAGATTCGTGGACGTGCGGGATTTAGGGATGAATGCACCCCGGGAGGTTGCAGGGACCCCCAAAAAGGAACGCAGGGTCAGGGGGTGTAGGAACCCCACGAGGATTCAGGGGTGCAGGGCCACAGGAGAGGTGCACTGAGATAGGGGTCGGGAGTGTCAGGACCCCAAGAAGATTCAGGGGCCCAGAAATTGGGGTGATACTGTGACATGGGGGTGCAAAATGGGTGCAGGACCCCTGGGGGAGGCAGGACCCCCGTGTATTCATCATGTAGGGTGGTCTGGGGAGGACCCCCAAGGGGAGTAGCCATGGCAGGTGGGGATCCCTCTCACCTGCCCCCATCCCCCAAGATCTCACCTGCGGATGTTTGTGTTCCCTCTGCAGCCTTGGGACCCCACGGGGGGGGCGAAGGGGGGTAGGGGGCGGGACAGCACCGGGAACTCCTTCGGCCTCCAGATCCCCCACCTCAGACCCACCGCCTGGGACCCCTCCTCCCCTTTCCCGCTCCGCTGTAACCCCATGTTTGACCTTCCCAAAAGTCAAACGTGTGAGGAAGTGGGGAGGGGGCGACCCCATTAGCCTCCCCCCCCCCTCAACCCACAGGTCACAGAGAGGCCACGGCGTCGTGCCCCGCGGCCGGGTTGGCATCTGTGCCAACCCATGTGAGCGGGCTCCCTCCTCCTCCTCCTCCTCTTCCTCCTCCTCCTCCTCCTCTCGCGGGGAGCCCTCTCCATGCGCGTCACGTGGCGCTGGCATGTGCGCCCTGCTCCATTTTTAGCCCCAGCAGCCTCCCTGCTGCAGAGCCATGTGCGGGCGGGCGCCGGCCGGCACGTGGGCCTGCCGCAGCGGGGCTGGCACCGGCCCCGGCACCGGCACCGGCACCGGCACCGGCACCGGCACCGGCACCGGCACCGGCACCGGCACCGGCCCGGGCAGGACGGGCACGGCGGGGACACGGCACCCCTGTGCGCGGAGACGGACGTGTGTGTGTGTGTGAGCATGGCCAGGCGTGCGTGTGAACACGGCTCTGTGTGTGTGTGTGTGTGTGTGTGTGTGTGTGTATGTGTGTGTGTGTGAGCATGGCTCTGTGTGTGTGTGAGCATGGCTCTGTGTGTGTGTGAACATGGATCTGTGTGTGTGTGAGCATGGCTCTGTGTGTGTGTGAGCATGGATCTGTGTGTTTGAGCACTGTCGTGTGTGAACATGGCTCTGTGTGTGTAACATGGCTCACGCGTGTGTGTGAACATGGATCTGTCAGCGTGGTCACACGTGTGTGAACATGGCTCTGTGTATCAACACAGCCGCATACGTGTGTGAGCACAGCCACACGTGTACAACCACAGCCGTGTACGTGTGTGAGCACAGCCACACGCGTGTGTACAACCACAGCCGTGTACGTGTGTGAGCACAGCCACACGTGTACAACCACAGCCGTGTATGTGTTAGCACAGCCACACGCGTGTGTACAACCACAGCCGTGTACGTGTGTGAGCACAGCCACACGTGTACAACCACAGCCGTGTATGTGTTAGCACAGCCACACGCGTGTGTACAACCACAGCCGTGTATGTGTGTGAGCACAGCCACACGTGTACAACCACAGCCGTGTATGTGTGAGCACAGCCACACGTGTACAACCACAGCCGTGTATGTGTGAGCACAGCCACACGCGTGTGCAGCCACCGTTATGGACATAAGAACAGCTGTGCATGCGTGTGCACGTGACCACGCGTGTGTACAGCCACGGCTCTGTGCGTGTGTGAGAATGGCTACACACGCGTGTAAACACAGCTGTGTGCGTGTGAGCACAGCCGTGCAGGGGGACGGGCACTGCCACCCCTGGAGGTGACCACAGCCACATGTGTGGATGTGCACAATCCCACGGGGGGGACAACCACAGCCCCCCCCCCCCCCCCCCCGCGTGTCTGAACAACACCCGTCCATGTGCACACGCTGCTGGGGACAGCTGCCGGCAGGGCTTGACGTGACCCGTGGCACGGCAGGAACCTCGGAGGGGCTTCCCCAGTGCCACACCGAGGGGGTGGCACCGCCGGTGTGACCCGGGCACCAGCACCAGGGTGCCCCGATGCTCGCAGGGGGCTGGGTGAAGGGGAATCTCCCCCACCCCGCGTGTGTTTGTGCGTCCCTGAACGCCAGCTCTGCGGAGAGGCACGTCCCCCACGTGTCCCCTGTGCGTCCCCAGCACGTGCCACGCGTGTCCCCTGTGTGTCCCCGGTGACACGGCCCCGTGTGCTGCGGGGGAAGGGGGGGGCGGAGTTTCAGCCGGGAGAGGGGGAAATGATCCTCCGTGTGTGTGTGTGTGTGTGTGTGTGTGTACGTGTACATACATGTCCGTGCGCGCCCGTACGCGTCCATGCGTGTGCCGTGAGGCTGCGGTCCGGGCTGTGCGTGTGCACACGCGTGTGCATGGGCGTGCACACCTGTGCTCTGGCGCTGCAGTCGGGGGTGCAGGGGCTGCAGCACCTGCGGGCTGCGGCGGTGCTGCAGCGGGGGGCTGCAGCCGCTCCCCGCAGGGGGACACGCGTGTGCGTGTGCGTGTACGCACGAGTGTGCTGGGGCTGCAGCCTCTGCAGAGGGGGTGCTGCGGACTTGTGCGTGCGTGTGTGTGCGTGTGTGCACGTTCTTGCACGCGTCCGAGAGCTCTGTGTGTGCGGGGAGGGGGGGGTTCAGTCCCCGTGGGGGGGTTCAGCCCCCGTGGTGGGGTGGGTGTGCGGCCGTGGTGAGTTGCGGACCCCCCAGAATCACAGCACAGCCGCCCGCTCTCGGCCCTCCCCGCGTGGGGGGGGGCTCGTAGCGGAGGGTCCCTTTGTGTCGTGTCCCATCCCCCCAGTCCGGAGGTCTCCCAGCCCCGCCGTGTCCCCTCCCGCCGCGGGACCGGCCCGTGACCCGAGACCCCCCCGCCGCCGCCGCCGCGGGGCGGGCGCGGAGAGCCGGTACCGCCACTCTCGGGGGGCCCCCGAGCGGCCGCCCCCGGTACTGCGGCGCGGGACCCCCGCCTCACGCGTGTCCGCGTGTCGCGACCACCCCCCCCGTCCCCCCGTCCCCCTCCCCGGCCCGGGGGAAGCGGCGCGGGTGGGCACCGCCCCGGGGGTCCCCGGGCGGGGACCGGCCCCGCTCCTCACCCCCGGGGATCCCACCGCCCCCACCGCCGCCGGCGCATGCGCGCCGAGCCCCGTCCGCCGGTACCCGGGGTCCCGTGCCCGGTACCGACCCCCGCCCCGCCGCCCCCCCGCGCGGCTCATCCCCGCGCGGGTCATCCCCGGGGCAGGGGCCGCTCCGCGCCGATGCCCCCGGCGGCCCCCGCGCCGCCGCCCCGCGGTGCCGGCGGGCGGTAACGGGGCCCGGCCATGCGGTCCACGGCGTTCCGGGGGGGCGGGCGGCGGCGGCCCGAGGGGGCGGGCGGGGAGGAGGAGGAGGAGGAGGGGGAGGAGGGGGAGGAAGGCCCCGCTCCGCCGGCCCGGCGGCCCCGGGCCCCGCCGCCGCTGGGGGCACACACGGGCCGCGGCTGCGGGGTGGCGGAGCGGGAGCGGAGCGGGGCCGCGGCGGGGCCGGCGGCCGGCGGGGGCAGGGCCGCGGCGGGGGATGCGGGCGGGCTGCCCGGGGAGGCGGCGGCGGCGGGGCCGGGAGCGGGGCCGGGGCCGGGAGCGGGGCCCGCGGAGCCGGGGAAGCGGCGGCCCGCGGCCCGCGCAGCGATGGGCGCCGGCGGAGGGTCGCCCGGGCAGGCCGCCTGCCTGCGGCAGATCCTGCTGCTCCAGCTGGACCTGATCGAGCAGCAGCAGCAGCAGCTGCAGGCCAAGGAGCGGCAGATCGAGGAGCTCCGGGCCGAGCGCGACACGGTACGGCGGGGGAATGGGGGGGGGTGGGGGGGGTACCGGCGGGACCGGGGAGGTGGGCGGGAATGCGGCGTGGAAGGGGTTAACTCCCGCCAAGGTTAACTCCTCCTTGGGTTTAACACCCCCCCCCCCCCATCCCCCAGATTTAACCCACTCCCCTCTGGGGTGACCACCCCCCCCTCAGGGTTAACTTCCCCCTTAGGTTTAACTTCCCTCATGTTTAACCCACCCCATCCCCCCCCCATACGGGGTGACCCCCACCCTAGGGTTAACCCCCTCTAGGTTTGACACCCTGCTAAGGGGTGACCCCCCCCCCCCCAATGGGGTGATCCCCACTAAATTTAACCACCCCTAGCTTTAACACCCCTCCCCTAGAGTGATGCCCCCCTCCCCTTAGGGTTAATGGCTCCCCAACACCACCCAGGGGTCCCTGGGATTTGTGGTGGGATTCTGCCCGCCAGCAGGAAAGTTCTCACTCCCCGTGACACCCACGGGGTTAATGCTCCCCCCCTTTTGGGGTGGGGGGGTTAATGCCCTTCTCTTTGAGGGTTGATTTCATTTCTCTTTGGGGGTTAATTCCATCCCCTCAATGCTTAATTTACCCCCCCCCTTCCTGGGGTAATACCTCTCTATTTGGGGGTTGTTTTCAGCTCTTTTTGGGGGGGTTAATTCAGTGCCCTGCTTGGGTGTTAATGTGCCCCCTTCTTTGGGGGTTAATTTCACCACCTCCTTGGGGGTTAATTCTGCACCCCATGGGACTTAATGCCCCCCCCACCTTTGAGGGTTAATTCTGTGCCCGCCTTTGGGGTTAATGCCCCCCCCCCCCACTTTGGGGGTTAATGTCCACTTCTCTTTGGGGGGTTAATTCTGCACCCCATGGGGGTTAATGCCCCCCTCTTTGAGGGTTAATTCTGCACCCCATGGGGGTTAATGCCCCCCTCTTTGAGGGTTAATTCTGCACCCCATGGGGGTTAATGCCCCCCTCTTTGAGGGTTAATTCTGCACCCCATGGGGGTTAATGCCCCCCTCTTTGAGGGTTAATTCTGCACCCCATGGGGGTTAATGCCCCCCTCTTTGAGGGTTAATTCTGCACCCCATGGGGGTTAATGCCCCCCTCTTTGAGGGTTAATTCTGCTCCCCTCGAGGGTTAATGCCCCCCTTTTTGGGGGGGTTTATGTCCCCCCCCCATAGGGGTTAACGTCCGTGTCACCCTAGGCCTTAGTGCACCCCCTGGGGGGGTTAATGTGCCCCTCCTGGCAGTTCACCTGCTGCCCCCGTGGCACCGCAGGGGTTAATCCGTCCCCTTGGCTGTTAATGCCCCACAGCGGGCCTGACGGTTCTCCCCTCGTGGTGGAGGCCCCTTGGGGGTTAACGGGGGCCCCTTGGGGGTTCACGTGCCTCCCTTTGGGGGTTCACGACCGCCGCTGGCACCGCAGGGGTTAATACCCCCCCTCCCCTTGGGTGTTGCTGTTCTCCCCCCGTGGCACTCCAGGAGTTAACACCCCCCCCTCTTTGAGAAGTAATTCCCTCAGTGGGGGCACCTGCCCCCTCCCCGAGGTACCCGGGGGGTACGGAACCCTCCGGGGGTGGGGGGGTGGGGGTGTTAATGCCCCCCCCTCCCCAAAGGGTTAAACACCCGCCGGGGGCAATTCTGCCCCCCCCCCCAGCCCCACCCCGGAGGTCTCTGCCAAGCGCAGGGCCGGGCTCCCCCCTCGGGGGTCGCGGGTGCCCCCGGGGGTCGCAGCCCCCCCCCCAGACAAAGCGGCGGGGGCACAAAGGGCGGGGGCGGGGCGGGGGTTAACGGGC
The DNA here is from genome assembly GCF_026979565.1 of Vidua chalybeata. Taxonomy (NCBI): domain Eukaryota; kingdom Metazoa; phylum Chordata; class Aves; order Passeriformes; family Viduidae; genus Vidua; species Vidua chalybeata. The sequence goes on along the minus strand of NC_071555.1, from coordinate 696,353 downwards.
CGCCGCCCGTCACCGTGGCGACGGTTCGGGGGGGGGGGGGGGCGGGCGGCTTAAAGGGGCCGCGCCACCGCGGGCAACCGGGCGGGACCACGGGGCCACCGGCGAGGTCGCCCTGCTGCTCGCCGCGGAGGGGCCGCGCCCCCCCACCTCGGGGATTTGGGGGCGCTCACAGCCGCGAGAGGCTGGCAGCTTTTTTTGGGGGGGGGGGACGCTGTGGGGTCCCCACGGCTGAGCTGTGCTGGTCCCCCCGCCCCCGACACGTGTGTCCTGTCTGTGTCACCCCAGAGATGCCATGTGTGACCCCACCATAGGTTGCCTACTTGTACGCCCCCCCCCCCCATTGCCCTACCTGCGTTGTCCCCCCCCATGGGTTTTGTGTCACCCCACAGCCGTGGGTCGCCCCCTTGCCAGCCCCACGGCCCCGTGGCCCAGTGCCATCCGCGGCGCTGGCCGTGCCCAGCTGCAGTGGCGGTGCCAGCCGTGGTGGCCCCGCTGGTGGCAGGAAGGACGGGGACACCCCACGTGATGTCACCGCAGGCAACGCCGCGTCCCCCAACATGGAGGAGCCACCGCGGCAAGGCTGTGGTGGCACTTCAGGGACTGCCCTGGGCACAGCCTCCCCGGGTGACACTGCTGGGGACATGGGACCGCCACACCCTGCGTGCACTGGGCTCTGCTCCCCAAAGCTGGGTCCCCCCCAAAGCCACTCCTTTTGGGGGTGCTGGGACCCCCCCTCTGCAATCCAAAGCAACCCTTCTAAACGGTGCACGCCCTGGCTGGGGGCAGGTGACTGTGGGCAGGGGCCACCATTGCAATCCCCCCTCACCATCCTGCATCCTTGGGGAGGATACACAGAGGGTGGGACCCCCAAATTCTCTGGTTGGTGCTGCATTCCGGGCCAGGTTGGACAGGATTTGGAGCAGCCTGGGATTCTCCTGCAGCAGGGGAAGCAGCCGGAGAGTGGCCATTTTGTGCCACTGGACACCCAGTGGCAGCTGCCCCCGGGGTGCCCACGGGGGTGACCCCACCCCGAGGTGAGCCCTCCCTCACCTGCCTTGCAGCTCCTGGCGCGGATCGAGCGCATGGAAAGGCGGGTGCAGCTGGTGAAGAAGGACAGCGAGCGGGAGAAGCACCGCATCTTCCAGGGCTTTGAGGTGGATGAGAAGCCGGAGGCAGAGGCATGTGAGAAGCTGCCTCTGGAGTGTCCCCAGGACCTGCTGGAGCCTCCCCCGACCCTGCAGCCCAAGCACTTCCCCTACGGCAGGAACGGGAAGGGGCATAAAAGGTACAGAGTGCACGGGGGGCTGTGTGGGGAGAAGGGGGGACACTCCCTATGGCTTCACCCTCTGTTTGTGGGGGCTGGCACTGCCCAGCGGCCTTTGAGGTGTTTGGAGAGGCCACCCAGCACCAGGAACACATCCCTGTGTCAAGGAGAACCTCAAGAAAGCCTGTGTGGGGAGTGCAGGGTCCCAAAATGGCTGGGGAGGCCCCTCTGTGGGCTGCTTAAGTCTGGCCCTGGTGCAGCAGCCCTGGTTTGGGGGTGCCAGGAGCCCCCCACAGCGTCCCTGGTGCAGGGCGAGGATCCGTGTGCCTGGCTCAGCTCTTCTTCCTCCTGCAGGAAGCCAGCGTTTGGGAGCACGGAGAGGAAGACGCCTGTTAAAAAACTAGTGTCAGAGTTCTCCAAAGTGAAGAGTAAAACTCCAAAACACTCCCCGGGGAAGGAGGAATCGGGCGGCTCCTTGGCTGAAACTGTTTGTAAACGAGAACTGCGGAGCCAAGAGACTCCGGAAAAACCCCGGTCGCTCCTGGAGACCCCACTCAGAGCATCAGCCCCGCCGAAGGGCCCCGGCACCCTCCCCAAGGAGAAAGGCTTTGCCAGCGAGGCCGACGACCTGCCCTATCTGTCCACCACAGAAATGTACTTGTGCCGCTGGCACCAGCCGCCCCCATCGCCGCTGCGGGAACCTTCTCCCAAAAAGGAGGAGACTGTAGCAAGTAAGGATGGAGAGAATGGTGGAGAAGCTGCTGGGGCTGAGCCAGCCTGGGAACAGGGCTCGGCACCCTCATTCTGAGTCTGGGAAAGGGCTCCCAGATTCCCATAGGGAGTGCCCGGGGCGCTGGGAAAGGTGCCGTGCTGCTGGCTCCTTCCAGTGCGGTGGGTGCCGGCTCTGGGCCCTCCCAGATCTCATCTCAGGCTCACCCTGCTCTGGGCAGGGCTCCTGGCTGGTGTCTGTTGCAGCAAGCGGTGAAGCAACTTCCTCTGGGTGGGTGGGAGACGCGTCTCTGGCTCGTGCCGTGGCGACACAGCACCGGGGTCACCTGCTGTCCCCAAATCCGCTGCTTGTCCTGCCTTGAGCCCAGCGAGGCTGGTGCCGGCGATGGGAGCTGGGCTGTGCCAGGTGGCCCAGCACGGACAGAGCCTGGCACGTCCCTGGGGTTGTGGCTCAGGTTTGCTCGTGTGCCAGGCCGAGGGACTGGAGATGAGCTCTGCTGTCCCGTGGCAGCTCCCACTGCTGGCTCAGGATGGGGGTTTGGGGCATGCCGTGCTCCGAGGGGAAGGACGGGCAGGAAGGGAGTGGGGAGGGGGTGGGATGGAGCAGGGGCTGTGGGGATTCTGGTGTGGGGTGACACCCTTCTTGCCCTGCAGTTCCGTCTTGGAGGGACCATGTCGTGGAGCCCCTGAGAGACCCCAACCCCTCGGACCTCCTGGAGGTACGTGAGCCATCGGAGCCTGTGGTGCCACAGGGGCTTTCCAGGCTGTCCCACACTCCCAGAGCTGGTGGCGTTTCGTCCCCTCGTCCAGCATAAACCCCATCTGTGGTAGGGAGGCTGAGGTGGGGGGTCTGGCCCCGGGATGATGCACTGATCCCTGCCCGGTGTCGTTGCAGAACCTGGATGACAGCGTCTTTTCCAAACGGCACGCAAAGCTGGAGCTGGATGAGAAACGAAGGAAAAGGTTGGAGCAAAGGGAGCAATGGGGGTCTGGAGTGCCAGTGTCAAGGGGGAGGGTCCCGGGGTGTCACCCAGAGCAGGGGGCAGCTGCGGTGGGCACCAGCAATGCTGCAAGAGGAGGGATGCTCTCACATCACTGGCAGCCAGCGCAGCCCCTGTGATCACCTTCGGGGAGTCTGGCACTGCCCGTGGCTCCTCACTTTCCCAGCCATCCTGTTTTCCAGGTGGGACATCCAGCGGATCAGGGAACAGAGAATCCTACAGCGGCTGCAGCTCCGAATGTACAAAAGGAAAGGGATTCAGGAGTCGGAACCTGAAGTTACCTCATTTTTCCCTGAGCCAGATGATGGTGAGGCTTGGGAAGGGGGCGTGGGGGGAGGGCGGGGGTGCAGATGAGGGGTCTCACACACTCTGGTGTCTCTCCACAGTGGAAAGTTTGCTCATCACCCCTTACCTGCCCGTTGTCGCCTTTGGCCGGCCCTTGCCCAAACTGGCCCCACAGTGAGTACCGGGGCCGGGAGGGGATGGGGCCGGGCCGGTGTCACTCCTGGCAAGGCCCCCTGCCCCATTTTGGGTGTGGATGGTGCCATTTTGGGACCGGGGCGGCGCTGCAGTGACACCAGCTGTGCCCGCAGGAACTTCGAGCTGCCGTGGCTGGACGAGCGCAGCCGCTGCCGGCTGGAGGTGCAGAAGAAGCAGACGCCACACCGGACCTGTCGGAAATGAGGGAGATGCTGGGAGCTCCAGACTCCTCCGGGAGCTCCAGACACCTCCAGGAGATCCAGACTCCTCCGGGAGCTCCAGACACCTCCAGGAGATCCAGACACCTCCGGGAGCTCCAGACACCTCCGGGAGCTCCAGACACCTCCAGGAGCTCCAGACACCTCCGGGAGCTCCAGACACCTCCGGGAGGCTCCGTATGTCCTCGGGGGCTCTGAGCACCCCTATGGCACCAGAAGCTCTGCCATGGCCGGGTCGCGGCCGGCTGCCGCCTGCTCCGTGCTGACGGGTGGTTTCGTTCTGCTGCGATCCCCGTTCCGTTCGTTTGGGTTTTGGAACGTTTCCCGGACTCGTCCCCCCCGTGCTGGCACCGGCTTCCCGGTGCCACCGGCCCAGCAGCTGCACCTCCACAGCCCGTGGCCTTGGGATCACCAGCACCGGATCCCGTGTCTGGGGATGCCTCACCCCCCGGGACTCGCCCGCTGCTGCCTTCACGTTGTGTTTAGGCAGAAAGCAGGATAAAGGGCGGATTGCGTCGGAGCCGGCTGGGAGCTGGGAAGCACCTGGGATTCTCTTTTGGGAGGTTTCCCCCCCCTCTTTCGTGGTTTTCCTCTCTGGAGCGGGGTTGGCAGGGGCAGAGGGGAAGAGTTAAAAAGCAAAAAAAAAATTTTTTTTTTTTTTCTTTTTTTTTTTTGTGAAATAGAAACCCTGTGCGCACAATTTGGGGGGTTTTAATGTTTTTTTTTAAAATGTAATTTAAATGTTTTGAGGCGGGCGAGGGGTTTGCTGTGAGGGGGGGCCATTATTGCCTGTCCGAGCCCCTGGGTGCTGCTGGACCCTCTTGGTGCTGGATGGGTGGGGAGGGGCTCCATGTGTCCCCCTTTTTCCTCTGTTTTATCCTCCCCATCTCCCTGTTTCTCCCTATCTCCCTATCTCTCCCGTTTTTCCACATTTTTTCCTCCTTTTTTCCCCCCCCTGCACTGAGCCTGTGCCCCCCCCAGTGTTATCCCCCCCTGCCCCCCTCTCTATAATTAACCCCGAGCTTATTGAACGCCGGAAAACTCGTTTACAAAAAAAAAAAAAAAAAAAAACCACAAAAAAAACACAAAACAAAAAAAACTTATAAAAAAAAACTTTAAGAAAAACAAACTTTAAAAAAAATTAAAAAACCCGGAAATTGTTAAAAAATCGATAAAGTTCTAAAACCACCGAGTTCTAAACAAACGTTGCGGGAGGGGGTGGGGTCACTCGCGGACACGCCCGCTCGCTGGTTTTATTTTATTATTTTTTACTGCTTTTCGTTGTTGTTGGTTGTTGTTTTTTTTTTTTTCCCCTTTGGTTTTTGTTTTTGGTTTGTTTTTTTTTTACAATAAACAAGGAAAAGGCCGCTGGCTGCTGGTGTTTCCCCTCCCCCCCCTCCCCATTTTACCCGCCCTGGGGCGCGGTGACGTCATTTCCGCGGAGCGCTGACGTCACCGGCGCGCGCGGGGCGCGCGCCCCCTGGCGGGCGGCGGCGGCGGTACCGGCGGGGGCCGCGCGCGCCGCTCCCGTGGTGCCCCGCGGCCAAGATGGCGGACCGGCGGCGGCAGCGCGCCTCGCAGGACAGCGAGGACAGCGAGGGCTCGGCGGCCTCGGACAGCGCCGCGTCCGCGCCCGGCTCGCCCCGCTCCGCCCGCTCCCGCTCGGGCTCCGGATCCCGCTCCCGCTCCCGCTCCGGCTCGCCCCGCCCGTCGCACCGCCCGCCGCGCGGCGCCGCGGGGGCCCTCGGCGCTGGGCCGCGGGGCCGCGGGGCCGAGAGCGCCGCTGGGGCCGGGGGGAAGAGCGCGGCCGAGTCGGAGTGTGTGAGTGAGGGGCTGGGCGCGGCGCGGGGACGGGGGGCTCTGGTGTCTGAAGGCGGGGGGGACCCTGAGGACCCAGGGCCGGGAGGGGGCTGAGGGGAGGCTGCTGCTGTCTGGGGGAATCAGGGCGAGGCTGCGGACCCTGGGGACACGAGGGAGGGGCTGAGGGATGTTCTGGTGTCCGGGGGCCCCGAGGGGAAGGCGGGGGGGACCCTGAGGACCCAGGGCGGGGAGGGGGCTGAGGGGAGCGTGCTGGTCTCTAAGGAGGGCCTTGGGGCGGAGTGCGAGGCCTGGGGGGCTCTGGTGTCGGGGGGCACTGGTATTAGGACCTGCGGGGCGCGGGGACACTGGGGACAAAGTGGGGGGCAGGGAGGTGAGGGAATACCAGTCTGGGGAACTGGGGGAATTGGGCTGAGCCCCCCCATAATGTGTGCGGGAGAGCTGGGCTGGGGCAGCCTCAGGTGGGGTGGGCACTGCAGCCCCCCAGGAGCAGGCGAGAGGCTTTGCTCTGGCTCCGTGTGTGCCCTGTGGCTGGATCTCCCCAGCCTGAGATCCTGTCCCTGCTCCTGGGGTCCCTGCAGCAAGGGCAGCTTGGGCTGGGTGCTGCTGTCTCCCTCCCCCCGTGCAGTTCTGCTCCTGCAGTTCAAATCCAGGTGCAGTTCCCTCCTGGTTTGGGTTCTAATGGTGGTTATTTCCAGCTCTTTCCTGTTTTAGGTTCCAGGGCTGGTTATTTCCAGCTCCCTCTGACTCTCTGGGTGTTTTGTTTTTTTTTTTTCCTGGGTTTATCTTGTCACCTTGGTCAGGTTGCTTGTGCTCTGGGGTTGTTTTTTCTGTACAGTTGGGCTGATCTTTGTCTTTATGCTGGAATCATGGAATGGTTTGGTTTGAAAGGAGCCTTAAAGCTCATCCAGTTCCACCTTCTACCGTGGGCAGGGACGCTTTCCACTATCCCAGTTTAATCCAAGCCCTGTCCAACCTGCCCTTGGACACTTCCAAGGACGGGGCAGCCACAGCTTCTCTGGGCAGCAGTTTTGCTGAGCACTTTTCCTGCTCTGAGCTGTTTGCTTCTTCCAGCCCCTTCCCTGAGCTGGGTCCTGCTCGGCCTCTCTTTGTTATTCCCTGTTCTTGCCCTTTCCCTGGCTCTTGTTTGGCAAGGGGGGGATCCTGGCTGTCCTGCCACTGTCACTTTGTTCCCTAGAGGCCCCCAGCACTGACAGGCCGTGCTTTGCTCTCCATATTGCCCCGCTGTAGCTGCTCTAGAAGGTTCTTGGAACCTTAGAAAGGCTCTGGGAGCCTGGAATGTGTTTCTTCTTGGTCACTGGAGCTGAACTCCCAAGGGTGGATGCAATAGGGTCAGGGCCAGATGTTGCTGTTATTGTGTGTGGGATCATGGGATGCTCTTTATTAGGACAAAAAAGCAGCTGTTAGGAAAAGGTGTTAGGGTTGTAGATACTAAGAAAGTATGTTCTGAGGGAATTTTTTTTTTCATGGAAGGGGTGGCCAGGCACTGGCCCAGGCTGCCCACAGAGTGGTGGAATCCCAATTCCCTGAAGTGTACAAAAAGTGTGGATGTGGCTTTTGGGGACATGGTTTACTGGTGACGTGGGGTTGGTGCTCGTTGAAGGTTGGACTTGATCTTAAAGATCTTTTCCAATCTAAACAATTGCATTATTCTGTGGTTTTATGAATCCATGATTCCATGTCGCTAGGACCTGGCTGCTGCCCTCCCCTCCTCTAACACCCCTCACTTTTCTCTCTCTGCAGGAAAGTGAGGATGGCATCGAAGGAGATGGTGAGTGATGGCTCTTGGGCAGGGTTGTTTGTGTGCAAAAAAAGTAAAAACCAGACAAAACAGCTTTTCCAACAATCCCGTGGTTGTTGCCACACCAAATGTTCACTTGTAGCAGCAGGCAAATGTGGGCTACAGGGATGGTGTCCCAAACTCTTCCCTGCTCCTCCTGAGCAGGCTGTGGCATTGATCCAGGGTGGTGCTGGTGTCCAGATTCCCTCTGGGAGGGGTTTGGTCCCATGGCAGAGGAGCCGTGTCCAGCCCTGCCCTGACCCCACCTCCTTTCCCTCCCCACAGCTGTGCTCTCTGACTATGAAAGCGCCGAGGACTCGGAGGTAAGGCTGCTCTCTGTCCTGCTGAGCCCCTGGTTCACGTGGAATTTCAGCACAAACCCAGTTTGTGTCCTTGGATCTCTTCCCCTGACCCTCTGTCTCCTGAGGAAGTGTCCTCCCCCAACTCCCAGCCCCTGGCACTGGGACCAGTGTCACTGTGCTGCTGGGGAGGGTGCAGGGCCAGGATGTGCAAGGGAAAACCCTCCTGGCTCCTCACACTGGGAACTGGATTTGCCGTGGCCAAGAAGGGCGTGGGAGGAATGTGGGATGCTTGTTGGGTTTTAATTAGTTGGAATTCAAAAGCAAAGTGGTGGTTGGGAGCATCCCAGGGGCTTCCCTCTGTTCTGAGGGAGCAGCTGGAGGGGGGATGCACTTTGGGAATTAGGAGGTGTTGAAGGAATCCCATCCCACCCCTGCCTGGGGGCTGCAGGTTCCCCTGGATTTTTAGTTCAGAGCTCTAAAGTTTGAGATTTACAAGGAGTTCAGGGAAGTTCTGGTGTCTAAGAATTATAGTGAAGGCTTTCTAAGGAAAATCCATCTGCGTTTTGGGAATCCTGAGGGAAACAGTGGCTAGAGAACATCCAAACCACCAGGCAGAGGAAATCCAAGCTGTTTATTTGGGAATTAATCTCAGTTTGGGAATTAATCCATGGTATTAACAAGGAAGGAGCACTGCAGGCTGCAGAGGTGTTGGGGCAGCTCCCAGAGCTCTTCCAGCCCGGAATCCCTCTTGGAGGCTCCCAGTGGCAGCGGGGTTGTTGCATCACTGCCGTGCCAGGATGACTCTGTTCCTGTACCTAAAAATAATGCCCAGCCTGGGCTTCCCCGGCGTAAACACCGGGAGCAGCCGATGTGCAAAGGCTGTGTTGAAAGAGGAAAATGGAGCAGGGTTTGGTTAATCACCCCGAGCTATTTTTAGTTCGGCTCCAGCCTCCGGAGGCTCCTGGGGGTGAAACCAGGTCATGCTCCTGAGCAGAGTGAGTCAGCTGAGGAACTCCAGGGAATTTGGAAACGTGGCCCTGGCTGGATCTGGGCCCTCAGTGTGGAAGGAAGGGCCTGAGATCACCAGTCTTCCCAGTCTGCAGGAGCCTTTTTGGAGTGGTGGGATGTCACATCTTTGTGGGGCAGCTGATCCCAGCTCTATTCCAGAAAGCCTGTTGGATCCTCCCGCTCTTGAGAGAGCTTGGGTTTAACTTTTGCTTTTCCTGTAAAAATACGGGGATAGGAAGAATTTTAGGAGCTAATCATCTGCTTTAGAAGAGTCATGTCTAACAGCTGGGACAGGGATCTAACTCCAGAACTGAGGGAATTTCTGGGCAATCTGTTTCTGGATCTGACTCCAGATTTGGGGAGATTTCTGGCAGATCTGTTGGTAACGGAGCACGTTTGAGTCATTGGGTGTCTCCCAGGCAGAGGAAGAGGATTACAGCGAGGAAGAAAGCTCCAAGGTGGAGCTGAAGCAGGACAGCAACGATTCCTGCGAGTCGGCGGCCAGAGGGGAGAAGGGGAATGAGAAGGTGGATGCCAAGGGAGCGGTGACGGGCGAGCGGCAGAGCGGGGACGGGCAGGTGGGTGTCCCACGGCTCCGGGCTGGGGGCTGGCAGCAGGACTGCTGCAGTGGTGAGAGCTCCCTGCTTCTGACAGGAGAGCACGGAGCCTGTGGAGAAGAAAGTTGGGAAGAAGGCTCCCAAGCACCTGGATGACGATGAGGATCGGAAGAACCCGGCGTACATTCCACGCAAGGGGCTCTTCTTTGAGCACGACCTCCGAGGGCAGACGCAGGAGGAGGAGGTCAGGTATGTGAGTGTCCCCCTGGGGCTCTGGGAGGGACAGGCCAGCTTCCAGGCCAGCAGGACTCCTTGCTTCAGTGGGATGCACTGGGAAGGTCTGCGCTTCCGTTACCTGCTCTGTGTCCTGCCAGGACACTTCAGCTCTTTGTTTTGAAGGAGAGATGCAAAAAAACCATAAAAAAAGCCTCGTGCCAGGCAGCAGTGACTCTTCCAGCTGCTTTTCCCAAATAGCAGTGGGTCACCAGCAGCTGCTGGGCAGGAGGAGTGGGAGGAAGGAGGGATGCTGCCTCCTGTGCATTCCCTGCCCCAGGAAAGCTCAGGCTCTGTCTGTGGAACTGCTCGAAACTGCCACATCTTGACCTGACAGCCCCTTGCTCCTCCCTGTGTCCCTTTCCCAGGCCAAAGGGTCGTCAGCGGAAGCTGTGGAAGGACGAGGGGCGCTGGGAACACGACAAGTTCCGTGAGGATGAGCAGGCCCCCAAGACCAGGCAGGAGCTGATCGCGCTCTACGGATACGACATCCGCTCAGCCCACAACCCCGACGACATCAAACCCCGCAGGATGCGCAAGCCACGGTGAGCCCCCGAGCCACACCAGGGCCTGGAGTGTCCTGGGGAGAAGGACCAGGTCTGGAGCTCCAAAGAGTGAAAGCTCTGTCACGTGGGACCATATGCCTGGGGTTTCTAGATGTGCATGCTGGGAAGCTGTTCCCTGACAAAGTGATTCTTCCCACCCAGGGGTTTCTTTCTAATGAACTGTTCTATTTTTCTCCCTCAGGTTTGGCAGTCCCCCTCAGCGAGACCCCAACTGGTCCAACGAGAGGCCCCCCAAGCCCCCGAGGCACCAGGGCGCCAAGAGCCCCTCGGCTCCCCCACGGTCATTCAACAGCCGCAGCTCTGCCAGCACTGGCAGGATGCCCCCTGCCAGGAACTACCCCAGGGTGGGGGGCTACAAGGAGACCCGTCCAGGCTACCGGGCTTCGGAGGCAACTGTCCTGCACCGGAATGGGGAACAAGCCAAGCAGGAGGGCGGCTACCGCGGGAAGCACGCAGAGCAGAGTCCATCAAGGGACACGTCCCCTGAGCTGGAGGTGGGACATGTCCACGGCAGCCCTGGGAAGGAGGAGGGGGCTCTGGAAAACCAAGCCACAGGTGCTGATGCTGTGCAGCCACCACCAGACAGACCAGTCGAGAAGAAATCTTATTCCCGGGCAAGAAGGACCAGAGTCAAGGCTGGGGAGGCAGGGAAGCCGGCTGAGGAAGTGCCTGCTTCTGAGGGGCTGGCTCCCGTGATTCCAAAACCCACGCCAGCCGAGACCTCCCCCCCACCAGCCAAGAGCAACTGGGAGTCACCCGTGGAATCCAGCGTGGATGGACTTGAGCAGGAGATGACCCAGATGAACCTGACAGAGCAGAACTGGAGCCCGGGGCAGTCCCAGTTCATCCCGCCCCGGGAGCTGAGGGGTAAGTTGGGAGCAGCCTCCTGGTTTTCCAGCAGCCCAGTGCCTCCTGATCTGTGCAGTTGGTCAGAGCTGAGCTGTCTTTGTCTGAGCCTTGTCCCAGGGTGGGTGCAGAGTGGTGGTTCTTGCTGAGAAAGTGCTGCAGCAGAGAAAAAGGGAAATTAAACATTTTTGTGTAGGTGAATGGAATTGGGGCTGGGAAGGACAGAAGGGATCCTTTCCCTGTGATGTGAATCACAGCACGACTGACCCCTGCTGCAGGAGAGCACGAGATAAGGATCAATAATTGGGCTCTGTGGTGTCCTGCTCAGGGCAGAAAGGAACTTCTTCCTGTTTATCAGCTCATTTCCTGTCACTGGGATTTGGTTGCCAATAGCCAAGGCCTGGCTAGGATTGGCAAATCCTTTTGTGCCTGGGAGGAGGGAGGGACATGGGACAGAGTTACTCTGGTGCCAGCTGAGGACAGCTCCAGTGCGCATCCACAGAGAGGTCATCCAGGTATAATTATCCCTTTGCAGAATTAAAGTCTGTTCTGGGAAGTGTTAGAATCTTTCCCGAGGGGAGTAAAACTGGAGCAAGGAGAAGGAACCGACTTGCTGCTTTCATAAGCGTCTGAGGTTGAGGTCGTGGAACCAGAAGTCATTTGGTACTGATGGGACTGTGAAGTCTGTGAGAACAGACCCCTGGACAGGCTGGAAACGTCACAGGGGGATGAGAGTTCAAAAGTGCTTAGATTGCCTGGTTTACGGTTTTTTTTAATGCACAAAAATGAAGCATCTTCCCAAATTTCCCACAGGCCAGCTCCTGGCTGCAGGTACACAATCATGTTCTGCTGTGAGAAGGCTGATGACTCTGCTGTCCTTTTTGTGTCCCTAGCAGAGGAGGGGAGGAGTTATTCTGGGAAGCATTTGGCTCCCATCTGTCCATTCTGCATCCCTCTGCCTGTATTTGCACTGTCAGTGATCCATGAGCACTTCCAGTGTTTGTTTTATCCATTTTCACTCCCCTGGAATCACCGTTGATCACCTTGGCACTGTGGTTTTTAGCCAAGGCTTAAAATTCACTTTGCTGTGAATTGACATGAATTCAGTTTGCGGTTAGAATCCAAAGGAGCCTGTGATAAAAGTGTTTACACCCTGCAGAGGGTTTAAACTGCAGCTTCAGATCCCACATGGATCCTTGATCCACCTGGAAGAGATCTGTGTCCCGGCAGACTCAGAGCTCAGAGCAGGACCTGAGTTTCAAGCTGGGGCTTTAGTTTTGAAGCAGGATTTAGGCGTTGCTGAGCACCTTGAATGAATGTGCAGCAACAAAACAGCCTCTAATTTGTCCCAAAATATTTAAAATCACTGGGGCGATGAAGTCCAAAGGTTCCATGTCATGGGAGCGAGAGCTGAGCCGCAGCCACGCCCCCGGGCGAGGCGGCTCCGGCCTGGGAACCAGCACAAACCACAGTAATAACCAGTCTGTTCCTTCCTCAGGTCTTCCCAACCATATGCACGTGGGAACTGGGCCACCACCGCAGTTCAACCGGATGGAGGAGATGGTAACGCGTGATCCCGGAGCGTGACTCGGGCTCCGCGGCGCGCGGGACACGGGCTCTAATTGTCTTGGGGTTGTGGTGATTTACAGGCTGCCTCAGCCTTTCCCTTTGTGGGGGTGTTTGGGGGTGACCCAGGGGAGGTTTGGTGGCTGGGGGTGTCGGGTGGGTGCCTCACAGCCCCCCTGATCCCTGGACTCTCGCAGGCGGTGCCGGGGGGCCGGGTGAAGCGCTACTCATCGCAGCGGCAGAGACCCCCCGTGCCGGAGCCCGCGCCCCCCATGCACATCAGCATCGTGGAAGGGCACTACTACGACCCACGTGAGTGTTTCCTTCCTGCTCCTGTGGCTCCGTGTGTGCTTGGAGCTGAGCAACTGGAGCAGGGATCCCCCCCCACTCCTCTTGGGGTTGGGACTTTGTCTTCTCTTTCGTTTGTTGTAGTGGCACTGTGTCCTCTCATACAGTGTCTAAAAGGCAGCTGGGAGCCTGCCTGGTTTGTGTTTAAACCCATGGAATTACCCTCAGTGTTATCCCCTCTCGATGCCAGGGCTCTTAGGACACCCCAATTCTTCCTGAGAACTGGGATTTAAATTGAACTTTAAATCAGGTCTTTGACATTTGAGCATGGGGAGAGCAGGACTGGGGATGGATTAGGAATTCCCTCCAGCATTTAAAGCGTTAGAGAAGAAATTCCCTGAGTATTTTCTAAAGGGAGTAGGAGGCTTTTCTTTAGGGAGCATGTCACATCTGTAAGCCCGGGAGCCTCTGTGTGCCGTGGGAGCCCTCGGGGCCTGCTGAGCTGTGTGTGCCCGGCTGCCAGGGAATGAAATTCCATGGAGCTTTTCCTCACAGCCTGTCATGTGTTGTTGCAGTACAATTCCAGGGACCAATCTACGCCCACGGTGAGAACCCAGCCCCGCTGCCGCCCCAAGGGATGATTGTGCAGCCGGAGATGCACCTCCCTCATCCAGGTGAGGAGCCAGTGGGACACCCCTGGACCTGGGAAACAGAGAACTTTGTTCTCCCACAGCCTCTGTCACAGGGGGAATCCATTTTCCTTAATTTCTATAACATGGAAGAGACCTGCTCCTTCCTGCAGTGAGGCTGAACCAGTATTAGTTTTAAGGAAAGAAAAAATAGGTGTTTCTGGAGCTTCCAGCCTGTGCAGGACAAGGGGAACTGAGCCTTTGGCAGCTCCCAGCTGGATGTTTGCAGGTCCCTGTGGGGCCTCAGCAGCTGGGCCGCTCCCTTCCGTGGGCACTGGGCTGGTTCCTCACTCCCTGGCCCTGTAGCTCAGGAAAAAGCAGAACTGGGAGCTGTCGAACACGTTCTCTGCTTGCCCACACAAATTGTTTCCTGCAGTGGAGTTGCCATGCCTGGTTCCGGTGAAGCCGGAACTGGGGAGGGGGCTGTGCTCTGCTGCTCTGTGTCCCTCCCCAGCGTGGGGCTGCAGGGAACCCTTGGAGCAGAGCGTGCTCCTTCCTGCTGCTACCCAGGGACGCTCTGGCTTTTTGGGTGACACCCGTGTGCTTCCCATCACCTCCAGGTTTACACCCCCACCAGACGCCCCCTGCCATGGCAAACCCCGGCCTCTACCCCCCACCAGTGTCCATGCCCCCGGGCCAGCCCCCGCCGCAGCAGCTGCTCACTCCGACTTACTTCTCCGCCCCTGGAGTGATGAATTTCGGGAATCCTGGCTACCCCTACCCCCCTGGAGCTCTGCCCCCTCCGCCCCCTCCTCATCTCTATTCCAACACGCAGGTAAGCCGGACGCGCCGCGGCTCCTTCCCAGGCAGGAGCAGGTGGGATGTTGTGGAGCGTGGGGTGTGTTCTGCGAGGTGTTCCTGGGAGAGGATGTGGAGCAGCACAGCTGCTCCATGGGGAAAGGCTGCTGTCATCCCAGAAAGGATGGCTCCTGGGCAGCTCCCTAAGCGTGGCAGGCAGTGGGTGAAATCCTGTCCAGGGGGGTATGGAATTGAGGTGTTCCCTTATGGAGCAGGGAAACAGCCTCTCCAGGGCTGAGCCAAGGATACCTTGGGAATGGCTTTGGAAGTCAGTTCTGTTTGAGATAGAGACTGGGAACTGGCTGGTGTGAGCAGCAGGGGGATGGGTTTTCGTGCTTCATGGCCCAACTTGGTATCTAAGGTTGCTGCTGGGCAGCGAGGAGGCAGCTTGGATTGGGTCCCTGAGGAGGCAGATCAGACCAAACCCTGTAGGGACATGGGTCAGATTCCTGTGAGGAGGCAGATTGGATTGGATCTCTCTGAGGATGAGACCAGATCTTATCCCTGTGAGGGGGCAGATAGACCTAATCCCTGAGGAGACAGATCAGACCTGATCCTTGAAAAGGCAGATGAGACCAGAGCAGACCAGATCCTGGTGCCGTGGCTGGAGCAGGGCTGACACGCTGTGACTGGAGCAGGGCTGACACGCCGTGGAAGGCTGGAGGAGCTGCATGTTCCCTGAGCTCCCAACCTTCCCTGCCCTTCCCACTGCTCCAGCTGATCCTGGCAGGACCTCACCCTGCTTTGAGGGCAGTTTCCCCCGAGGCTGCAGGGCTGGGTGTGCAGGGGAGCTGTGTCCAGGCAGAAAAGCTGCTGTTGAGAAGTTCAGGCATTCCATGGACTGCAGGGTGAGGGAATCCCATCTGCACAGGCTGTGTCCTGTCCTTGCCGGAGTGGGGGCACGTTGGTGAGGGGTGGAGACTCACAAGGGGCCTCGGGAGCTGATCTCTGGGGGGGCACAGCCCCTCTTGGCTCTGGCTGGGGGCAGCTGTCCAGCCCCAGTGGGTGCCAGGAGGGGCTCACAGGGCCCCCCAGCCCGGAGCTCTGATCCTGCTGCTCCTGCAGGCGCAGTCCCAGGTGTATGGGGGGGTCACCTACTACAACACTGTCCAGCAGCAGGTGCAGCCCAAGCCCTCCCCGCCCCGCCGGACGTCCCAGCCTGTGACCATCAAGCCGCCCCCTCCAGAGGTATCATCCCCTCCCCGCTGCTCCTTGTGTGTGTGTGATGTCACTGGTGTGTGTGAGGCTGCAGTTCCCCCTCCCATCCCAAAAAAATAACGTTGTTCTTTTGTAAGGGGAAATCTTAAACTGTCTCATCTCTGACCTGTCCCAACCCTCAGCTTCTCGTTGCAGGTGGTAAGCAGGGCTCCAGTTAATTTGAGTTACTTAAATCTTTAAAACTAAAACCACGTAAAAAGTAAGTCTGAAGTTGACTTTTTTTTTATTTTATTTGCTCAGGGTAGAAAACAGGACGATTTTGAGAGGGAAAAATCCAGCCCTGGCTGGAGGAGCTAGGAGGCAGGGAGTTCTCTGGAAGGATAAACGTTGAGAACTCAGCAGATAATTCAGGCAGTAGAGTTAAAGGTTTTTCAGGATGCGAGTGCATCCTGAAATGGTCTTCTTGCTCCAGTGCTGTGAGCTGTGCATGTGTGAGCGTGCTGGAATGCCATGTGTGTTTTTGGTTTCCCTTTCCATACCTTCTTCACGTATGGGAGCCAAGCAAGCCCAGGCCCGGGCAGGCATGTGCCGGTGGGTTCCTGTACATGGGGAGGGCTGAGAAGTAAATTGTCTCATGGAGGGGCTCTGGAAAGGCCTCGTGGTGGAAAAATCTGGAACCATGAGGAGAGGTTGGCACAGGGGGCTGGTTGTGCCCAGAGAGGCGGGTGGGGGCGTTGCCAACCAGGGTGGCTTCTTGCTGGCAAGACCCAGCCATAGCACTGTTCCGGGGCCCTAAACCTCTGCTGCTCTTCCCTCTTCCCCCCTCTCAGGACAGCAAAGGTGAAAAATCAAAGGAGAGGAGCAACACGTAGGGACACGGCCACAGGAATCCCAGCACCAGACTCGGCCCCTCGGCGAGGAGGAAGCTGCTCCTTGGAATGGCTCCTTCCCTGCGCGGAGGTGAGGCAGCGGGATGAGCCACCTGCACTGTGCTCAGGACCAGGCACTTCCCCCGTGGCCCGAGCGGTGCCTTCCCAAAATCCACCTCGCTGCTGCCCACCCCCCTTCTCCCTCGTGCTGGGGCCGCCAAAGAACCAACCCCCGAGTCGGTCCTTGGCCACACGTTCTCCCAACTTCTCCCCGTTACGAAATGTTCCCCGCTCCCTCCTGAGATGTCAAACTCCGCTGGCTTGATCGTGGTCTCTGTTTTTATTTAAGGAATGAAGCAGCTCCTTCAGTAAAGCTGATTTGTTTCTTTTGGGTGTTTCGTTTTATTTGTTTGGGTAAGCAGCAGTGACATCCCCTCCACCCCAGTTCATTCTTCATTTCAATTCTCTTTTTCAATTAGCAAGTTGATTTCTGCCACTTCTGGTGCAGGGGAAGGGCAATGGAGCCGTGGGAAGCTGTCAGGAATGCACTGCCTGGGCAGGAACCACTTAACTTAGGAGCTCCTCCTGATTTTTTTCTCAACAAACTGTTGGTAACTGTTGCGTGTGAGCTCTCAGAGGGGAATCCACAGGGTAACCCCCATCCCTGCCACCCCCGGCAGCGCAAGGGGATGTTTCCACCCTCCCTCTGCCAAATCCACAGAGAGAGAGGGGGGGAGGTTTGTGGGCACCCAGCACCCCGACGCTGCCTGAGCAGCCCAGCCAGCACCCAAACCAGCTCGGCAGGGCCAGGTTTGCTCCCAGCACTTGGGTGTTGCTGCTGGGGCTGTGGAGGATGTTGGAGCCCGCCCCAACGCACCGGGCTGGGCTCCGGCCCCACAAGGAAGCACCTCAGCCCTACACCAGCTCCTGCCTCAGTTCCCCACGGCAGCCTTGTGTCCCCTTTGGGATTCTTGACCCCGTGGGGTGACTTGTCACCTCAGCAGTGCCACGCTGGTCCTGGCTGGCTCTCGTGTGCCGCAGTGCTGCTGCTCTGCGTCCCACATCCCACCAGCCCCGCTCCGGCTCCGGCTTGGCCAAGTCCTCGCAGCCGTTTGCAAATTGCATTAGGAAACTTGGCAGGGCCGGCTGCTGATTCCTGCCCATTCCTGCCGGTTCCTGCTGCTCTCCTGAGCACGTGCCGGGACGCCGTGGGGACGCGCCGGCTGCCGGCGCAGGCGCTGGGTGAGGGGGACGTCACCGAGCGAGAGGTGGCTCGGCCACCCCGTCCCCATCTGTGGCCAGGACGGGGGACTGGCACCCACCTGCTCATTCTCTGTGTGGACCCTTCATCCATGCCTGGCTCTCCAGCAGGGATTCCTTCTTTCTTTGGTGTTTGTGACTCCGTGACCTTCTGTGTCTTGTTTCAGCCACCAAAGCCACGTAACCAAAGCAGAATGCCCTCATGTTTTAGATGTCACCGTGTGTCATTGATGCATCGGTCACATGACTGAAATCCTGGACCTTACACCCCCATGCTGGGGTTTTGGTGTCATTTGGATTCCTTTCCTGTGGGATGCACGTCCCTAACAGCTTTGTAGGAAGCAGACAGCTCTTGTGTGTCATTCCTGGGGCTGAGACCCACAGGGACAGTGTCCATCTGAGCTTCCCTAGCAGGACCAGTGCCACCTCTGCTGTCTCCCAGGAACTGCTCCCTCCCCAGGAGCCGTTCTCCCTTCCCAGGAGCCACTCTGCTCTTCCTAGGTACAGCTCTGCCCTTCTCAGGAGCTCACAGTGGGACTGAAATTACACCTCTGCTGTGCCTGGCGCCAGGCTGCCCTCACCCCCGCATCCCTGAAAGCAGCTGCCAGCCATCCCCAGCCCAGCTCTGCCCCAGCAGTGGGGCTGGAGGGAGCCCCTTGTCTCTCTGGGGGCTGATGTGAGCCCCCTCCTCTCCCCCAGCCTCACTGGCTCATGGGGAAGGACCAACTGTTGTGTTGGTGGTGCAGGAGCTGCCACCTGCACGTTTGTACCACGTAGGCAGCCGCAGCCTCCTGCCAGCCCCCCGCCCACCTGCCCCCGCCGAATGGAGGTGGGAGGCACGTACCCTGCTCCTGTTACACCCTGATCCTGTGGATGGAGCACCACGGTGAGCTCTGCCCTCCTGCAGCCACGTTTGGCAGGGACAGGATGCTGGTGGCCCTGCCAGTGCCAGGGTGGAAGGGTGGCTTTGAGGGGCAGGGGGGACCCCAACTTCCCACTTTGCATCCCACTCCCTTTTTCCCCTTCCCTTCAGGTCTCCCCAGTTTCTGCCCTCACTTCTGGCAGTAGGGTGCGGGTCCCAGAGCAGTTCCAACAGCAGCAGCAGCAGGAGGCATCACCTTCCTGCCCACCTTGCTGTACTACCCCATTCCTCCACAGTGCCACTGCCTCAGTTGCCCTCCTTGGCCGCAGGATCAGGTCTGCACATGGTCCAGGGCTTGCCTCAGCCCTTCACGGGCACCTTGTGGAGGAGCTGCCCCAGTCTCATGGTGGTTCTCCCCTTCCCCAAATGCCTGACTCCCTTCTCCCAGCGCTGCAGCTGGGAAGTGGGTTAAGGCGCTGGCTTGGGGAGGGATTTTTCCCGGGGTGTAATTTTTCCCTCCTACACACGGTCTGTTTTGAGCAGTGCCTGGAGGCTTCGCACCCCCGGCTCACTGCCGGGGCGGGGGAACGCGCTGGCTGCCAAGCGAGGGAAGCGCCCGCTCCAGATCCCAGCTCGTTAGGAGAAATAACAGCCGATTAATTAAGCCAATAGTTCACTCTACACCAGCCCCCATCCCTGCCGACGTGGGGAGAGGGAATGGGACAGGCCAGATCTGGAGCACCTTTCCCAGGGGGAGCATTGCCCTCAGCATGGCACAGTGCTCCAGGTCCCTCCTGCTCGGGTGGCCCAGTGCATCCCCATTCCCACCAGTTAGTGGGGTCTTAGGGGGGTGTCTCTCTGTGCCTCAGTTTCCCCTCCTGCTGTCAGGAGAAGCCCTTCTCTGCGTGGCTGAACCTGGCCAGCAGCACCATTTGCACCCGCATCCGAGAACCCTTGTCCAGATGCTGTGGGGAAAGGGGATGGAGGAGCTCGGCAGAGTGGGATTTTCTGGGGGTGCTGGATGAGGTGTGGGGGGTCTGAACGCTGGAGGCTGGAGGAACAGAGGAGGGACGTGCCGGGCCATGCCGTGCTGTGCCATCCCGACAGGACCTCATGCAGCCGGGGATGGGGATGTGGGGACGTGTTTTGCTGCTCTCCGGCAGCCGCATGGATGGAGTTGCCAGGCAACGGCCGGGTGGAGGCGAAGCGGGAACAAAGCGGGAACTGCCGGGACCCTCGTTCCTCCATCTCCACCCGAACCCCCTGGGCAGTGAGGCCCGGCAAAGGCCATGGGGTCACTTGCTGCGTCCCTCTGGCCGCTGTCACCATCCCACCCCGCAGTTGCCGCAGGGCCGTGGTTTTGCAGGGGGATGGACCCGGGAGAAGGGGACTGGCACCTGCTGGCCTGCCCAGAGGGTGCAAGGCGGGGCTGGGGGCAGCGGGCATGGGCAGGATGGGTGCTCAGCACCCCGCGGGAGCGGGGCAGGAGGATCAGCCCCAGGCAAGCGCCACATCTGGCACTGCCCTGCCCCAGAACCTGCCCCGGAACCTGCCCCGGCACCTGCCCCGGCACGCCGGGGCCCGTTCCAGCCTGGCAGGCGGCGGAAGTGGGGGGGTCTGGCAGCCACCCCGACCTGCCCACCCTGCCCGCGGGGGAACCCAGCACCCCAGGGGTGCCAGGGTGGGGGATCTCGCACCCACCCCCGGCCTTTTCCCACGCTGCGGCGGGTGCAGAGAGCCGGGCTGGGGGTCCGGGGGTGGCTCACCCCACAGCTGGGGGTGTGCCCCCCGTGCAGGGGACACTGGGGGAGGGCAGCATTAGTGGAGGGGCAGTGCCCCGTGCCCCTGGGCTGGCATGGGGGAGCTGCGTGGGTGTGCGGGGGGGAACCGGGAACGGGGGTGTGCCGGGGGTGTGCCGGGGCTGTGAGGCAGCACATGGCAAGGGGCTGTGGGGCTGTGCCCCCTGGTCGCGGTGTGTGACGGGGGGGGTGACAGGCTCTGGGCTGTGCCCCCCAGGCTGTACGGGGTGTGTGGTGGAGGGGCGCGTGGTGGTACCCCGGGGATGCGACCGGGGAATGCGGGGAGATGGGTGCGGGGGTGCGTCATGCATCACCTGCGCGGGGCTGCGGGGAAGCGGGGGGGGACCGTGTCCTGGTGCGAGCCGGTGTCACCGCAGCCCCGGGGCGGGTTCGGTACCGAGTGCGGTGGTGCGGGGAGGGGGCGGGCAGGTGCCGTTGGCGGGCCCGGGGGCGGCGGCGATGCGGGGAAAGGGGCGGGCAGGTGCCGGGGTCGGCGGCGGCGGGGCCGTAACGGGGCGGGGCGGCGCTGGCGGCGGGGCCGGTGTGGGGCGGGCGCGACGCGCAGCCGGTGCGGGGCGGGCGGGGAGCGGTGCCGCGGCCCGAGCCCGAGCGGAGCCGAACGGAGCCGCCACCGCCGCCGATGGGCCCCTGAGCCGCCGCCGCCGCCGCGCCCGGGCGGCCATGAAGCCGCTGGAGAAGTTGCTGAAGAAGCCGGGCTCGCACCTGCCCGTCCGCCCCGCCGCCCCCCCGGGGCAGGTACCGGGGCCGGGGTCGGTGCCGGCGCCGCGGCGGCAGAGCCTGTCGCGCCCGCCCGCCTCCCCCGAGGAGCCGGCGGGGCCCGCGGGGCCGGTACCGGGGAGCGAGGGCCGCTGGCTGGAGCTACGGCCGCCGGAGGCGCCGCTCCGCTCCCCCGAGGACCCGTCACCGGGCTGCGACCGCGATCGGGATCGGGACCGGGACCGGGAGCCACCGAGCCCGGAGCCGCCGCCCGCCGCCCGGTGCTGCTGCGGCTGCGGCTGCGCCCCCGCCGCGCCCGCGCCCCCCGAGCGGCTCCTGGCCGCGCTCCTCGACCGGCTGCCGGCGGCTGCACACGGGAGGGGCTGCGGGGCAGGTACGGGGCCGCGGGACCGCCGGGACGGGCTGCGGGGGTGCCCGGCGTGGGGAGCGCGTGGATCGCGGGCGATGCGGCGGAGCGGGGAGAGACCGGGGGCGGCCGCTGCTTGCGGGGGGGGATGCGCTGGTGGATGCTGGGGTGGGAGACAGCGGGGTGGGGGGACCCTCGTACCCGGTGAGGCGGGTGGCCCTGCACAGGGCACAGCGGCGCCCGGTTGGGGCGACGAGGTCACGGCTGGGTCCCGGCCGGGGCAGGGCGTCGGTGGCAGCGGGGTGGGCAGGGATCTGTGGGGTGGGCAGGGGGTCCCCGGGCAAGACAGCACGGCAGAGGGGCTGGCAAGGAGATTTGGGCTCAATGGCAGCGCCAGCTCGGTGGGGGCCGGGGTTGGCCGGGCACCGGCAGTCACTGCAGCATCCACCTCCCGGTTGGATGGTCCTTAACATCCTCCTGGTGCTAAAATTAGCCCGGACGGGAGCTGCAGTGGAGGGGGGGCCGGTTGGATGCCCCTTTCCTCTGGCACAGGCCTCCCGGTGCTGTCCCACCGTGGCTGCCCGTGCCCAGGTGTCGGGGTGGTTTCGGTGCCAGAGCTGGGCGGGAGCCAGGCTGGGTGCAGGCGGGTGGGAGCCTTCCCACACCAAGGGGATCCCTGTCCCGGACAATCCCACTCGGCTGCCGGGAACAGAGGCTGTTGGGGACCCCAGGCCACTGCCAGCCCCCTGCTCCAGTGATGCCAGGGCCGGGATTGGGTGCAACCACCAAGAGGAGCCCTCGGGTAGGGGCGAGCTGGGACTGGCAGTGCCAGGTCCTGCCTGCACAAGCACGCTGCCAGGCCTGGTGGTGCCCGAGCTGGCAGGGAGCAGGGGGGCAGGAGCCAGCATGGGGGTCCCGACACGGGGAAACATCCCTGTGAGTCTGGGGTACAGCGTGACTGCTGCAGAGGGATGGGGAAACTGAGGCAGGGCTGGAGGGGGCTGCAGCCTGAAGGGATGGGGGGAGTGTTCAACTCCTGGCCCACAGGCAGAACCTGGGAGGGGGCTGCGCTCAGAGCAGGGGGCCGGGAGAGCTGGGGGCTGTGTACCTGTGCTGCTGGTGCCCCTGCCTGTCCCTGTGCCCCAGACTGCGTGTCCTGCTTTCGGCAGCAGCTGATGCCCCGGGGGTGCTGTGCCCGGCGCGGGAGCGTCAGGGGATCCTCTGCCCTGCCTTGGCACTGGTCCGTGACCGGGTTAACGGTCTGGGGGTGTCTGGGGAGTGGCTGGGTGGCTGCTCTGCGTGGCCCCTCCGTGGGTCAGGTCCTTGGGCCTTGGAAGGGCTCCGGGGTCCCCCCACAGGATCCCCGGGGCACGGGGGCACGAGGGTTGTGCTGGTGCCGGGCGAGGGAGCAGCGCCTCGTCCGAAGGTCGCAGCGGTGACTGATGCCGGCTCTGATGGGCACAGACGCCGGGACCGGGCCCTCGGCTCACCTGGCCTCGCCAAAACACCTTCACAGGGCGGTGCCACCCGTGCTGCCCTAGAGAGCTCGGCTGCGGCACCCGCCCGGCGTGCCACAAGCTGCCTGCCTCAGTTTCCCTTTGCCGCGTCCTGCTGTGCCCGCTGCCGGGCTCTCACGGGGCTCCCGGGTGTGCCGGGGCGTCGCGGCCCCGGTCCCGCCCTGCCGGCGCCTCTGCCCCCACACCGGCTCGGCCGGGCCCGGCTGCCCCGGGGCTGGGAGCGGGCCCTGAGTCAGCGCCGGCGCGGGGGGGTTCGCGTGGGGCTCGGCCTCTCCCGGTGTCACCCTGCAAATTAACATCGCTCCCCTCACCCCTCCGCCCCGCCGGGCATGGGGGGTGTCGGGGGGCTCTAGGGGGGTGCCCACGCCTGTCCCCCTGTCCCCCCCAGAGTCGCTGCTGGATGACATCGTGCTCACCCACTCGCTGTTCCTGCCCACCGAGCGCTTCCTGCAGCAGCTGCACCAGCAATATCCTGGGGGGCCACGGGGGGCCACGGGGGTGGGCACCAGGCTGGGTGAGGAGGGGCCCGGGGCTGGGCGTGAGGAGGGCATTGGGGTGCAGTGAGGGCGGGCATAACAGGGCCGTGAAGGGGACATGGTGGTGGCACAAGAGCTGGCACCAGGGTGCCGTGAAGCTGGCACAAGGGTGGCCACGAGGGTGACAAAACGGTGGGCGTAGGGGTTGCAAGGAGGAGGGGGACATGGGGAGGGCAGCGGGGGTGCTATGGGGGGGCTCACAGGAGCAGCAAGAAGGGGATTGGGGTGCCACGAGGCCGGGCTGTGGGTTTGGGTGCAAGGTGGGCAGCGTGGTGCTACCAGGGAGGGCACAACGACCCTCAGCGAGGTCCCTCGGTGCAGCGGGTGCTGGGGGGTGGCCGAGGGTCGGTCCCTCCTTGCCGTGGCACCTCCTTGACAGTGCCACCTTCGTGCTGGCGGCGGGCAGCCCCCCGGCGCGCTGGGAGGAGGGGTCGGGGCTGCGGCGCAAGCGGGCGGTGCTGGCCGTGCTGCTGCACTTCCTCGAGACCTACAAGGGGCTGCTGCAGGAGGAGGAGAGCGCCGGGAAGGTCATCAAGGTGGGTGTCCCCTTCCCGTGTCCCCCCCTCAGCCTCCTGCCGTCCCGGCCCTGACCCCTCTCGCCCCGCAGGAGCTTTACCTGCTCATCATGAAGGACACGTCCCTCTACCACGAGCTGGAGGACGAGATCATCAAGCTGCACCAGCTCGTGGAGACTGTGGAGCTCAAGTGAGAAGAGGGTCAGGGGGTCCTGGGGGTGCCTGGGGTCAGGGGTCCCCGGGGGGACCGGGGGTCACCCACCCAGGGGTTCCCAGGGAGGGCAGGGAGTCCTATAGGGTCCGGGGTCACTGTGGGACAAAGGATCCCCAGGGAGGGCAGGGGGTCCTGAGGTTCCCTCTGAGTCAGGAGGTCCCTGGGGAGGGCAGAGGGTCCTGGGGGTCCCTGTGGGTCAGGGAGCCCCCAAGAAGGACACGGAGTTGTGGCCCTTGGGGGTGCCCAGGGGCTGGAGGGGTCAGTGGCAGCCCACCCTGGTGCCCTCCTGGTTGCACCTTCACATCCAACTTCGTGCCCCCCACCCTTCGTGCCCTCGCCATGTGCAGCCTCGGACCCCTCCCCACTGCACCCTCGTGCCCACCCTCGGTGTGCCTCAGTGCCCTCCCTGTGCCCTGCCTGCCGTCAGCAAGGCCCTGGGCGGGGGCTGCCGGGGGCACCCCGCGGGTCTCGGGGTGCAGCCCCGGGGTCCGGGGCCCTGTCTGAGCCCTGTCCTGTGCCCCCCCCCCCCCCAGGGTGGCCGACGAGACCCCCCCCCCGAACAAGCAGGTGAAGCCGCTCTTCCGGCATTTCCGACGCATCGACTCCTGCCTGCAGACCCGGGTGGCATTTCGGGGTTCTGA
The DNA here is from genome assembly GCF_026979565.1 of Vidua chalybeata. Taxonomy (NCBI): domain Eukaryota; kingdom Metazoa; phylum Chordata; class Aves; order Passeriformes; family Viduidae; genus Vidua; species Vidua chalybeata. The sequence continues at coordinate 671,694 of NC_071555.1, read as the reverse complement.
CGAGAGTGAGTGACTGTGGGGGGAGCTGAGGGGGACTGGGGTCCCCTCCGTGACCCACCAGCCGCTCTACGGCGCCGTGCCCTCTCCGGGTCAGCTCAGGGCCCTCTCCGTGCCTCAGTTTCCCCGGTGGGCAGTGCCCGGGGTGGTGTGGGGGTGCCCGGCGCTGACCCCCCGCCCTCTCCCCAGTTTTCTGCCGCGTGTACATGCCCGACCACTCGTACGTCACCATCCGCAGCCGCCTCTCGGCCTCGGTGCAGGACATCCTGGCCTCGGTCACCGAGAAGCTCCAGTACTCGGAGGAGCAGAGCGCCCGCGGGGACGCCCTCATCCTCGTCACCATGGCCTCGTCCGGAGGTGCCCGGGGGGCCGGGGAGGGGGGCGGGGGGCTGCGTGCGGGGCCGGGGGGTCCGCCCGGCGCTGACCCCACCCTGTGCCCCGCGGCAGAGAAAGCGGTGCTGCAGCCCAGCGAGGAGTGCGTGTTCACCACCCTGGGCATCAACAGCCACCTCTTCGCCTGCACCAGGGACACTTTCGACTCCCTGGTGAGCCCCCGCGGTGGGGACACCCCGGCAGGGACCCCCCCAGCCCCCGGCCGGCCCTGGCACCGCCGTCGCTCCCTGCGCAGAGCGGGGGAGCCGGGGGGACCCTCCCGGCCCTGAGTGCCCCGGCCGGTGTCCCCTCGCAGGTGCCGCTGCCCGAGGAGATCCAGGTGGTGCCGGGAGACACCGAGATCCACCGCGCCGAGCCCGAGGACGTCGCCAACCACCTCACAGCCTTCCACTGGGAGCTCTTCCGCTGCATCCACGAGGTTCGGGGGTCCCGGGGGAGCTGCCGCGCTGCGGAGGTGTGCGGGGGTGGGCTCTGACGGAATCTGTGCGTCCCGTCCCCCCTCCCCAGCTGGAATTCGTGGATTACGTGTTCCACGGGGAGCGGGGCCGGCGGGAGACGGCGAACCTGGAGCTGCTGCTGCAGCGCTGCAGCGAAGTGCAGCACTGGGTGGGCACGGAGCTGCTGCTCTGCGAGGGGCTGGGCAAGCGCGCCCACCTGCTCAAGAAGCTCATCAAGATCGCTGCCATGTGAGTGTGGGGGGAGGGCACGGGGGGCGGGGGGGGCCGCCAGGGGGTCCCTGCGGCGCCCAGCCCGCCCCTCCCGCTGTCCCCCACCAGCTGCAAGCAGAACCAGGACATGCTCTCCTTCTACGCCATCGTCATCGGCCTCAACAACGCCGCCGTCAGCCGCCTGCGCCTCACCTGGGAGGTGAGGGCTGGAGGGCCCCTGCCCCCCCCCGCCCTGCCCCACATCTTCCCGTGCCTCTCTGAGCACCCCCAGGTGCTCCCTGACCCTTTCCTGCGTGATCCCAGACCAGCCCTGGGTGCTGCCTGACACCACCTGGGTCCTTGGGGTGCCCGTGCCCACACCTGGCTGCTCCTAGACCCCCCCCCCGGGCACTTCCAGACCCTCCTTGTGCATTCTTGGAAGCCCCCAGGAGCTCCCTTCCCCCTCAGTACTCCCAGAACTGCTCTGGGTGCTCCTGGACTGCCCCTGGATGCTCCCACCCTGCTCTCCAGGGTTCCCAGGATTCTCTGGATGCTCCCAGACCACCCCTGGGTGCTCCCAGGACCCTTGGCATGCTGATGCTCACACCTGGCTGCTCCCTGACCTTTCCTGGGTTCTTCCAGACCCCACTTTGAGTGCTCTTGGAACCCTCCAGGACCTCTCACCCCCACCTCAGTGCTCCAGGACTCCTCTGGGTGCTCCCAGACCACCCCTGGATGCTTCCAGGCCTTTCTGGACACCCTCAGATGCTCCCTGAGCCTCTCCTGGGCTCTCCCAGAACCTCCTGGGTGCTCCTGCCCTCCCCTTTGGTGCTCCCTGGTCCTGCTGGATGCTGCCTACCCTCTCCCCGGTTTTGTCTTCCAGAAGCTCCCAGGGAAATTCAAGAATCTGTTTCGGAAGTTCGAGAACCTGACGGTGGGTGAGAGGTGTGGGGGCTGTTGTGGGTGTTGGGGGGGGGACCCCAGACCTCCCCTGGGGGTGTTTGGGGTGCTGCTGAGCAGGGGACATCCCCAAGGCGTCCAGGATGTCCTGGGGTGTCCTTGCCCTTCTCCCCCAGGCCACCAGCCCCAGCCCCACGGCCACCAGCATGGGGGAGAATCCGGGGCACCCCTGGGGAGCCCCCCTAAAGCCTGACACCCCCCCCCCCATTTCCCCCCAGGACCCCTGCAGGAACCACAAGACCTACCGGGAGGTGCTGGCCAAGATGAAGCCCCCGCTCATCCCCTTCGTGCCGCTCATCCTCAAAGGTGAGGGGGGGTCTCAGGGGCTTCCCCCCGGTGGTTTTGGGTCCCTCTGACCCCCCACGGGACCCTCCCATCACCCCCTCTCTCCCCCAGATCTGACCTTCCTGCATGAAGGCAGCAAAACCCTCCTGGACGGGCTGGTCAACGTGGAGAAACTGGTGGGCTCTCGGGGGGAATGGGGCAGGTGGACCCCCAGGATGGGGGCAGGGGGGAGGGGACTCCCCTGAGGGGCTGGAGGACCCCAGGGGGAGGGTTTGGGGCTCCCCTCTCCGGGGTGTGGGTGGGTTCAGGCTCTCCTGGGAGCAGAACAGGACCCAGGGGGGGCGCCCAGGGTGGGGGGGGGGGTGAGCAGGGGGCTCCTGGGGGGGGTCTCCCCGGGGAGGTGGGGTGGGGTCTCGGGGGGCTGGGGCTGACTCTGGGGTCTCTCTGTGCCCCCAGCACTGCATCGCCGAGAAAGTGAGAACCGTGCGGAAGTACCGGAGCCGCCCCCTCTGTGAGTGGGGGCACGGGGAGGGGGCACTGCAGGGGAGGGGGGCACTGCTGGGGGTGAGGGGCACTGCCAGGGCAAGGGGGGCACTGCCAGGGGAGTCCCACATGGCCCTGAACCTGCAGTGCTGGCCCCGAGGGATGGGAATGTGGCCAGAGCATCCTCACGCCTCTTTGTCCACGTCCCTGCATCCCTAAATCCCTAAATCCCTGCATCCCTCACCCACGCCTCCACCTCTCATCCCTTCACCCTTGCATCCCTGCATCCCTTCACCCCTGTCCCCACATCCCCATTCCCGCGTGGCCAATCCATCCCCATCCCCATCCCTTCACCTGCATCCCCTGCATCTTTTCCGTCCTTCAATCCCCACTTTCATGTTGCCATCCCCATTTCCTTCCTCCATCCCCTCCATTCCCCTCCATCCCCACATCCCCTCCATCCCCTCCATCCCCTCCATCCCTTCCATCCCCTCATCCCCTCCATCCCCACATCCCCTTTCCCACCCCCATCCCCACATCCCTGCTCCCCGCTGCGGGGCCGTTCCCAGGCCTGGAGCTGGAGGCGTCCCCGGCCCAGCTGCAGACCAAGGCCTACGTGCGGCAGCTGCGCGTCATCGACAACCAGAACCTGCTCTTCGAGCTCTCCTACAAGCTGGAGCCTGGCAGCCAGTGAGGGGGGGCCCAGTCCGGGACCCCCAAACCCCGGCACCCCCCCGGGGGGCCCGGAGCCCCCCAGCACTGACGCACTTTGCCCAGCCCCGGCCCTTGGGTGCTGCCCCCACCCTTGGGGGGGGGAGGGGGTTGGTTTGGGGACCCCCCCCGGCGCATCCCCCTCTCCCCCTGCCCCCTCCCCTGGCTGGGGCACAGGGGCCCCTGGGGCGGCCATGTCCCCCCCCATCCCCTCTATTTTTGTATGTGTGGCCCGCCGCCCACCCCTCCCCCCCAGACGTGTATATTTTGTACCGCCGCTGTCCGGAATTGTACATTTATTTTTTAAGAAAAAGGAGGAAAAAAAAAAAAAAAAAAAAAAAAAAAAAAAAAAAATCAAGCTGGGGGTGGGGCGGGGAGCCCCAATAAAAGTCTGTCCCGGCACTTGTCTCTGATGTCATGCTAGGGATGGAGGTCATGGGGAGTGACGTCACAGCATCGCTGTCGGTGACGTCACAGCCGCGCTGACGGTGACGTCAACACGCAAGGACTGACAGGGTGGCGCTGACCTTCCCAAGATGGCGGCAGCGCGGAGCCGAACACTGACCTTCCAAACATGGCGGCCGCAAAAAGGTTTCCGCCAGCCCTCCCAATATGGCGGCTGCTGGCGGTCAGCTGACCTCCTCAATATGGCGGAAGGGGTGGGGGAGACAGGCGGCGTAGCCGCGCTCTGTCGCAGCACCACGGGCATTCACCAGCGTTTCGGCACACAGCGGGGAATTTCTTCCCGGTGGTGCCGCTCTGCCTTCGGTCACCGGGACACCGCGGCACCGGCTGCTCACGGAGCCGGCCTGACCTTCCCAAGAGGGCGATGACGGGCGCTTCCCTCACGGCCACCCGACCTCCTCATCATGGCGCCGCCGCCCCGCCGTGCCCCGCCCGCATCCGGTGCGGCCGCGCAGGCGCAAGGGGCCCGGGCCGCCATTTCGTTCGGCGGGGCTGGGGCCGGGGCCGGGAGCGGCGGGAGGAGCCGCGGGTGAGCGGGGGAGGGCCGGGGGGGATCGGCGGGCCGGGCCGGGGAGAGCGGGGCTCGGGGGGCCGGGACTGCGGCCGCGGGACGCCTGTGTGGGGTGCGGTGGCCTGGGGTGCGTGCGTGCGGCCTGTGCCGCGCCTGGGACCGTCGGGGCGGGGGGTGCGCTGAGGCCTGCGCGGGTCTTGGGGGTGCCCGGGGCCGGCTGAGGGTCCTCGGAGCCACCTGAGGGGTCCGCGGGGCCGGCTGTGGAGTGACAGGAGCCGGCGAGGCCCGGGGACCCCCTGGACCCTCCCACCCTGACCCCTGGGCCGCCCGTGAGATCTCCCACCTCCCTGACTCCTGGGTCACGTCAGGGACCCTTCCCCAAAACTACCCTGGACCACCACCAGGGCAGCCCAGAACCTGCATGTCTTGGGGCTTGTGACCCCACCACCATGGCGACCCTCACCCTGACCTGTCGGTCTCCTCGGGGAGCCGTCCCCGGGACCTCCATGGACCTCCACTGAGACCCCCGTACCGTCCTTGACCCCTCCACCCTGACCCTGGAGTTACGTGTGGGATCGCTCCCCAGGACCCTCCTTGTACCCCCACCCTGGCTGTGCCTGGAACTGGCAGGACCAGTGGCCTGGGACCCCCTGGGATCCCCACGCTGACCTCCTGGGCTTGTCTACCCCTCCTTGGGCTCCTGAATTTGGGTTGGCTGGAGCCAGCGGGGCCAGGGGTCTGGGACCTCCACCCTGACCCCTCTGGGACTGCCCTGAGATCCCTGCACTGACCCCTGGACCCCTTCACCCTGACCCCTGGGTCACTTCAGGGACCCCTCCCCAGGACTCCCAACCTGAGGGTCTCCAGAGCTGGGGGGCTGGGACCCCCACTGTGACTCCTGGCACCCCTCTGAGACCTCCGTATTGATGCCCTGGACCCTTCCACCCCTGCCCAGCACCCCCCTGGACCCCCAGCCTGGGGGTGCCCTGAAACAATGGGGCTGGGTGCCTGGGGTCCCACCATAGGGACCCCCGGCATGGAGACTCTGACCCCAGACTGTCCCCTGGGGCTCCCCCTATGGCCTCTGAGATCCCCACCGTGACCCCATTGACCCCTCTCCCCTGACTCCTGGGTCACCTCAGGGTCCACTCCCCAAGACCCCCCTTGGGGTCATCCAGAACCGGCAGGACCAGGGGCCAGGGACCCCCAGTGTGACCCCTGTGTCTACCCAGGACCCCTCCACCCTTCCCAGGACCCCCTGGACCCCCTCTCTGACCCCTGGGACCCTCACACTGACTCCCAGGACCCCTCTGGACCCCCACACTGACCCCCTGGACTCCTCCACCCTTCCCAGGACCCCCCTGGACCCCCGCCCTGTGAACCAGTAAGGGCTGGGGGTGCACTGGGGCCTGTCAGGACAGGGGGGACCCTATTTGGGGTACAGAAGGAGAGGGGCGGACCTTTGGGAGCCTGTGGTGGCTTAGGGATGACCATGGACACGGAGTTCCGTGGAATCCTGGAATGACTTGAGTTGCAAACGACCTTAAATCCCATCTTGCACTGGAAGGGGTTGTTCCAAGCCCCGTCCAAGCTGGAACACTTCCAGGGATGGGGCAGCCACGGCTTTCTGGGGCAACGCCGGGGCTGAGCTGTCCCTCCCGCCCCGGGGAAGCACATCCAGGACTCCCTGCTCCCGGTCCAACGGCCTTCCCGAGCCCCGTGCCGCAGGCAGCACGGGTGGGAAGGCCGGTGCACCGGGAGCACGCGCCCGCTGCAGGACCCCGCTGTCAGGAGCGCTGTCGGGATCGCTGCCCGCACCCGGAGTTCCCAGCTCCGGCTCGAAGGAACCGGGAAGTCCCCGCGCCTCCTGCCGCTTCCTCCCGCTGGAACAATCCCGCGCTTCCTGCCCAGCCCCTCGGTTCCTGCCCGGCCCCTCGTGTGCCACCTCTCCCTTCCCGGCTTCCTTTTGCCTCCTGGGCCGAGGGGGAGCGGCAGGGGAGGCTGCGGGCCTGGCAGGACGGGCTTTTCCTGCTTTTCCCTTTGCTGCAGCGGAATTTCGGGACAGGGTGCCTTGCTCCTGATTAAAGGTTTCCTCTGCTGAGTGACCTGAGATGAGATGGGAGCGAGGGACAGACTGAGCTGAGGGTTCCGTGGTCGGGCATGGGAAACTGAGGCTGTGGAAGCTGGGAAACTGAGTCCAAGGAAACTGTGGGGAGGAAAACGGAGGATGTGGAAGCTGAGGATGGATAGGGAAACTGAGGTTGTAGAAGCTGTGGGTGGGTGGGGAAACTGAGGCTGTGGAGCCCATCCCTGAGGAATTAGAAACGCTGGAGTTCGGGGTTTTTGTTAAAAATGCCTCGTCAGAGCCCGCGGGTCGTTAATAATTCACAGGGAGCGTCTGGATCCCGCGGGGCCGGAGCGTGTCTGTCTGTCTGCACGCGGGGATGCGCCGGCTCCGCGGGATGCTCCAAATGGAGCTGGCAGCTCGGCTCGGGAAGCATGCTGATAGGATTTTAAAAGCCTGAATGACCTTAAATCCTGCGATGGCTGTCGCTCAGGATAAATTATTTATGTAGCATCCTCAGCTCCTCGGGAGCGGGCAGGAATGTCAGGCTGCGGAGGGAGGACAGGGCTGGAATTTGGGAGGGGGTAACGAGGAGCTGCGGGTTGGGATGGGAAGAGAGGGAAGATAAAGGCGCGGGGGCGGGTGTTGGAGAGGTCCAGCCTTGGAAGTCGTTCCCAAACCGGTGCGGCCGCATTTCTGCACCGACATCAGAGGGTGGAAATTCCTCTTGATCTGCAGTTCAAAGCCTCCCTGAGGATGAGGCGCTGCAGCTCGGGCTTGCAAATGTGAAATACAAATCCGCCCGGAGCCCAAATCCCCCTGAAAAGCGAGGAAATAGGCGGCTGAAGGTCACTGCTGCTGCCTGTCCTGCTCCAGCAGCAATCCCCCCGGGATGGGGGCTGCTGCTGGGGAGGGCGTTTCAATTCCCTCCACGGCAAACAGGGACTTGAAAAATGCCTGGAAAACATGGCGTGTCTCCCAGGCTGGGCCGGATCTGCCCAATCCTGCTGCTTTTAGGGGACAAGGGGCAGCTGAATGTCAAGTTCTTGGGATTTAGTCATGTTTTGATCCCAGGGCTGACAGGGAAGTGCTGATCCAAATCACTGCTGAGGCGTCTGTGGCCGTGGTGGGCTCTAGCGTGTGGAACAGCAGCTCTGAAGCAGCTTTGCACAGGGTGACCTCGATCTCCTGATCTCTCCCTCCTCTCAAGGGACAGCTCTTCACACCTTGTTTCCCTCCTGCTTTGCTCAGAGCTTTCCTGAGGTTTGGTTTGGATTGGAAAAGCAAAGGCACTGTGTAAACCTGCCCCTCCTGCTCAGCCCAGCTTTTTTCCATTGGTGTCTCTGGATTCAGCTCTTCCCAGCCACTTTCCCTGCGAGCACAGGGAGCTGCCACCACGGCACTTGGAGCCCTCAGAGGCTCTGATGTGTCTTGGTGGAGGGTCCTGGTAGGGAAGAACAAAGGAGAAGGAGCACAGAGAAGTTGCAGTGTTGTTCCAGGCATGAAGGAGTGCTGGGAGGAGAACTCCCCCCTTTTTTCTTTTCCTGGAGGATTTAGCTCCTGTCTCCCTAATCTGTATCAGCTGGGTCTGTCTTCTTGCACATGAAAGATCCAGGCTGTATTTCAAAGGCACCATTCCCACCCAGAGCTCTCAGCTTTTCCCAGCCATGTGCTGAGTTCGGGGCCTCTCGATTTTGGTTTTTCAATGTGACCTTTGCTGTTAATCCCCAGCCCAAACGGGGCCGTGCACCGAAATGGAATGACCTGTTTCTTGGGAATTCAGCTCCAGTTTATCCTCAGCTGCTTTAGCTTAAACTCTTCTCTCCTTTCCTCTCGCTCTTCTAGGTCAGAGCCTGGATCCGAGCGCAGGTTTTGCTGTAAGGGCACCTTAGAGGGGAGATAGTGACTCGTGATCTGGTTGTAGAAATAACCCCCTTGTCCTACAGATCCCTGTGGATTGTCCCTGTGGATTGTCTGGAGCCTGTCGCAGGGTGTCAGCAGGTCACACTGAGAGACCCCAGCAGTGCTGGCCTGGCACGGGTGGCACTGGATGGTTTGTGCCAGCTGACAAATCCCTATTTGTCTGTCTGTGAGATGCGTCGCTGTCACAGGGGCCACCGAGGGAAGTGTCACCCTGGGAGTCACCAGCTGGCACAGGAGCAGAGCGGGGACACAATGTGTGACGTTCCCGTGGGTCGGAAAGTGGTGGCCCTGGCATCACTCCTGTGCTGGCTCAGGGCTGTGACACACGAGCCCCAGTCAGGAGTCTCATTACCTGACGTGTTCCTCAGCTGGATCCCTGCTAATTCCCTCCGGCAGCTGATCCAGCATGGCTGCGGCTCTGCCCGGAGCCACTCGTGCCACCCTGGCCCTGTGATCCCACTGCGGGTGGGAAGGAGCACAGGGAAAGGTGTTCCTGTTCCAACACGTCCCAGACGAGCACGTTCAGAGCAGTCTGTGATCCTGCTCCAGTGGGAAAGGCAAAGGCCGGATGGGTTTGCTGGGAGCTGTTCCTGGCTGGAGTGTCCGGAGGGATCGATGGACGTGGGCTCCTGGGTGGGAGGCCTCAGGCTGGGGCAGAGGAGCACCACGTTTGTCACTGGGGAGCTGGGAGTCTCGGGTGACTTGGAAAATGCCATAAGATAGAGGGAGGAATGTCTTCCTGATGAAGCTGTAGCTGAGGACTTCTCACAGGGTAGAAGAGCTGATTTTAATTAAAAGGCAGTTTACGTATTTATTTATTTCCCTGAACCCCAGAGCCAGTGGTTTGCCTCAGGGCAGGGGAGCCGCTGCTGTGGCAGCCATGCTGTTGCTCCCTGCTTCCCGTTCTCACACCATGGGAATGTCTGACAGAGGATGGACCTGTGTCCTGTGGGATTAGGAAGCTGTAGTTTATCTAGCAGGAGATGAGTGTGAGAAGGGATCTGGCTCTTAATACCTGGTACAAACCTGAGTCATAAAGGAACTTTCCCTGCGGTGGGGGCTGTTCCCGTGCCCTGTGTCACCTGCCCTGGAGGTCAGGGCTCGGAAATCGGATGTTTCAGGTGTGAAACTGCCCTGTTCTTTCCTCCTGTTTGTGGTGTGGTTCCCGTTAGTGACTGTGGAATAGGTTTTCCTGTGGGAAGGACATCTGTGGCCCAGAGAGGGACATTTGTCCCCTGCCTCAGGGTCTGCTCTGAGCTCCTGGGACTCTCCATGTGGTGAGCAAGGCCTCCAGTCATCACATTCCTATTCCCTGAGCCGGTGCTATGGGAGGCCCTACCTGAGCGCTGCTGTCAGTGGCACGAGGGCCTATGACCTGCCAGTGATTCAGGCTCCTCTTCCTGTCCCCAGTCCCTGTGTGTTCCATCTCCAGTGCCGACCGGAGCTACCGGGCCCCGCGGAGCCCCGGGAGCTGTTCCAGGTGAGCTGTGGTGCCAGAAAGGTTCATTCTGGGCTTCTGATGAGTTGGGGCGTTGCCAGATCTGTCCTGGGAAAGCCGGTTTCTCTGATTGTTTGGACAGCTTTGAGGGGGCTTTGGAGTTGTGGGGCACAGAGAGCCTTCAGTGCTGGGGGGTTATTGATGTAGGAGACAAGAGGTCGGGAAATTCAGGGATGGGAGCCCTGTGCTGCTTCGTGCTGCTCTGGCTGCTGTGGAGCCGGAGCCAACTGGCTGATTTGCCCTGGCCATGGATGGAGAGGCCATGGGGCCACGTGCCAGTGCTGGCGGGCTACTGTCACACTCCCAAGTGAGCGGCCTCTGGGTGCAGCTGGAGGAGCTGGATGGATGGTGCAGGATCAGCTTGGCCGGGTTTTGTCTGCTGGGCGAGGTGGTTGTGTGAGACACGTCCTGGGTTTTGACTGCAGGCGCTGTGGGAGCCCTGGGGATTTGGGCTGGGGATGTGCTGGCTCCCACCTCTGGGACCTGCTGCTCCAAGGTGTTGGTACAGCCTGGCAGAGCAGCTCCAGCTGCTGCTCTGCACAGCTCCGGGCACAGGGCACCAGCACAATTCCCTGGGGCTGCGTTTCACCGCCGGCTTTCCCCCGTGTTCCCTGACCGCTTCCTCCCTTCCCGCAGGCATGAGTGCCCAGGCCTGCCCCCAGCGCTGAGACCCCGGAGCCGCCAGGATGCCGATCCCTCCTCCCCCGCCGCCGCCCCCCGGCCCCCCGCCACCCCCCACCCTCAGTCAGGTAGGGGTCACCTCGCTGGGCTGGGAGGTGGCCTGTCCCCACAGGGGGCCGCTTGCCAGAGGAATTTCCCCTGGAGAATGCTGGCTGTGGCAGGGGTGGGCTGCTCTGGGAGGTGGGAATGCAGAGCTGGGCCGTTCCTGTGCCGGGGGGGTCCTGGGGAGGTGCTGAGCTGCTGCTGCTCTCCAGGCGAACACGGAACCGCCGAAGCTGAGCCGAGAGGAGCAGCGGGGCCGCGGGGCCCTCCTGCAGGACATCTGTAAAGGGACCAAGCTCAGGAAAGTGACCCAAATCAATGACCGGAGTGCACCCATCCTGGAAAGTGAGTTCCCGGGAGGCTCCTGGCCCCACGCTGGGCGCCGCCGTACCCTTCTGCTTGCCCATCTGGTTCCCAGCAGCTCCTCATTGGAGGAGCGGATAATTCCAGGCTTAACCTCTTTGCCTCCTTCCTTTCAGAGCCCAAGGGCAGCGGCGGCAGCAGCTACGGCTCCAGCTCCGGCTCAGCTGCCATCCAGCCCAAGGGCGGCCTCTTCCAAGGCGGCGTTCCCAAGCTCAGACCTGTGGGAGCCAAGGACAGCTCAGGTAATGGCCACGGGCCCATCGTCTGTGTGGGGGTCCCTGGGGAGGGCCCTGAGCAGGGAGGGGTTGAGGATCTCACTGTGCATCCCTGGGGATTTCAGCTGCTAAGAGGCAGGATCCCAAATCACATCCCATGCATGGCACAGGCCAGCTGTGCCCTCCCTGAGCCTCAGTTCCACACACGGACTTCTTGGAGGGTGCAGGAGTTTTCATGTATTGCTGAACTCTGTGTGTTCTCTGTGGTGGCCACAGAGTAGAGTGGTGAGAGAGGAGCCTTGTGTGGCTGTGCTTGGTGCCAGCTCCCTGCGTGTGCCAAACAGCCGTCCCTGTGGCCTGGCACTCCTTGGCCGTGGCTCTGTGCAGGGACAGGGCACTGCTCCTGTGCTGTCCCCCAACCCCTCACTGCGCTCTCCTTCCCCGCAGACAGCTCCACTAAACAAACACTGCAAGTCCCTGGCTCCCGAGCAGCTGCTCCCAGGCCCCCCGTGCCGGCCGGCAACAGCCGCCCTCAGGACGATGCCGACAGCAGCCGAGGGTCCCCGCCCGAACTGCCGCGCACGCAGAGGCCCTCCCTGCCTGACCTGTCCCGGCCCGGCACCGCCGGCGGCACCGGCATGAAGCACAGCTCCTCGGCCCCGCCGCCCCCGCCGCCGGGCCGCCGCGCCGCCGCCCCCCCGGCCCCCCCTCCAGCGCACGCCAAGGCCTCGCCCTACAACCGGGAGAAGCCGCTGCCGCCCACGCCGGGACAGCGCCTGCCCGGCAGCAGGGACGGACCCCCCGCCCCTCCGCCCATCAAACCCCCTCCTTCCCCAGTCAGTGTCCGGTCGGGCGCTCAGGGCCAGTCTCTCGCCCCCCCACCTCCCCCTTACCGGCAACCCCCCGGTGTCCCCAACGGCCCCTCCAGCCCCAGCAGCGAGTTGGCTCCGGAGCTGCCGCAGAGACACAACTCCTTGCACAGGAAGGCGCCGGGCCCACTGCGGGGTCTGGCACCGCCGCCGCCCACTGCTGCCTCCCCGTCCCTGCAGAGCAGCCGCCCCCCGCCGCCGGCCAGAGACCCCCCAAGCCGTGGAGCAGGTAAGAGCCACTCGATTCACAGTGCCCGGGGGCAACTGGGGTGATCAGGGTGGGAGGTGACCGGGGGCAACTGGGGTGATCAGGGTGGGAGGCAAGAGTTTGGCTTCGGGGCACAGCGAGGCTTCTGCATGTGGTGTAGGGACCGGGGCAGGAGTTGCGGTCCCATGTTTAACACATGTCCTTGGTCATGTACCATGATCATCCAGCTCCTTCCAAGCCTGGTGATGACGGTGGGTTGTGGCCCAGCAGCTCCTGCCCATGCTCTCCTGGGGTGGGAGATGAGAACGTGGGAGAGCATAGCTCCCCTGAGCTTCCTAAATGTCACTGGGAGGGTGCAAAAAGCCATGGCAGAGCAGGGAGAAGCCTTTCCCTGGGTGTGCAGCCCTCGGGAGTTTGTCCCCGTGGCTGGGACTGGTGTTGGCTGCGCCTCGGTGCCCCCCCGTGCACTCCTGGGCTCCCCGTCCAGACCGCAGCTCCTGCCTGGGCCCCTGCCAAGCCGCTCCGTCCTTCTGGCCCTGCCAGAATCCCTCCTCAGAGCTACAGCTGGGGATCTGCGCTGTCAGCCTGAGTGTAATTAGGCTAATGAGGAGCACGAACTGCCACGGAGCCTCTGCGGGAGGCTGGGCAGGAGTGAGAGGTGGGTCAGAGGGGCTGTGGATCCTGTCACTGCCTTGGTGACACTGCGGACGTGGCTTCCAGTCCTGGCAGGCAGCATCTTGGCTCCGTGTGGAGCTGCTGCCCTCGGATTCAGGGATGTGCTGGATCGTAGCTGCTCCTGGGATCCCCTCTGGTGCAGAGGGACCTGTGCTCACTGTGGGCTGGGAGCATGTGGGGCTGGAGCAGCCCCCGGGGTGGACGGCGAGCTGGGGGGCAGCGGGGCTGGCTGGTCCCTGCACTGCAGCTGGTGGAGGGATGAGGAATGCAGATGTCAGGAGCGAGCAGGAAATCTCCGGGCACGCGTAGGAGCATCCCCGGGCCGCGGTCTGGCACAGCAGCTGGCCTGGGACGCTCCGGGGGATGTCCCTGGGTTTGCCCCGGGAGCGCCGTGCCGCGCTGACCCCGCTGTCCCCGCAGCTCCGCCGCCCCCGCCGCCGATGCTGCGGAACGGAGGGCGCGACGCCCCCCCGCCCCCACCCCCCTACAGACTGCACGGCCCCGCCGAGCCCCCCGGCCGGGGGAAGCCCCCGCCGCCACCCACCCGGACCCCGGCCGGGCCCCCGCCGCCACCGCCGCCCGTGCGGAACGGGCACCGGGACTCCATCTCCACTGTCAGAGCATTCCTGGGTGAGTGACCCCCGCACGGATCCCCCTCGCAGCCGAGCCCTGTGGCTTCGGCCAGCCTCCCCCAGAGCCCCCCTCCCTCACCTGCCCCTTTTGCCATTTCTTCACAGATGACTTTGAATCCAAATACTCCTTTCATCCCGTGGAAGACTTCCCAGCCCCAGAGGAATATAAATACTTCCAGAGAATCTACCCCAGCAAAACAAACAGAGGTGAGGAGGAGGAGGGGATGTCCCAAATTCCCTCTCCTCTCCCGTGCCCTCACGGCTGGCACTGTCCTCTTTGTCCCTGCACAGGGTGGGTGGTGCAGTGGCCATGCCCTGGGCCCTGCCGGTGTTCTGGGGGTGCTGAGCCCCATTCCCGGGGGTCCCAAGCCCTGAAGGCAGCTCTCCGTGCTGCGCTGGGGCCAGAAATTAGGGCTGTGCGGATGCCCTATCCCACCTGCTCCTGGTTTGCCTGCTGGGAAATGCTGCAGGGCTCATTCCTGCCTTTGCTGAGCACCTTTGGCACCGGAGGGGATCTCGGAGGACGCCGGGGCTGGGCAGGGGCTGAGGGGATGCAGACCCTCCGTGTATCCCAGGATAAGCCCCGGCACTCGGTCCCGGCAGAGCTCAAAGTGCCCTTGGTGCCGCACGTCAGCGCTGCGGATCCCGGCGGAGACTCCGGGGAGAATGGGATGCTCGTTTATTTTTAGAGCCATGAATGTTTAATGCGGGTTTGAAAAGCCCCGAGCTCGGTGCGGCTGCAGCGGCTGCTGCCAGGCGCAAATCCCAGGCTCCAGATCTCCGCGGGGAGGTCGGGGGGGGCCGGCAGCTGGCGCGGGGGTGTGGAGGAGGGAAAGCAGACGTGCCGGATCCGGCTCTGCGGAGCTCCCGCTTCCAACAGGCTTCCTTGTCTTCCAGCGACGCGTGGGGCTCCCCCTCTGCCCCCCATCCCCAGGTGAAACCGGGCCGTGCAGGTGGATTGTTCCAGAGCAGAGACGTGGACCTCCTTCCCCTTCCTCAGCCGGATCCCCCCAGCTCCCAGCCCCCCGGATCCTGCATGACACGCTCCCAGCCTCTCCGGTTTTCCCAGGACAAGCGGATCCCCCCCCAGTCCAGCGTGCTCCGCCAGCCCCACCTCATCTATGCACCCCCCAGGACTCAGTGGCCTCGTGGCAAGCCTGGAGGGGTCCATCCCTCCTTCCTCCTCATGGATCCTGCGTCGGGATCTGCCTGGGAGCCGGGCACGGGACTTGAGGCCGAGCCGTGTGCCAGCTGTCGGGGCCGGGGGGGCTCGTGGAGGGGGGCTGGGCTCAGGCAGGGAATGGACACGCTGTGAGACCCCCGGAGCGAGGGGAAGCAGGGACAGGCCGGCAGAGCCTCGTTATCCTGGTGGAGCCTTGTTATCCCGGCACAGCCCGTTGCTTTTTTTGCACAGGAGCCAGTGGAGGCAGGGGGCAACATGAGTGGGACCATGCAGGGACACCCCCACAGCCTGTGGGGGACCCCCTTTCTCTGACCCCACAGGGGGGGCCACCCCCTCTGTGCCCCCCTCAAAACCACTGCTCCCCTGGCACTCCCCCCTGGGATTCCCCTGGCTCTCACTGCTGACTCCCCCCAAACTTGAGCATTTTAACAAGAAAACACTAATTACATTGGGGGGGTGGGGCGTTTGTGCTGGGTCTGGCGAGTCAGGGGGCACGTGCGGGGGGCCCTGGGGGCCGGAGATGTTTTGCCTTACACTCCCTGTCCGACGGGTGGTCCCGGCCCCGCGGCGGGGGTCACACTAACGTAGTCACTGATCCCTCTGTACCATAGCAGGAAGGGCACGGGGTGCAGGGGGGCCACCCCTGCAGGTTTGGGGCTCATTCAGGGGATTTTTTTTCTATGATGATGGACCTTCCCCTGTTGAGGCTGGAGTGAGGTGGGTGAGGGGTGAGTGGGGGGTTTCTCTGGAGAATGAGCCCCCCCCCCCCCCCCCCAGCGCTGCATTTTGGGTTAAATAAAGGTTCAACACAGTTCTGCCCCTCCCGGAGTGAGGGGCCCTTTTAAAAGGGAACAGAGGAATTTGGAGGAGCTGGAAATTACATTTAAATAAAAGTAATAAAGTGATTAATGATGTCAAGGACAGTGTAAGTGGGAGGTTCCCAGGGAATCCCTTTTCTTTCTTGGAGGTGATGCCCCAAAAGTCCTGGGAGCGGGGCGCTTTGCCACACAGGGTGGAGGGTACTGGGAGCAGAGAGAGGCAGTGGGAAGGCAGGATCGGGGTTACTAGTGGCACTGGGAGCACTGGGAAGGAGGCCTGTGGGTACTGGGAGCAGGGGGAGGGGGAACTGGCGCGTGTGGGCACTGGGAGCGTGGGGGAAGCGCGGTGGGGAATACTGGGAGAAAGCGTGGGGAGTACTGGGAGCGCGGAGAGACAAGACTGGGCGGCAGCGTAGGAGGAACTGGTGGCACTGGGAGTGCGGGCAGGGCTGGGTTGGGGGGCGCGGGCCGTGGGAGCACTGGGGGTACCGGGAGGGCTGAGCGCCCGCAGGCAGACTACAACTCCCAGCAGGCCACGCGCGCCGCGCCCGGCGCCTTCCGCCCTGCCTCGGGTGCGCTCGCTGATTGGCCGCTCTGTTGCGGCCCTTCCTCCGGCCGCGGCGATTGGCGGCGGCGGCGGCGGCGCAGCCAATGGGGCGAAGGGGGCGGGGCCAGCTCGGCCTGGTGGCGGGAAGTGCGGAGCCGGGGCTGATTTGGCGCGAGAAGGTCGGTGGCGGCAGCGGGGGCGACCCGGGGGGACATGGGGGGACATGGGGGGGCTTGGGGGGACATGGGGGGCCAGACACGGGGCCAGCGCGGTGGGGATCGGCACTAGGGGGGCAGGAGGTGGCCGGGACCCGCGGGGTTGGCGGTCTTCCTTACCTGACCGGCGTCCCGCCCTCTGACCGCTGTCCTCCTCCGCCCGCAGCCCCCGCCATGGCCAGCAGCAGCCCGCAGAGCCAGCCCACCATCGGCTTCCCCCGCACGAGGAGCGCCCGACGCCTCGCTGCCCCCTCGGCCAAGAGCGACCCCGAAGCCCCTGCTCTGCGCCCCTCGCCGCGTTCCAAGGCCTCGGGCCCCGCCGACCCCGGCCAGGCCACCCCGGACAAACGCCCAAGCCGGGCCACAGCGCAGCCCCTGAGCCCCACAGCGCAGCCCCTGAGCCCCACAGCGCAGCCCCTGAGCCCCACAGTGCAGCCCCTGAGCCCCCGCAAACGCCTGGGTGAGTCCCGCCACCGAGACCCTCCGGGAATGGTGGGCGGCGCATCCCCCTTCTCATCCCGGGGGCTGGGGCAGACAGAAGGGTCTGGTCCAGCTGCGTTTGTGGCTTCGCCCCTTTTTCGGGAGGAAGAGCTGCTCCCGCGGGGTTTTTGGGGGGCGCTGAAGCATAAAGTCCCCCAGGGAGAGCGGCCCCGTGTCACCACCAGCCTGTTGTCCCCGCAGGTGATGACAACCTGTGCAACGTCCCCCATGCCTTACCTTGCTCCCCGGCCAAACGCAGCAAGGAGAACCGGGGCCGTCGCCTGCTCTTTGGGGACTCCCCCGAGCAGCCCAAGGGCCCGGGGCCGTCCCCGCGGAGTGGGGGGCCAGAGACCCCTCGGAGCTCAGGGCTCAGCGGGCAGCACCCACGCACCCGGCTCTTCAGGCAGGAAGGTGGGTATGGGGTTATGGGTGGGATGGGGATGTGGGCAGGGCTGGGTATGGGGTTATGGACGGGATGGGGATGCAGGGATGGGACAGGGATTGGGAATATGGATGGGGATGGTGATAGGGGTCCATAGGGATGCTGATGGAGATGGTCTCTGAGGGTGGAGCAAAGGACAGCGACGGGGATGAGGTGAGGGATGGAGGCAGGGTTAGGGATGGGTATATGGAGCTAGGGATAGATATGAAGGTAGGGATGGGGATGGGGATGATGCTCAGTTGGGATGGAGTCCCAGCAGTGCCACCTCCCTCCCTGAGTCCTCTTGCTCCCCGTGCAGGTACCTGTTACCAGCAGGCCAAGCAGGTGCTGCATGCGGCCGTGCCCGAGCGGCTCCAGGGCAGGGAGCGGGAGACGAGGATCCTGCGGCAGTTCCTGCAGGAACACGTCCTGGGGCGCCGTCCCGGCAGCCTCTACGTGTCCGGAGCCCCTGGGACTGGGAAAACAGCCTGTCTGAGCCGTGTTCTGCTCGACTGCAAGGTCTGTGCCATGGCCGCAGCCGTGGGGCTGCTGTGGGGGCTGGGGGGCAGTGGGATGGGGCCAGTGTAACATTCCCATTCCCGGCAGGACAAGCTGGCTGGGAGCAGGACTGTGGTGCTGAACTGCATGGCACTGGGCAGCCCCCAGAGCGTCTTCCCTGCCCTGGCACAGCAGCTGGGGCTGCCCGTGGCCACCGGCCGGGAGCGTATCCGGAGCCTGGAGAAGCATCTGACGGCCCAGGGGCCCATGGTGTGAGTTCCCTGTCTCTGGCGGGTGGAGTGGGATTCCCCTGGATGCCAGGAGAGGCAGGCTGGCAGCAGCTCTGCTCTCCCTGCTTGACGTGCTGTGAGGGGACAGAGCAGGGGCTGATCTGGGCTCTCCCACAGCCTCCTGGTGCTGGATGAGCTGGACCAGCTGGAGAGCAAAGGCCAGGACGTGCTCTACACCCTCTTTGAGTGGCCCCAGCTGCCCAGCTCCAGGCTCGTCCTCGTGGGTGAGTGTGCGGGGTGTAGCACTGCTGCCCTGGGTGCCCTCTCTCTTTGGTGGGGGGGGGGGGGGGTTGATGGGGACTTCCCTTTGCAGCCCCCTCCTTGGAGAACAGCCCTCATCCTCCTCTTCCTCTTGCCCTGCAGGGTTGGCCAATGCCCTGGACCTGACAGACCGGAGCCTGGCCAGGCTGGGAGCCCACCCGGGCGGCAGCCCCCGGCTGCTGCACTTCCCACCCTACACCAAGGAGCAGCTCACCCGCATCCTGCAGGAGCGGCTGGGGCAGGTGGGGACACGGGGAGGGCAGAGTGGGGGCACGTGGCTCCTCCGCTCACATGGGTGGCTGCACTGATGGCCCTGGTGCCTCACAGGTGGCAGGTGACCCCGTCCTGGACTCTGCCGCACTCCAGTTCTGTGCCCGCAAGGTCTCTGCAGTCTCCGGTGATGCTCGCAAGGCCCTGGATGTCTGTAGGTCAGTGTGTGCCCCAAAACCCGGTGGTGCCAGGGCCAGCTTGGTCCCTGTGAGCCTCCATGGCTTCCCTGCTCCAGGGTACTCGTGCCAGGGGTGCCCGTGCCAGGGGTGCCCGCTCTGCCTGGCGCTCAGGGCTGTCCCTCCGCAGGCGCGCCGTGGAGGTGGTGGAGCTGGAGGTGCGAGGCCAGACCCTGCTCAAGCCTCTGCCTGGGGGTGAGTCACTGCTGCCAGAGCCAAAACCCTGCGGGGGCTCCTCTGGGGTCACCTCAGTGGGAGTCTGGGCTCCCTTTGTGGGGCACCTCTCTCCACGACCACCCCCCTTTTCTCACCTCCCTGGGATCCTCTCTCTGTCCCACAGGTGACTCCCCGGCGTCCCCTGTCCCCAAGCGCGTGGGGCTCCTGCACATCTCCCGGGTGCTCTCGGAGGTGTTTGGGGACCGGCTGGCGGGGGGGTCCCGGGGGTCCCAGGACGCCTTCCCTCTGCAGCAGAAGGTGCTGCTCTGCTCCCTGCTCCTGCTTGCCCGGCACTCGCACGCCCGCGAGGTGACCCTGGGGAAGGTGAGTGGCGGTGGGACCCTCTCAGGGCTGACCTGGGCGGCGGGTGGGTGTCCCTGGGGTGTCTCTTGGGTGCTTTGCTGTGGTGTAACCCCCCCACCCCCCGCCCTCCCCAGCTCCACGACACCTACAGCCAGGTGTGCCGGCGGCAGCAGCTCCCCGCCGTCGACCAGGCCGAGTGTCTGTCCCTTGTCACCCTCCTGGAGTCCCGTGGTGTCCTCGAGCTCAAGAGGGCCAAGGAGGCCCGGCTGGCCAAGGTACCGTGGGGTGCTGGGGCAGGGTCTGGTGGCAGCGCTGGGACACGATCCAGTGGTGGCACTGGGGCAGGGTCTGGCAGCACGGTGCTGAGCGCCCCTGTTCTCCGTCCCAGGTTTCCCTGACGCTGGAGGAGGCAGCGCTGGAGCACAGGCTGCAGGACACAGCCCTGGTGGGCAGCATCCTGGCCCAGGGGCTGCGCTGACCCCCCCAGCAGCCCTCTCCCCATGGCCCCAAGGGGGATTTCACTGCTGTGGCAAGAGCAGACAAGTGGCTCCCAAGGTCTTGGGACGTTTGTCAAGTTGGGCCCTGGGGCTGTCAGTCTGGGGTCTTTTTTATTAATATTTTAATGTAATAATATTATTAATGTTATATTGTAATTTCTGCGTGTTGGGAGCTTAGGTAGGAGGCTGGGACACCCCCCAGCCCCTCTGTGCCCCCCCCCCAGTCCTTTTCAGGGAGTGGTGAGTGCTCCTGGTCCCCCTTGCCACCCTGATGTGTGATCCTGAGGTCTGGTGTTGCTCCTGCCCTGAATCCCAGACCATGTTTGCTCCCAACTCTTTCAGAGCCTTCTGGGGCTCTCTGGGACCTCTTGAGCACTCTGGCTGCAGGGAGAATCTTCCCTGCTCTGGGTCCCGGTGCTGGCAGTGGCACGGGGGGGCAGGGACCCCTGGGGGGGAGAAGACAAGGGATCCCTTTATCTCCTGCCGTGAAATAAAGTCATTTTGGTTCAGCTCTGGCTCCTGTCCTCCATGTTTCACCCCTGTTCCCCCAGTCCCTGCCTGCCCCACAGCTGTGGGGACCCAGCCCTGTCCTCCCCAACCCCTCTCCTGGGCTCCAGCCCCAGGCTCAGCTCCTGGCCCCAGCTCTGTTTCTGTTAAATAATGGATGCTTTGACCTAATTTTGCAGCTTCCTCATCGGGGGGGGGTGTTGGGGGCTCCAAATGGGGCTGAGGGGAGTGGGAGGGCACGAGGCTCTGCTTGTGCCCCACGTCCCTCCATCCCACCCTACCTCCACCATCCCACCCTGTCCCCCAGGACCCCTGGCTGCCCCTCAGCAGCTCCTGGCCAGGGATGGGGTGCTGGTGGTGGGGGGAGCATGTGGTACTGGCATCCCCAGCGTGCCTCAGTTTCCCTGTGGCTCCAAGGGGTGACCCTGCTATGTCCCAGCTCCTCCCCGGCTCTGCCCCTCAGCTCTGTGGCCTGTGGCATCCCTGCAGGTCACAGGACACGGGGACATTTGCACTGGCTGCCCGGGACAAGGACACAAGGGGTGGCCTGGTGAGAGCCCTGGGTGCCGCCACGAACGGGGTGCAGTGCCAGGGGACACCTTGGGGACACATCGGTCTCTGCTGGCCGTGGGGAGCGGCGGGGAAACCGAGGCAGGGGAGGGGCACGGGGGATTCTGGGAGCCCCGAGCAGGCTCAGCCTCGCTGCCGGCGCTATTTATAGCCATGTGTCGGACGTGTGCGGCGGCACGGGCGGGCGCCGGGGTCAGCCCGGGCTGTGCCCGCTCCGGGCCGTGTCCCGGTGCCCTCCCCACGTCAGGGGCCCTGCGGGACCCTGCCCCTCCCCACACCGTGGGGCCCGGCGGGCACCGTGACCCAGCCGCCTGTCACCAGGCTCTGGAGCTGAGCGGGGCAGCGTGGGCAGAGCCCGTGGGCAGAGCTGGGCCGAGCATGGGCTGCCTGGGGGTCCCCAGCTCCCCACGGACCAGGGCGGCCACGTCCTGCCCCGCGCCAGCCCCAGGGAGTGACGCGGCCCCCCGGCACACGGTGGCATGGCACAGGGTGACAGTGTCAGGAAGGAAGCGCCCGGCAGTGTGCGGGTCCGCGGTGACGCGGTGGTGGTGCAGGCAGGCATCCTTCTCCCTCATCCTTCTCCCCCATCCTTCTCCCCCATCCTTCTCCCTCACCCTTGTCCCCCATCCTTGTCCCCCATCCTTCTCCCCCATCCTTCTCCCCCATCCTTCTCCCCCATCCTTCTCCCTCACCCTTGTCCCCCATCCTTGTCCCCCATCCTTCTCCCCCATCCTTCTCCCCCATCCTTCTCCCCAATCCTTCTCTCTCACCCTTCTCCCTCACCCTTCTCCCTCTGTGGCCCCAGCTGCTCCATCCCCAGCCCCCCCGTGTCCCCCCGTGGGGACGGCTGAGGTGATGGTGGCACAGGGCAGGGCACAGGGACGCTCCCACGTCTGGGCCAGCCCGGCCGTGGTGGGCACCCTTTGGCAAGGCCGGGGGGTTGCCAGTCCTGGCGTGTCCTGGCTGTGTGCGTGGGGATGGGGACAGCGGCGCAGCAGTGTAGGGGGACAGGCCCCCCCCGGCCGTGCCGGTGCCAGCCCCAGCTCCGCTCTGCCGCAGTGGATGAAAAATCGATGGCGCAGCTGGATCCGGGCGCGTGGGTGCCGGAGCTCCCGCCGGAGCCGTTCGTCACCGCGGGCTGCGGGAGCAGCGCGGCGAGGGCACAGCCGGGGACACCCAGCAGCCCCGGTCCCCCGACTCCCGCACACGAATGCCCGCGGCCCCCGTCCCCGCACACGCGTGCCGTGCCCACGGGGCCGGGCGGTGCCCGGCTGTGCCCCGGGCAGCCCCCCGAGTGCGCGGCGGGGGCTCGGCGCCCCCTCGGCGGTGTCCCCGGTGCCCCGGCTGCCTCGCTGTCCTCCCTTGCACTCTCCTTACATAAGCGGCCACGTGGCGGGCACGGCCGCCTCCCGCCGCGCCGTCACCGCCGGCACCCAGATTCCATCTGACAGCCCCGTTCCGCCCCGCTGCTCCCGCCCGGCACCGGGGCCGGGGCTGCGGGGCAGGACCCCGCGCGACCCCGCCGGCCGAGGTCTGCGGGGCCCCGGTGGGACGGGGACGCGGCCACCCGGTGCCGGTGGCACCTCCCGCCGCGCCCTGGCACCCGCTGCCCGCCCCGCTGCCGGGCCTCGGTGCCGCGACGCCGCGGGACGGACGGGGCCGGGCGCCGTGGCCGGGCGGGATCCGGCCGGTGACGGGCTCGGTGCCGCGGGGCTGTTCTCGCGGGTCCCCGGTGCCCGGCGGCTGCCCCGGTGGGAGCGGAGGGGGGGTCGGGCTGGCCGCCGTGCACATCTGGGAGTGATTTGGCACATTCCACTGGGCTGAGCACATGCCGGCGCCTCGCCGCCGCGGCCCCGGTGTGCGGGGAGGGGGCCAGCGGCTGCTCCGGGCTGGGGGTGCCCCGGCCAGGGTGTCCAACCTCGTTCTGGTGAGCACACGGGGGAAACTGAGGCACGGGAATGTGCTGAGTGGCCTGGTGGGCCACCACCCTCCTGTGTGGGCACCGTGGGATCCTGACAGGTACCCAAGGGTCCTGGGCAGCGCTGGGGGGGGCTAGTGTGACTCCCCCCGGGGCATGCGGTGAAGCTGCCTACACTCCTCACCTGTGCCTTCCCAGGGGAGCTCCTGCCCCACTGCCCTCTCAGCGTCTGGGCCGTGCTGATGGGTGCAGGGCCTTGGGTGCCCTTTCTGGGCTCCTAGAATGTGGCTGGGTAACCTGTGTCCACGTCCGTGCCTCCATCGCCATCCCCCTCCTAGAATCAGCATCTCTCCGGGGACAGACAGAGCAGGGAATCCCTCCGGGTACAGGCACCGCTCTACACCCCCGGGGTGCCACAGGCGCCCCCAGCCCTTCCCCTCCGAGCCTGGGGGGGGCAGCCCCCTCTCCGCTCTTCCCTCCAGTGTGTTCCCGTCTCTTCCCTACACCCCTGGAGCACCCACACCCCCTGTGTTTTCCCTGGTGTGGGTGCCCCAATCCCCCACCGGGAGGGTGTCTATCCAGAGGCAGAGAAGAGGGAAGCGGGTTGGGGTGTGTGGGGGGGGGGGCGTTGGAGCACTTTCTCCCGTGAGTTGGGGGGGGGTGGGGGGGTGGGGAAGAAGGGTAAGAGGGGCGTCCAATTTGCGGTGCGCGGCCCCTTTAAGGCCCCCCCCCCCCCGGCGGCGCGGCGCGCGCACCCACTTTCTCCCCTTCCGCTTTCCGGAGACTTCAAAGAGTTACGGAGCGGCGCCGGCCCCGCCCCCGCCACGCCCCCGCCCGCGCCCCATTGGCCGGCGGGGCGGGGCGGGGGCGTGGTCACAGCGAGGGGGGCGTGTCCTCCTCCCGCTGCCCCCCCCGCCCTCCGCCGCCGCCGCCGCCGCCGCCGCCGCCGCCCCGCCCGGCCCAGCCCCGGGTAAAGTTTCCCCGCGAGCACATGACTCGCAATGGCCGCGGCCGCCGCTCGGTGAACCCCCCCGGGAACCCCCACCCCACCCCTCCCTCACCCCTCTAAGCCGGGGCGAACCCCCCCCCCCCCCCCCCCCGCTTCCCCCCGCTCCTTTCCCGGTGCCGCCGCCATGCAGCCTCCACCGGGAACTCCCCGGGTTTAAGGATTTCGGTGTTGGAGTCTCCGCGAGCAGGTAATGAGGGGGCTGTGGATCTGCCCGTGGGAGCGGGGTTGGGAAGGAGGGTCTTGGTGCGGCTCCGGTTCCGCCTCTGGGGATCCCCCTCCGGTAACGGGTGATCCCGGGGTTCCCGCAGCGGGGGAGGGACTCCGCCGGGCTGCGGCTGCCGGGAGCACCGGAGCCGCAGCGGCTTCGGGATCGCGGCTTTGGCCTCTGCTTCCTGCACTGGGCTTGGGGGTGCCGGAGTTCCCTCTCCCGGTACCGACTGCCTGCCTGGCCGCTCCCGGGCGGCAGCGCCGCCCCCCCCCGCCAAACCGGGGCGGGCTCCGGGGAGGCTCCGCTAGCCTCTGCACCCCACCGGGGACCGGACGACCGCCCCAGAGCGCGGTGCTGGGGAGACCCCCCGGGGATTACCGGGCTCCCCCGGGCCGCCGGTGCGCGCACCCCCCCCACCTTCCCGCGGCGGGGGGGGCGGGGGGGGCCGGGGCCGCTTCCCCTTTTCGGGGTGCGGCGGGGCCGGGGCCCGGCGGGGGAGCGGGGCCGGGAGCGCGGGGGGCGCCGGGGGCCGGGGGGCGGGAGCGGCGTCTGCGCCGTTTCCTGGCCGGCGGGCGGAGGAAGCCATCGCTCTGCGCGGCTGACAGGGCGGCGGCGGGCGGGGGGGCCCGGGGGAGCCGGGCGGGGGGCGGCGGGGCCGGGGAAGGGACCGTCGGCCGCCGCCTCCCTCCCGCGGCAGCTGCCCGGGGCCGGGCCGGGGGCGGCGGAGCCCCCGCGGGCTCTGGGCGGGGTGGGGGCTTGGGGGGGGTGCAGTCCCCCGGGTATCAACCCCGACAGAGGGGGGGACCCCCCCTCGGGGGCGGGGAGCAGCGCCCCAGGCTGGGGCAGGCCGGTGCGGAGACGAATCTGTGCCGCTGTCCCCCAAATCTGTGCCTCTGACCTTTGACCTCGTTGGTGGCAGGGGCCGCCCCGCAGCGCGGCGGGTGCTGGGGGGGACGCGGGGGTTGCCCAGGCCGGTCCCCCCCGCTCCGGGGAGCCGGGCAGGCACCGGCTGGCGGCTCCGGGTGCAGCACCCGCCGCGTCCTCGCGCCGGGATTAGCGGGTGACGGCTCGGTGGCTTAGCGGCCCCGCGGCCGCTGCTCCCGGGCCATATGTCACCCGTGGGCCCCCACCCTGCCCTTGGGGGTGACCTTGCTGCGGCTCGAGGATGCCCCAGGGATGCCCGTGGGTGTCCTGATGGGCGTCTGGCCCCTTTGCCCATTGCTGGCAGCCCCCGCAGGGGACACGGTGACAGGGCCACCGACAGCGGGATGACAGGAGCAGGGCAGTGCCCTGCGCCTCGTCCGGAGCTGCCTGGTGCCTGCGGCTGCTCCATCCCACGGGGACACCTGGCTTCACCCAGCTGTCCTCATACATCCTCCGCGTCCCCGCACTCGGTCGCTGTGGCAGGAGCAGCGTCGCTGTGCCACAGAGCCTGGGGACGGCTGTGCCACCGCCGCCGCCTGCCCTGCGGCGCTGGGATTCACCATCCCGCCGCTCCGGGTCTATTTATATCCAGGAGGTTCTGGTGTGACAACGTGCCACATTTGGCCGCGCGTGCCCTGAGCCGCCGTGCCCTGAGCCACTGTCCTGGCAGCGTCCAGCGCCGATGCCGGTGCTGCCATGCAGAGGGTGGCTGGCCTCTGGGGTCCCCCGGCCCTTTTTGGGGCGCCGCTGCAGCACGCCGGGGCTGGAGGAGCTGCGAGTCCCCTGCAGTGCGTGCCTGGGGAGCCTCAAGGTGCCCCGCGCCGTGGGGCGCCCCTGTGCCGCAGGGCCCCCTGGCAGCGCCGGCCCCGGGGGGGGCGCAGCGAGTGCGGGGGGTGCGATCATATCTGCGGTGACACATGTGCTGATTACGGAAAATGGGTTAATCTCCCTGCGGCTGGAGGCAGCTTAGCGGGGGGTGGCTCGTGGCAGGGCCCGGCGAGGGGCCGCGTGCGCCCGCCGTGGCCTCCGCTGTCCCCGCTGAGCCCCGGCTGCCCGGCCGTGACAAGGGACATGGCAAGGGGACGTGGCAGCGGCGCACGGCCGCCCGCCCGCCCGCGGCCGGCCCGGGTGGGTCGCGGTGGCCGCGGCGTGGAGCGGTTTGGGCCCCCCCCAGGTACATCAGGTCTCTGCTCCCGGGAGCCCGCCCAAGCTGGGGGCACGGTGCCACCGAATCCCGGTGTGCGGGGGTGCCGCACGGCCGCCTGCCCGCCGGGTCCCCCCCGCGCTGTGTCCCGAGCGGCCCCGTGCCAGCTGCACTTGTCTGCCGGCTGTCGCCGAGCCAGCGAGGGCTGTCTGGGGCCGCGCTGTTCCCGGCACGCCATTCCCAGGGCGCCGGCTGCCGCCGCAGCCTCGGCTAAAAACAACCGGGAGTGCCGCGAGTGGCTGCTGGGGCACCATCCCCCAGCTTCCCCTGGGGAGCCGGCACGGAGCACTTCGGGACCCCTGGGACGGGGCACTCCAGGACCGCGAGCCCCGGGCGTGCTTTCATCCTGAGGGCTGGGATACGGGCTGGGGATTGGGCTGTACCTGGGGATGTCACCTCCACGGGCAGGCCGTGCTGGCTGTGGCTGTGTGTCCCCAGGGTGCTGTGGGGGCAGCACCTGTGTCCCCAGGGGCTGGTGGGCCGTGCTGGCTGGGATACCACTGGACCTTTGGGACTGGCCCGCTCCTGTCGGGGCACCCACGGTGCAGCCAGGCCGGAGTGGTGCCGGTGGTGGTGATGGCACAGCTGTGGCCACCCCAGGGGCCGTGGCGGGGGCTGGGGCACCTGTTCCCGCAAAAGAATGGCGCGTCTGGTGGCGGGTGCGGGAGGTGTAACCGGAGCGGCACGTCCCCGGCGTAACCGGAGTCGGCCCGGCTGCAACAGGTGGAATTTCAGTTTGTGGCTCCTGGCAGCGGCGAGATGTGGGGTGCTGGGGTGAGGACCCTCACTACAGGGCCAGTGGCGACTCCCTAGGGTGCCCATGTGGCTCCATGGGTCGGGGAGGCCAGCATGGACGCCATCCCTGCCGGCACGGACAGCGTCCCCGTGGGCCAGTGTGGTGTCCCTGGCCCCGTGTCTGCGCTGGGGCAGCGGTGGTGGCTCGGTGTATCTTGCAGTTGGTGTTGGGATGCTGGAACACCGGCACTGCCCAGGGACCTGCAGTGGGGCTGTGCAAGCCCTTGGGCCAGCTGCTGGCCCCGGGGAGGAGGATGTAGGTCCTGGGGTCTGCACTGGTCTCAGCATCCTCAGATTCCCGTTCCCAGCAGCCTCAACTCCGGCACACGCTGGCCGAGTGTGTGCCGCTGGCTCCGGCCGTGCCGCAGGCTGGGCATGATTCACGCCTGCCCGGGGACGTGAGAAACGTGACGGTGACTCACCGTGGAGAGCTCTGGGGATACGGGAGAGGGTCTCTCTCAGCAGCCCTGCCAGGGGGGCACCTCGCCACCTCTGCACGACGCTGGCTTGCCCGGGGGGGCCTGGAAGGGCCGGTGGTGGCGGGGGGCAACGGGGGCAGCCAGGCCCTTGGCCTCGCGTGCGAGGCCACCCCGGGCTGGCTCTGCTGCCAGCGAGGAAACCGCAGGCTGCAACCGCAGCGGCTCCGCAGGCGCTTCCTGCCCTGCCCGGAGGCTGCCGTCCTGTGCCCCCGAACCTCAGCACGGCAACCCCGCTCTGCACACACGCCACGGGGACAGCCTGTCACAGGGAGGGTCCCCATTGCCTCTTCTGGTGAGGGTGGGGGACACGCACGGCAGCCGCTGCCGCATTTGGGGAGTGCAGGATGCTGCGGTGGTGAACTCCGCGATGGCAGCAGGGACAAGGGCCTGGGGTGGCGGGTCAGCGGGGTCATTAGTCAGCGGGGTGGCACGTCAATGGGGTGACAGACTCTAGGGTGGAAGGGGAGCAGGGTGAAAGAGTCTGGGGTGACGACGGGCTGTGACGACTGGGCCCGGGCTGAACTGAAACTTGTCCTCCTGGGAATCGAGAGTGGCAAGGGGAAGCTGCGGCCTGGAGCGTGGTGCCCGCAGGCATGACAGGAAGGGCTGGGTCGCTGCCCGCTGCCCTGCCAGGCACCCCCAAGCACCCCTGGGCCCGCTGGCTCCCCACTGCCAGGGGTGCCAGGGCGGTGCCCCCGCTCCCCGGCGTGTCACATCCGGGCGCTGGTGCTGCCATCACCGTGTGCCCCGACAGGAAGCACAGCTGGGTTTGGGGGTGTCACATGCGCCGGGGCTTTTGGGGGGCGTCAGGGTGGGCTGGAGGTGTAGCTGGCTGGAGTGGCCACTGGGGAGGGGGTGTTGCCATTCTGGTGGGATCCTGGTGGCTCTGTGGTTGATGCTGGCTGTGCTGGATGTGGCTGTGGACGCTGAACCCAGCCTGGGGGGGGTCACGGTGGAGGGCTGCCTTTTTGGAGGGGGTCTCTTGGGGGACTGTGCCAGTGCTGCCCGGCCTGTCCGGGTGTGCACACGTTTTTTGCAGAGGGCTTTGTGCTCTCTTTGTGGTCACGGTGGGATGGTGGCTTGGGCAGCCGTGTCCCACCCCAGCTGTGTCCCCCCACCCACAGCCATGGCCCCCCAAATTATGTCCCCCACCAGCCCCACTGCTGCTGGCCGTGGCAGTGCTCTGCTCTGCCTGTCCGTGCGTCTGTCCATCCGCTCCCGGGGGCCACCCCCGGCCTGGGTGGGAGGTTCCTCGTGGCTGCATTTGGCCCGGGCCCTGCAGCAACGTTTTCCACGGGGCTGGAACGAGGCGCTGGATTCCAGGAAGCTCCGGGCCTCGTCCAGCTCCTGCGGGGACTGGAGGAAAAGGCGTTGGGGCGGGTGAGCGTGGGCCCTGCCGAGGGGGCTGCACGGCCCCTGGCCCCACACTGCTGACCCGGGGGGGGGGCTCTGGAAATGCAGCTTGGTCAGAACACCCAGGGCCCCCATTTGGGACACCCAGGGCCCCCATTTGGGACACCCAGGACCCCCATTTGGGATGCCCACAACCCCCCAGTTGAGTGTGCTGGGGGCTGTGGCAGCGCATGGTCCCAGGGGAGCTCCTCTGGGCAGCAGCTCCTCCTGCCCACCAGGAGCCACGGGAGCAAGACCAGCCATGATCCCCGGACCCTCCTGGCCACTGCTGGTCATGCGGAGCGCTGGGAAGGGGGGGTCACTGGGGTGCACGGTGACCAGGCCAGCAGCGCTGGCCTCACTGGGTCCCTGGCCGGCGGCGTGTGGGGGGGCCTGAGCGGGTTGAGTAATTGGGCCCCGGCACGGCTGGCACGGTGCCCGGCAAGCACTTGGCACCGGCAAACATAAACAGTTCTTCCCGCGCCTCCCTCCCCTGGCTCCCCCCCGGCCGGCACAACTCGGGGGCCACGGCCTGGCCTGGGGGGGCCATGGGCAGTCCCCACACCGTGGGCCAGGGTCCCTGCGGTGCCATGCGTGGGCCCCACGCACGGGCTGTCCCCAGTGCCATGCTGAGCTGGCGTCCGGCACCGTGCCCTGGCAATGCCTGTGGGAATCCCACACTCGCTGGGGCGCCCGGTGCTGGGGGGGGATGTGACCCTCACCCAGCCACTGATGGGTGCCCACCCCAGGGCTGACAGGGCCGTAGGTCACCCCATGGGTGCTTCCCACTGGGTCAGTGGGTGCTGGCGTGAGTTGGGAGAACGGGGGTCCTGCCTCCAGTGGGTGCAACCAGCTGGGTTCTGGGGGGGCGGGCAGGGCCATGCCCATCCCGGCCCCTCCCCAGCGCCTTGCCGGGCGGCCCAGCCTTGTTCCTCTGGATCCTTTTCCGCCTCCGCGGGGCCGGGAGCCAGCACTCTCGGCAAATAAACAGCCCCCGCCGGGCCCCGCGCCAGCATTTAAATAAACAGCCAGCCCGGGATTGTGAAAGCCCCGCGCCCCCCTTCCCACCGCCCCCCGACCGGCCGGGGCCGAGGGGTCCGTGCCCGCCGGCCTGGCGTGGGAGCTGCCGGCACACGGCGTGGCCTGGCATGCGGCACATGGCATGTGGCACATGGCATGCGGCACACGGCGCATGGCACGGGGCGGGGGCTGCGTCCCGACGGGCACGGCCCAGCCCTGCGGCTGGCAGAGCCCCCCCGGTGCTGGTCCCGGGGGGCTGAGCCCCCTCGGGATGGGGGGAGCGCATAGTGGCCGTGACGGCAGAGCCGGCCTCAGCGGAGCCGCTGTCCTCAGGGGACCCCAGGGTGCCCGTGTCCCCCCCCCTCCCCGTCCCCAGCTGCCCCGCCATCCCCCAGGCTGGGGCAGGGGCTGCTGCCCCCAGGCCCTGCTGCGTGCCCCATGCCTAGCCTGGCGGAGCCGGTTTGGGATCATCATGGTGTGGCCTTTGGCTGGAGGGGGTGCCCTGTGGGGCCACAGTGTCCCCAGGCCGTCCCCACACCGTCCCCCCCGTCCCCCCCCCCCCCCCCCACCCAGCTAAGCCGGGATTAGCGAGCCGCGCCTGCCGGTGCCGCCGTCCCGGTGTCGTTAATCGGGGGGGATCGGCGTTAATCCCACACGGAGCCCCAGGCCCGGCCGGCTGCGCCCTCCTGGGGCCGGGACGGGATGTGGCCCCGGGGGGTGGGGAAACTGAGGCACGGCTGGTGGGTGACCCCCACGGGGTGGGGGCCAGTGGTCCCGGCCCCTCTGCTAACGCCCCTCTCTGCTTCCCCCGCAGCGCCGCAGGACCAGCGCCAGCTGTGAGGACAGCCCGGCAGCAGGGCGCCCGCGGGCCCCATGCTCTGCTCGCCCCCGGGACCCCGCACCTGAGAGCCCCCCACACCGGAGAGCCCACCATGGCCAGCAACAGCAGCTCCTGCCCCACGCCGGGTGGGGGGCACCTCAATGGCTACCCTGTGCCCCCCTACGCCTTCTTCTTCCCACACATGCTGGGGGGGCTCTCTCCGCCCAGCACCTTGGCCGGCATCCAGCACCAGCTTCCCGTCAGCGGATACAGCACCCCGTCACCTGCCAGTGAGTACCAGAGCCCTGCGGGGGCTGGTGGCACCCCCAGGGCTGGGGGGGTATGCGAGGCCCCCTCTGGGCCGGGCTCTGTCCCCAGTATGGGGTGTGGGTGCCAATCCCAGGCTGGTCCATAGCGTGTCCCTGGGGCAGTGGCACTGCTGAGGGAGGGTCTCCCTGCTCCCAGCCACACCTGTAGGGAGCTGATTTTGAGGGCTCCGTGATGTGAGCGCCAGGTGCTTTTCCCCGTGTGTCCCCGTGAGTGCTGCTGCTGGGGAAACTGAGGCAGGGAGTGGTCCGTGGCCCCAGTGGGGTTGTGTCACTAATTGCGGCCACCTTCATTAGTGGCTGGTTGTTAATGGCCTGCAGGCCCTGACCAGGGTGCTCCTGTCCCTCACTGTGAGCAGTCTGGCTTGCTGGGTGCTGTGTCCCCGTGGTGGCTCTTTGTTCGCCGGTGCCGGGGCCGCCGTGGGGGAGGCGATGAAGGCGATGAAGACAATCATCATCGTGGCTGCTCCCGATTCCACTTCCCCATGACAGGGTCGTCCATCATGGCCCCAGTAATCGCTGCCTGCCATGACAGCAGCTGGAGGACGGCTCCCACCCGGGATCCCCCCCCAAACCAGCACCCCTCAGAGTGCCTCAGTTTCCCTGGATGCCGTCTTGGATGCCGTGGGGTGGCTGCTGGACCTCTTCTCACCCCGGCCCCACGGTGGTGGGTGCCCGTGCCTGTTCCCTGCAACACGAGTGCCCTGCGGCGCCCGCTGCCGGGGAGAACCCCGTGGGTCGGGGTGTGGCGGGGCCCCCCCGGCCCGTCCCTGGCCCCGGGGGCCGGTGCAGGTCCGGGCAGGGCCGGCCCTGGGTGCTGTCCCCCGCCGGAGCCGCCCCGGCGGCGGTGGGACCCAGTGGGACCAGTTCAGCGACTGGGTGTCGGCGGGTGGGGCCACTCCCCCGCGCTGGCTCTGGGGCCATTCCGGGCGTGTGGGAACAGGCGGGGGGGGGGGGGGGGGGGGGGCCGCCTGTGTCCCCCCCCCTTCCCTGACACTGAGGACAGGGCCGCAGGCACGGCTGGAGGGTGTCTTGGGGCGGGTGGTGAACCGTGCCTCAGTTTCCCCTTGGCCTTCCCTGCTGCGTGCCCGCGGGATGCAGAGCGTGGGGGCACCATGTCTTGCCGCCCCCCCCCCCCCCCCCCCCCCCGTAGCATCCACACAGCCTGGTGGGCGCCCCGTTCGGGTAGGTCCTGCAATATTGGGGTGTCCTGTGGTGCGCAGGGAGGTGCCCGTGTCTGTGTCCCGCCTGCGGGGGGCCGGTGCCGCCCCCCCCTCCTCACCACGTGTCCCGCCCTCCCCAGATGTGCTGCAGCTGCGCGGCCCCGGGGCCGATGTGGCTGGGCCCTACCGGGGCTGCAGCTGCCCTTGCCGGGATTCGGGACTGACCTGGGCAGCCCCGCGGCTCCGTGGGTGCAGGGATGGGGACCCGGTGGGGTGGGAGCTGCACGTGGGCACGCGTGTGCTCCCACCATGGATGGACACGCGTGTGCCCTCTGCGTGGAGCTGCGTGTCCGTGGCACCGTGCGCTGCTGGCGGTGCCGGTGCTGTGTGTGCACACCTGGGTGTGGACACGTGTGTCACGCGTGTGTGCCAGTGCCTTCTGTGCCTTCTGTGCACGCACACGTGTGTCACATGTGTGTGCCAGTGCCCTCTGTGCCTGTGTGTGTCACATGTGTGTGTGTGCCAGTGCCCTCTGTGCCTGTGTGTGTCACGTGTGTGTGTGTGTCAGTGCCCTCTGTGCCTGTGTGTGTCACGTGTGTGTGTGTGTCAGTGCCCTCTGTGCCTGTGTGCGCACGCACACGTGTGTCACATGTGTGTGCCAGTGCCCTCTGTGCCTGTGTGTGCACGCACACGTGTGTCACACGTGTGCCAGTGCCCTCTGTGCTTGTGTGTGTCACATGTGTATGTGTGCCAGTGCTCTCTGTGCCTGTGTGTGCACGCACACATGTGTCACATGCGTGTGTGTCAATGCCCTCTGTGCCTGTGTGTGTCACATGTGTGTGTCAGTGCCCTCTATGCCTGTGTGTGTCAGTGCCCTCTGTGCCTGTGTGTGCACGCACACGTGTGTCACATGTGTGTGTGTGCCAGTGCCCTCTGTGCCTGTGTGTGTCACGTGTGTGTGTGTCAGTGCCCTCTGTGCCTGTGTGTGTCACGTGTGTGTGTGTGTGTGTGTGTGTGTGTCAGTGCCCGCTGTGCATGTTGGTGACACATGCAGAGCAGGGCGGCCGGTGTCCCTGTGCCAGGCGTGTACACGTGTGTTGGCGCGTGTGGCACCGCCGCGTTGTGCCTGTGCCCTCATCCCCAGCCCTGGGGGCTCTGTGGCGCCTGGCTGTCCCTGGAGGTCCCCTCCCCTTGCCCAGTGCTGGCCCGTGGCGTGTCTCGGGGGTCTCTGAGGGGCTCCCTGTGCAGCTGCCCCCCCCCCCAGACCCTCCCTCGCCCTGATTCCCAGGCCCGGCTGCGGGAAGCGGGACCCCAGCCCAGCCCCCGCTGCAGCCGCGCCCCCCCGGCCCCGCTCGGGGCTGCCGGGACAGGGGGCCCCGCGCCCGGGCTGGCCTGTCACCCTACCCGCTGGCTCCGGTTTCCTCGCGCCGCAGCCGCTCCCCCGCAGCGCCCCGTAATTAATTAATTTTTAAAAAATTAATGAGCAAAACGTGCTCCCTGCAGGCCGGGGGGTGGGGGGGGAGGCCGGGGGGCCCCGCTCAGGGCAGCGGCCGGGGAGCCCCGCGGGGTGCGGTGCTGGGGACCCCCCGGCCCCCCCATCCCTGCCCGGGGAAGATTGATGAGGCGCTGGGCCCCCAGCCTGGGAAAGCCCATTAGGCGGAGGTTCTCTATCACTGTCAGGGGCCGGGGGGAGCCGCCTGCTCCAGCCGGGAATTCGCCGGGCTCAAAAGCGGCTGAAGGGGATAAATGGGGTCTTTTGAAGTGGGCGGGCGAGAGGGGGGCTGCGGGGCCCGGGGGGGGGGGGCTGCGGGGCCCCGAGGTGCCGGCACGGCGGTGGGGGAGGGGCTGCGGCCAGCACCCCGGGCTGGGCTGGGGGGGGGTGGGTTTGTGGGGGCCCCGGGCATCCCTGTCCGCGGGGACTGTGACCCTGTGATCCCAAAGCCATCCTCTCCCGGCACAGGGGCGTCCTCCATGGGGTCCCCATGGGCTGTAGGGTTGGGTTCTCATCAGCCTTTCATCATCTCTGTCCCCCCGGAGCGCTCCGGGAGCGGGGCCGGGAGGATGCGGGGCTGGGGATGTTGATGGAAGGGCCCCGTTTTCGTGTCCCCAGGCCGCTGGTGGGATGTGGCTCAGGGCGGGGTATGCCTGTCCCCCTCACGCTGCGGGATTACGTGCGGGGTGTCCCCTCGCCCAGTTCCTCTTGGCTCTGGAATTAAGGCTTTGTTGGTTTTTTTTGTGATTTTTTTTTTTTTTTAATCTCTGTTTCTTCCTGTTGCCGCCGACGCGGGACGGGAGGGGATGCGGGACGGGAAGGGATGTGGGAAGCGGTGCAGGAAGCGATGCGGGATGGGAAGCGCTGCCCGTCGGGGCGGGCTCCGGCATGGCCCGGCCGCGCGGTGCCACCGCCCGCGTCCCCTGCGCCGTCCCCTCCGTCCCCTCCATCGCAGCCACATTCTTTCCAGCGCTGGTAAATGAGTCAGAGCAGACATTTGTCATGTTCGCTGCAGGAAGTTGGAGCAGCGCTGGGCTTTTGTTCGAAACCTGCTGGCTAAGCAAAGCCCCGACTTGCCATTATTATTTAAACAGGCGCTGCCAGCGCTGCGCAGCCCCGCACGAACACACGGACACGCACACGCGTGCACAGCCACACACACGGGGACAGCCACACACACAGGGACAGCCACACATGTACAGCCACACATGTGCACAGCCACACACACAGGGACAGCCACACACACAGGGACAGCCACACACACGGGGACAGCCACACAGGGACAGCCACACACACAGGGACAGCTATACACGTACAGCCACACATGTGCACAGCAACACATGGACACGCACACGCGTGCACAGCCACACACACGGGGACAGCCACACACACGGGGACAGCCACACAGGGACAGCCACACATGTGCACAGCAACACAGGGACACGCACACGCGTGCACAGCCACACACACGGGGACAGCCACACACACGGTCACAGCCACACACACGGGGACAGCCACACACGTACAGCCACACATGTACAGCCACACATGTGCACAGCAACACATGGACACGCACACACGTGCACAGCCACACACACAGGGACAGCCACACACACAGAGACAGCCACACATGTACAGCCACACACACAGGGACAGCCACACATGTGCACAGCCACACACACAGGGACAGCCACACATGTGCACAGCCACACACACAGGGACAGCCACATATGTACAGCCACACATGTACAGCCACACACGGACACACACACGCACAGCCACACATGTGCACAGGACAGTCACACGCACGCACACACACAGTCACAGAGCCACACGCGTTCACGCAGCCGCACACACACACGGACACGCACACACAGACACGCAGATGTGTGCGGCAGCACCCGCATCCTCCCATCCGTGTCCAGCCGTGCACATGCCTGTGCTCCTCGTGCCCACGGCAAGGCCCAGCTGGGGGCTCAGTGGGGCTCCCCTGTGTCCAAGAGCACCCCAGGGCTCGGCAGCTGGGCCCGGGGCAGCGCAGATGCCGTGGCGTGCCCGCCGTGCAGCAGGGCGAGCGCTGCCGCGGAGGGAAGTGGCACCCCCGGGGCCTGTCCTTGGCGTGTGACCGTCCCCGCTCTGTGCTGGCAGCTCTGTCACCACTCGGGGTCCCCGGGTTTGTGGTGTCAAACCACCACTTCAGCTTGTGTGAAGGGGTGGTGTGGTGGGGAGTGGTGGCACATGGTTCTGTGCCCTGTGCGGGCGGCAGGCCAGCACACACGTGTGCGTGCACACACAGATACAGTGGGCTGTGCACACACTCGTGTGTTTGCATACTGGGCTGCTCCCGTGCTTGGTGGGACACAGTGTCACACACACATGTGCGTGCGTGCAGGATGAATGCACACATGTCTGTGCACACAGGCTGCCCTGCTCAGGCACACGCACCTCCCCGTGTGTCTGTGTAGCGGGAGCACACGAGGCTGCGCTGCAGCAGGGATGCAGACACGCGCCATGCACTGGGAACATGCATGAACACGCGTGCACATGCATGTACACAGAGCCACCCGCCCCCCCCGGGGGGGGGGGCCGAGGGTCAGGCCGAGGTGAGCCCTTCCCGCGGGTTCACCCGCAGTTCACCCGCATCCCATTAGGCAAATGAGCTGCGGCCGCCGGGCAGCCCCCGGGACCCCCCCCGGGACCCCCAGGACCCCCAGGACCCCCATCATCTCCGCCGGGCACCCCCGGGCCCCCAGCCCCGCCTCGAGCCCCTCCCCATTTCACTCCCGCGTGGCACTGCCCCCGCGTGTCCGCGTCCCTCTGCATGTCCGTGTTCCCCTGCGTGTCCCTTCGCCCCCCGCGTGTCCGTGCTCTCTCTGTGTGTCCATTTCTCCACCGGGTGTCCGTGTCCTCCTGCGTGTCCGTGTCACCTCATGTGTCCGTGCCCCACCATGTATGTTACCCCCTGCACGTCTGTGTCCCTCTCGGGGTCCGTGATCCCCCTCCCGCATGTGCTTCTCCATGTCCTGTGTCCGTGACCCCTCCCCTGGCGTGTCCGTGCGCCCCCCGCGTGTCCGTGTCCCCTCGCCTGCGGCTGCCGTGGCGGTCCCGCGGCGCGGAGCGGGTTAAGCACGGGGAGGCGGCGGGTGCCGGGAGGGACCGGGGCTGGCGAAGCCGCAGAGCCGGCGGGGCTGCGCCTTCCTCCCCTCCCCCCGCCTCCTCCTCCTCCTCCTCCTCCTCCTTCTCCTCCTCCTCCTCCTCCTCCTCCTCTTCCTCCTCCTCCTTCTCCTCCTCCTCCCGCCGCTCGGGCGCGGAGCGAGCGGCGGGGCCGCTCCGCGGGGCGATGGCAGCGCGGCGCGGGGCGCCCCGGGGGCGCGGGGGGGGGCACTGACCGCCCGGGGCCGCCCCGGCCGGGGGAGCCGCCCCCGCCGCCCCGGGGCCATGTACGAGGGCGCGGCGGTGGCGGGGCTGCCCCCCGGCCCCTTCCTCCGCATGGATTTCTACGGGCCGGGCCCCCGGGGCTGCCCCCCCCGCCGCCCCCCGCCGTGGAGCAGCTCCGGCCGCTGTAGGTACCGGCGCACCGGGGGCGGGCGGGCCCCCCCGTCCGTCGCATGGGGCCGGGGAGAGCGGCCCCGAAACCCGGGCGGGTGTGGGGCGGGGGGGGCTGCGGGGATGGCTGCGGGGTGCGGTGCTGGGTGCGGGGGCCTTGGCCGTGGGCGGGGGGGCTGAGCTGAGTGCTGGTCCTGGAAGAGTGGGGGGCTCAGCCCCCTCAGCCTCCTCCCCAACCCGCTCCATGCGCAGAAGCCACCGGCTCTTTAAACACCCCCCGCCCTATTTCGGGGGCAGTCGGGACCTCGGGGCCGAGCTCGGTGAAGGGGGACGGGGGGGATCGCCTCTCGCCCCCCCCCTTCCCGCAGCGGGGTCCGGGCAGCGCCGGCTCCGCCGGGAATTTCGCTCTCTCCTGATAAAGGCTCCGGGAAAATCCAATTAACTACAGACGGAGCCGCCGCTGCTGCCCAGGCGCGGGGGAGCCCCAGCCTGGGCCCCCACCCTGCCGCGGATCGGGGGGGCTCCTGGGCCGGCGGGTCCCGGGTGTGGATGTGGGGTCGGGCCGGTCCTGTTCCCACTGGCGGGACCCTGCCCTGTGTCCCTGGAGGGGTCACGGCCCGGTGCGCCGTGCGAGGGGGGGGCACGGAGGCCGTGAGGACACCGCCGTACCGGGATGGGCAGCGGGGGGGCACGGGCAGCGCACTCTTAAGTGCCGGCCAGCCTGGGAGCTGTTCGCCCACCGGGATGTGGTGCCCTGCTGCGGTTTGTGCCCACGGTGTGGGGGGCGAGTGAGGTTTGGGGGGGTGCTGGAGGCGTCCCGTGTCCCGGCCGTGGGCAGCCGGAGCCCTGGCACCCAGGGACCATCACAACGGCCCAGGGAAAGTCCTGCCGGGTTCCGTGGGACTTTCACCCCGGTAAGGGCGGGGATCCATGGCGGAGGCCCGTGGCGGGGTGCCCGTGGCCGGCGCTGTGCAAAGGCTGTGTGGCCGTGGACCCCCGGGCTCGCTCCCCTCATTGTCTCGGGGCCGCTCGACCTTTGCGCTGGCACCGAGCGCGGCCGAGGGGCCTTTGTGTGCGCTGGGGACGTGCGGGGGGTCCCGCTGCCTCTGCGAGGGGTGGGGGCTGCCCCCGAGGCCTCGCCCGGGCAGGGTGGGCAGGGGGGTCCCGAGCTCCGGTGCCACCCCTTAGCGCTGGGACCCCCGACTCTGACTGTCCTGAGCAGGGTATAGCTGGGGGCCATTGTCCCCTCTCTGTGCTCCTCAGAGCCCCTCTCCCCGTGGGCTGCAGCGCTGCTGGACGTGGGTCCCCTGCCCTGGCTGGGCCACCTCGGGGCTTTGGCCACGGTGACCATGACCTGGCGAGCGCGTGGGCGGCGGGCACTGGCGGGACTCCCTGGCTCTGTGCCCTGCTCCCGACGTCACACGAGGTGCCGTGTCTCCCCAGCCCGGGGGTGCCAGCCCGGGCAGGGCTTAGTGGTGTCGGGCAGCCGTGCTGTGCCTCAGTTTCCTCAGAGCCAGCTGCGGCTGTGCCCGCTGGCCCCGTGGTGCTGGCTGCTGGCCCAGCGTGGCACTGCCCTGCCCGGCGGGGTGTGTTGTGCTGGCATAGGAGGCAGAGCTGCTCGGGGGGCACGGGGAGCCCACCCACACGCCCAGAGAGGACTGGGGCTGCCACCATGGGGAAGTAGAGGCACGAGGCAGCTCCTGAGGGTAGTGGAAAATCTTGTAGGAGCCCACCGAGACAGTGGGAACCCCCAGACCCTGTGGAGCCATGTACTGTTGGGGGTTTTTGGAGTGCTGTGGGGGTGTGAGAGGGGTACGTGGGATTGGATTTGTGCGTGGCAAACCCCCGCTGGGCACAGGGTGGCCTCACATGGCCTTGCAAGAACTGTGGGTCATAGATGGGTGTGTCAGGGTTTTGGGGACGCCAGCCCCTGGTGCTGGCAGCGGGCAGACACCGGTCCCGTGGGGACCAGGCGGTGCCCGGTGGGCTGAGCCCGGTGGCCGTGAGCAGGACCGGGCACCCCACGGCTCTGGGTTCCCGGCACCCTCTTCCCTCCATCCCCCTTCTCCTGCAGAGGCGCAGGAATTCGGGGCACGTGGGATTCTCATCCGCAGGGAGGCCCTGGGTGGGCCTCCACCCTCCTGTGGGGGGCTGTGACCCCTGGCACGGCACTGCCACCGCACCGGGCTGCGGGGACCCCCGGTGACCCCCGCTGCGACCCTCGCGTGGGCTTCCCCCCTCTAGTCCCCCCATGCTCGTCCTCTCTGCTCCTCGGGCCGGGTCTGTCCCGGAGGCACGGCGGGGTGGTGGCGGCGCGGAGGCCGGTGTGTCCCCCCCCGGGCAGTGGCACACGGGGTGTCCCCGCAGGCGCTTTCCCACGCCAGGGCGGGGGTGCGGGTGTCGGGGTGCCCCGGGGTCCCCCGGCGCGGGCAGGAAGCAGCCGGCGGGGCCGCGGGCGGGGGCGGCGCGTTCAGCGCTCACCCGGGATCTGGCGGAGCCGCAGCATCTGGTCTGCAGCTGGAGCCGGGCTGCGCTGCCTCGGCCGGGGGCGGGGGGGGGGGGGGGACAGCGGGGTCCCCACTGCTGCGGGGGGGGGGGTGGGGGGCGGGCTGAGCCTGGGCATTGGGGTCCACCGTGTCCCCAGCTGCACCCCGTCACCCAGCCGTGTTCCAGCGGGGGAGGTTGGCACCCGTCCTGCCCTGCTCAGCGCCTTTGGGCGCTGCTCTGTGCCCTCCCCGTGCCCCCCAGGGGCGCGAGGGGCACCCAGGTCTGATGACAACATGAGGGGGGCTCCTGGGGGGGGCTGGCCAGGCTGGCGGCTGTGCCTGTGTCCGTGTCCCCTCCGCGGTGGCACTGGCTGGTGACGGGGGTGGCAGGGGATTCCCGGGGTGCTGGCGCGGCTCTGCCAGCTCAGGGACGGGGAGGGAGCCGGATCCCCTCCCCCCTCCGCATCCAGCACATCAGAATCTTGTCAAATCCGCGTTTTGTGAGTGCGGCTCTCCACGAGGAAGTTCTTAAATTATATAAAAGAGGCGATAAATTATAGACGACGTTCTCTCAGTCACTTTAATGGCTCCGCTCCCTCGAGTGGCAGCGGTGATTTATTCAGCCCGGGAGCTCTGCCCGGCGCTCGCCCCCGCGCCCGTGTCCCACCCTGCACGCCCACATCCCCCCTCGCAGCCTTGTATCCCACCTTGCACGCTCCCATCCCCCCCGCACCCTCCCAGCCCCCCGCACACGCTCGTATCCCACCTTGCACGCTCATATCCTACCTTGCACACTGCCCCGGTGCTCCACACTCTCACATCCCACGCAATCACCTCCGTGCCCTCATATCCCTCCTCACACATTCCCCTCGTGCCCCACACACTCGTATCACACCCCAAACGCCCCATCCCATCCCATCCCATCCCATCCATCCCATCCCATCCCATCCCATCCCATCCCAGGTACTCCTGTCACACCCCGCACGTTCCCCGTCCCCGCTGGCGCCTGGGGACAAGCGTCGGGGCTGGCTTTGTCTTGTTGTCCCTCCCTGGCCCCATCCCGTGGCCTTTGGCGAGGGCCCCGTGGC
This sequence comes from Vidua chalybeata, assembly GCF_026979565.1. Taxonomy (NCBI): domain Eukaryota; kingdom Metazoa; phylum Chordata; class Aves; order Passeriformes; family Viduidae; genus Vidua; species Vidua chalybeata. The sequence continues at coordinate 630,949 of NC_071555.1, read as the reverse complement.
ACTGCCGGGCTGGGGACCCCCACCCCTCACTCCCCAAAACCCCCCACTCCATTGGGGCCCCTTCTCCGGGCTGGGGGTCCCCGGCCGGGGCTCCCCGCGGCTCCCCGGCCCCAGGGGGGCTCTGGCGGCTGTGGGGCCCTTTTTGGGGTGCAGGGGCCGGCGGGGCGGGGGGGGGGGCAGGCTCCCCCGCCGGGCCTGGCCTTTAATATCCTGTTTGACTGGTTCGCTTGGCTCTGCTGCAGAAAAACATTCGCAAACATCCCGGAGCAGCCGGGGAGCGCTTAACCCCTGCCTGGCTGTGCCCCACGCCGGGGCTGCACCCCAACTGTGCTGAGCCCCTCCCCAGCTCCAGGGGTGCACCCTGACCGTGCTGAACCCCCCTGCCCTGCATGCCAGGGGTGCACCAAACCGTGCTGAGCCCTCCCCGTGTCAGGGGTGCACACCCAACTGTTCTGAGTCCCCCCAGCTCCAGGCGTGCACCCCAACTGCACTGAAGCCCTGCCCGGGCTGTGCTGGGGCAGGGCCGTGGCTCGACCTGGGGGACTTGGGCACCTCCCGCAGGCCCCTGGGGGATGGGGGTGCTTCTGGGGTGCAAGAGGCACATACCTCCAGGTTTTGGGGTGCAGGGGTACTGGCTGTGTCCCCTGTGCTGTCAGGGCCAGGGTCTGCTTGTTATGGGAACAAAGGCAGCGCTGCCTTTGGGGATGTCCTGCACGGGGGCACCTTGGGGTGCCAGCTGGGTGCCGCTGTGGCTGTGCCCTCCTGGGGGCCCATGCTTTGGCTGGGGGTGGGGGGTGACCCTCGGGCTGTGGGGGTCACCCTGTATGTACAGGTGTCACACTGCACATGTGCCCACACATGTGAGTGGGTGTGTGGCACTGGCCCCCCAGGCTGGCCTTGCACCCTCCATCCCCTCACCCACTTGCTGCCCTGGGCTGGGGACTCCTGGGATCCCGCGGCGCTTTTATTTTTTTTTTTTCTTTTTTTTTTTTTTTTTTTTTTTTTTTTTTTGTCTGCCTGAATTCCACATCGTCTCTGTGACCTGGAAATGTCACGTTGCATCTTCCCAGCACGCGTCCTCTCCCCGCTGGCCCCACTCGACCTGGCGCCAGGGCCGGGGTGGGCAGCGCGGGGCTGGGGCTGCCGGGACCCCTGGAGCTGGGGAGCAGCCGTGGGGTGCGGGTTGGGGGGGGGGGGTCCCTGCCCGGGGGGCTCCGTGCCCTGAGCACCTCCCGTTCCCCACAGCCGTCGAGACGCAGAGCACCAGCTCGGAGGAGATCGTGCCCAGCCCCCCCTCGCCCCCACCCCTGCCCCGCATCTACAAGCCCTGCTTCGTGTGCCAGGACAAGTCCTCGGGGTACCACTATGGGGTCAGCGCCTGCGAGGGCTGCAAGGTGAGCGCTGCCGCCGGCCCCGAGTGCCGCCACGGCTCCCCGGGCTGCTCGGGCTGCTCGGGGTCCCCGTGCCGGGCGCTGACCGGGCCGCGCGGGGTCCCCAGGGCTTCTTCCGCCGCAGCATCCAGAAGAACATGGTGTACACGTGCCACCGGGACAAGAACTGCATCATCAACAAGGTGACACGCAACCGGTGCCAGTACTGCCGGCTCCAGAAGTGCTTCGAAGTTGGAATGTCCAAGGAGTGTGAGTGGGGACGGGAATGGGGACAGGGATGGGGATGGGGATGGGGATGGGGATGGGGATGGGGATGAAGACCAGGGATGGGATGGGAGCACCTTGCTGCTGTCCTGGGCAGGGGGCTCTGGGTGTGATGGGCCATCCCAGCAGCCCCCACCGTGTGCCCAGCAAGGCCCAGGGGGGATGGGGACCCCCTGGGATTGTGTCACAGCCTGGCAGTTTCCCGGGCAACACGTGATTGATAATGTCAGAGATAAATGACGCTGAGGAGGCCTCCTGGCTCCGCTGGCAGTTGTCATGGTGCCTGGCTGTGCCCCCGCCGTGGGTGCCCAGGGGGATAGGGCTGCTGAGGTGCAGCTGCCTCCCTGAGTCCTGCCCCATCTGCCAACCCCTGGGGGACTGGGACCCCTGGGAGGAGCTGGCAGAGCCTGGGGGGGCCAGGAACTGCCAGAGGGGGTTCAGCATCCCAGGGGCTTACCCTGCACCTAAGAGGGGTCCTGGGCCTCTCAGCAGGGCTGGGGCTCCTCCCAGCTGTTCCCCCCTTCCCAGCTGCCACCCCCAGGGTCCCTCCTGTGCCCCTCACCCAGCACAGTGGCTCAGCTGCCATTCTCTGTCCCCAGGGTCCCTCTCTGATGTGTTGGCTTTGCAGAGCACTGTCCCCTTGGCCAGGGGTGTGGGTCCCCCAAGGGTGCAGGGTCGAACTGCATCCCTAATGCCTTGGGGGGGTTGTTTAAAGGAATCTCTGGGGCTGATGGCTCTGCTGGGAGCTCGTGACTACAGCTGAGCCCATTGCTGGTGGCGGGTCCCCATCCTGCCCTGAGGGGCAGAGTGGTGTGGGGCAGGGGCTGGGTGGCACCGGGGTCAGGTGACACTGACCCTGCCATGCCCGCAGCCGTCCGCAATGACCGGAACAAGAAGAAGAAGGACGTGCCCAAGCCGGAGTGCTCGGAGAGCTACATCATCACACCCGAGGTGGAGGAGCTGATCGAGAAGGTGCGCAAAGCCCACCAGGACACCTTCCCCGCGCTCTGCCAGCTCGGCAAATACACTACGGTGAGTGTCACTGGCTCCCGGGGGTCCTGGGCGGCTGGGGATTGTGGCACCCCCCCGTGCCCTCATCCCCCACCTCCCGCCACAGAACAACAGCTCAGAGCAGCGCGTGTCCCTGGACATCGACCTGTGGGACAAGTTCAGCGAGTTGTCCACCAAGTGCATCATCAAGACGGTGGAGTTCGCCAAGCAGCTCCCCGGCTTCACCACGCTCACCATCGCCGACCAGATCACCCTCCTCAAAGCCGCCTGCCTCGACATCCTGGTGAGCACGGGGACAGGGACGGGGACGGGGACGGGCAGGGGACACCAGGCTGAGCTCCCCGCCCTCTCCCCCCCAGATCCTGCGGATCTGCACGCGCTACACGCCGGAGCAGGACACCATGACCTTCTCGGACGGGCTGACGCTGAACCGCACGCAGATGCACAACGCGGGGTTCGGGCCCCTCACCGACCTGGTCTTCGCCTTCGCCAACCAGCTGCTGCCGCTGGAGATGGACGACGCCGAGACGGGGCTGCTCAGCGCCATCTGCCTCATCTGCGGAGGTGGGTGCAGGGACGGGCACCTGCCCAGTGCCCGCGGGCCCCCGCTGCAGCCCGGCCATCCTCCCCCGATGGCCGAGCAGGAAGAACCCAAATGAAGCCCAAGCGGTGGGAGCTGGGAACCCACAGGATGGCAAGGGGGATGTGCTGTTCCCCCCAACCACTGTATGTCCCCTCCCCAGACCGCCAGGACCTGGAGCAGGCTGACAGGGTGGACAAGTTGCAGGAGCCACTGCTGGAGGCACTGAAGATCTATGTGAGGAAGAGGAGGCCCAACAAGCCCCACATGTTCCCCAAGATGCTCATGAAGATCACAGACCTGCGCAGCATCAGCGCCAAGGGTGAGGCTCCTGCGGCTTTGGGTGCTCAGGGAGCATCCAGGGGACACTGAGGGGTCTGGGTCACTCAGCATGCTCCAGAGGGGATGAAGAACCCAGCACTGCATCTTCCAGGGATGCTGGGGATGTGACCACGTCCCTTGTCCTCAGTGCCCAGGGAGAAGCAAAGCTGGGGGTGTCAGTTTGAGGGTGATGCTTTCAGGGCGCTGTTTCGGCAGTGTCACTTTTTGGATGCCATTTTGGGGGTACTGGTTTTGGCGTGCTACTTTCAGGGTGCTGTTTTGGGCGTGCCATTTTTTGGGTGCCAGTTTTTGGGCACCCATTTGGGGAGGTGCCAGTTTTAGTGTGCCATTTTGGTGATGCCATTTTTTGGTTTTTTTTGGGATGCCTTTTGGGAGGCGCCATTTTGGATTTTTTCGGGTGCCATTTGGGGGTGCCAGTTTTAGCGTGCCGTTTTCACGGCGCCATTTTGGATTTTTTTTGGGTACCATTTGGGGGTGCCAGTTTTAGCGTGCCGTTTTCGTGGCGCCATTTTGGATTTTTCTTGGGTGCCATTTGGGGGTGCCGCTTTCAGGCTGCCATTTTGGGAGTGCCAGTTTGTGGCAGCACCCTGCTGACCCTGACCCTCCCACAGGCGCCGAGCGGGTGATCACGCTGAAGATGGAGATCCCGGGCTCGATGCCGCCGCTCATCCAGGAGATGCTGGAGAACTCGGAGGGCATGGACACGCTGGGGGGGCAGGCGGGCGGCCCCCGCGGGGGCAGCCTGGGGCCCCCCCCGGGCAGCTGCAGCCCCAGCCTTTCGCCCAGCTCCAACCGCAGCAGCCCGGCCACGCACTCGCCGTGACCCGCGCCCGGCGCGCACCAGGACAGAGCCCGGCACGGGGCCCGGCCCGGCTGCAGCCCCCCGGGGCGGACCCCTCCGGCCCCGGGCCCAGCGCGTTGGTTGAGTCACATTTCAGGGGCGCGGGGACCTCGGCCGCGGCCCCGGGGACGCCCCGGCCCCACCAGCACCAGCACCCACGGGATCGCGACCACCGAGCCACCCCCACCCCCCCCCCCCCCGCCCCGCCCCGGCCGTCCGCGGGGGGGGGGCCCGGCCAGCCCCGCACGCCGAGGAAGCAGAGTCATTTAAAAGAGAAAAGAAAGCAAAGTATATATATATAAATATCTATAAATATCTATAAATACGTTTTAAAACCTTTGTAAAAGTTTGGAGGGGTTTTTAGGCCTGTGCAGGTGGAGGGGGCACGGCGGGTGCTGCCGGGGAGGGGGGGGGGCACACGGTTTATTATTATTAAATTCCTTTTTTTTTTGTTGTTGTTGTTGAGATTTTAGTGGATTTAGAGTCGGGGGGCACCGGGCGGGCCCTGCCCCGGCCCCCCAGGCGGGGAGGGGACTGTGGGGGGCACAGGGTGGTGCCAGTCCCGGCCTCGCAGGGATGGGGGGCCCGGCCCTGCCGGCACGGGGAGGACGGGGAGGGGGGACGGGGGGGGGGCTGGCTCCAGAATAAAGTTTATTTATTCTAGTGCCTGGCTCGTTATTCTTGTGGGGGTACCAGGGGAGGAGAGGGAGCAGGGGTGGGGAGAAGATGGTCAGGGTGTGGCACCCCAAGCCCTCTTTGAGGGGGGATGTTCTTTGTGGCAGGAGCGCAGCCCAGGGACTCCCATATTGCTCTCCCTGTCTGGTCATCCCCAAAGACTGGGACAGAACCCTTTGGGGTCCCCCCAGTACCCTAAAGCTCGGACCTTCCCACCCCTGAGGCCACAGTCACGTCCCTCTATGCCAGGGGCCAGCCCTGATGCATTTGGGACACTCCCAGCGCAGGGTTTGGGGGCAGCCCTGCCCCCCCCGTGCCGGGCTGGGGGGGTCAGGGGTGTTCCTGCCACTGTGCAGGGATGGGACCTGTTTATTTTCTTTTTGTCCGTATTTTTTTTTCCAGCAGCTGGCGGGTGAGGCCTGTCCGCCGCCCACAACAGGAACCGGGGGCAGCCGGGGCAGCGGGGCACGGCCCGGCCCGGCGCGGATCCCCTGGCACGGCGGGGGCCGAGACCCCTCCGGGGCAGCGAGATCCGCAGTCGCCGCCGGGCTGAAACCGGCCACAGCTCGTCCCCGCAGCGGCAGCCGGGGCCCGGTCACACGGTGAGGTCGCCCCGCGGGTGGGGTCCCCCCGCAGCCCCCGCCGGCTGCCCGGGCGCCGCGCCCCGCTCCTGCGGCCGGTGGCAGCAGCCGGGCCGGGCCGGGGGCCCCTTGCGCAGGAGGTGGGCGAGCTCGGCCAGGCTGAGCAGCGCCGAGACCAGCCCCACCACGAAGTAGAAGTGGATGAAGACGGTTTTCTCGGTGGGGCGGGAGACGAAGCAGTCGACGCGGTGCGGGCAGGGCCGGCGGCGGCACACGAAGAGCGGCTGCACCCTGAAGCCGTAGAGCAGCGCCTGGCCCAGCAGGAAGGCCAGCTCGGCGGCGATCCGGGCCACCACGCTGCCCACGTAGAAGGGCTGGAGGCGGCGGGCGCGCTGGCCGGGAGCCCCCCCGCGCCCCGGCTTGGCCGCCTGGTGCACGGCGAAGATGACGAAGAGCGCGGCGGGCGCCGAGAGCACAACGATGTGGAAGACGAGGAAGCGGTAGTGGGAGATGGGGAAGGCGGCGTCGTAGCACACGGGTTTGCAGCCCGGCTGCTGCGTGTTACACACGAACTCCTCCTGCTCGTCCTCGAAGACGTCGCTGCCCACGGTGGCCAGGACCAGGATGCGGAAGAGGAGCATCACCACCAGCCAGAAGCGGCCCACCATGGGCGAGTGCTCCTGCACGGCGTCCAGCAGCGAGCTCAGGAAGCCCCACTCGCCCATGGCCGCGCTGCGGGAGCGGGGTCAGCGCTGGGGGGCACGCAGCGCCCACCAGGTCGGACCCCGGCGGCAGCACGGCCCCTCCAGCTCTCCATCCTCCCGGCATTGCCAAACGCACCGCGGCGTGCCCGCTCACGGGAGGGTGCCCGGGCACTGCCAGCCCAGCTCAGCCCTGTCAGCAGTGTCCCCAGGCACCCGCTGTGCCCAGGACTCGCTCCCCCGGGGATGGCTCCAAGGACACCAACAGGGGCAGGACCGGCAGATTCCCCATGCCCAGTCCCCCTGCACAGCTCGGCCTGGCTGAGCTGTGCCCCCCCCCACAGCAGCCCCGTACCTGCGTGGGCTCTGGTCCAGGGTGTGCCAGCGCTGCTGCCGCCGGCTGTCCAGGGCCGTCCAGGACTGTCCAGTCTCTTTGTCCAGCTGGGATGGGATAATGGTCCTACAGCCACGCCTGGAGTCCTTTTAAAGGGACAGCACCCGCAGGGGCGCCGGGAGGCAGGGAAGGGCTCAGCACTGCCCGTGGGGCTCAAGGACAAAAGCTGCCCTGCCCAGGGCCAGCAGCTCCCAGGCTGGGAGAGGGGTGGTGGCCCCCTCAGTTCAGAAATGCCCCCAAACTTTGTCCTTCCCAAACCCACAGCGCCTCAGGGTCCTCAGGGCACGGCTCCCGGTCCCCAAAAGACCGCCCCCCCTTCCCCCCGCTGGCATCACCCCCCTGACACATCAGAGCCTGGGTACACCCAGCCCTGCTGCCACGGCTCCAGCCCTGCAGTGCCTGCGGGATGCTCACGGCTGGCACCAGCCCTCTCTGCCCCAGAACACTGCCGGGGCTGTTGGGAGTCCCATGGATCTTCCCAGGTTGTCCCCAGCTCTGGCACATGTAGACTAATCCCGACAAAATCCTGTGTGGCAGCCCCTGCCCAGTGCTGACAGCATTTGGTGAGCCCTCAAATCCCCTTGCCAGTAATGGGAGCAGAGCCCTGGACAACACAGGTCACCCTCAGACCCCCCTCACCCCCTGGGGATGTGCAATGTCCAGGGTGGGTAAATGCCTGGTGCCCCAGAGCTCCCACCCAACATCCCCAGCACCCCTTCCAAGGTTTTGGCATGGGAAACTCCTGGTACAGACTCCGTGGTCCACTCTGTGTTCCCAGAGCTCTACATCCACATCAGGGTGATGCCAGAGTTCAGAGAGCAGCCCCACAACCCACCCGTGGCTGTCCTGGGTCGTGTTCTGCAGCAAGAGGAGCCGTAAATAGCCCGGCCCGCGGAGGGGACGCGCCAGAGACGCTCTCCAGAGCCAGTGGAAAATCTGACAGTGCTTTCCACACTTGACTGGGTTCCAGCAAAGCACCGATAGCACAGGGGGCCCTGGGGTTTCATGGATGGTTTGGATGGGAAGAGAGCTTAGGGCTCATCCAGTCCCATCCCCTTCCATAGGCGGGACACCTTCCACCAGACCAGGTTGTTCCAGCCTGGCCTTGGACACTTCCAGGGATGGGACAACCACAGCTGCTCTGGGCAAGCAGCTTATCCCGTGCTGGGGACCACAGGGGTGTTCACAAGAATTCAGCTGTGGAGCCACGGTGGCCACAGCCAGTAGGGAAGTAGCCAACCAGCCCAGCACCCCCAGAGCTTGTGCCAAGCCCTCTGCTCTGACAGAGGGAGGGCTTAGCACAAGCTCTGCAGTTGTTATTTCCCTAAAAACCCACGGTGAAGTGAAGAAAATAAGTAAAAACACTTTTATTAGACAAATACTTAAACAAACAAACTCAGGACAACAAGAACAAACACAGAAATATTTACATAGTGAAGGAATAGTGCTGGAAAAATGACTCCAGCTCACCTGTGTTGGGTGGTAGAATTAAAAATTCCTGTATTTTAGTACTCTAAGATATTTCAAGAGGGATATATAAATTTTAAAGGATTTGGCATGTTCTAAAGTCAACTTTAACACTAAAATGACCACAAAGTGTCAAATAAGGAAGAGGGAAGTGCGGCAGCACTTGCTGGGCACGTGGCTCCAGTGTTCACCAAAAAGGGGATGTTCCTATTTGAACAAATCCAACTAATTTAAAACCAAGAAAAAAACGAGCTGTGTTCACCGGTAACGAACATTTTTGGAGTGGCTCACATTTGGTGAATATTTCCTAGGCTGAGATGGTCTTTGGTGGGAGCTCTGGAGCGCTGCTGAAGGCTTCTTGTGGATCTGGAGTTTAAAATTTTCCCAGGAACTCAAAACATATCGTCCTCAGAGGACTCCTCCAGGTACTGGACAGGTTTTTTGGTGCGGCCAGGCCTGGCACGGGGCTGAGGTACAGGGCTTTCATCACCAGACTCAATGGTGAAGGTGTCTTCCTGGACCTTGGATTTCTGGAGGGAAAGCAGGAAAGGAATCATGGATCTGAGCACCCACAGGGGACACAATGTGCACACACGCCTGCTGTGCCATGGGGATGGTGGGTGTTTGGGGTGGTGGGAGCAGACCAAGGATCTGGGGTGTCTGACCCTTATGGGGGGAAAGATTCTTATCCCAGAGGGTGCTCAGGCTCCCCAGGGAGTGGTCACAGCCCCAAGGCTGACAGAGCTCCAGGAGCATTTGGACAACACTCTCAGGCACAGGGTGGGATTGCTAGGGTGTCCAGCTCAGAATATTCCATGATTCTATGACCCTCCTCTTCCCCATTCCCCACACCCAGGTAGAGGTTTGACCTCCACCAGCTTTTCTTGCTGGAAGAACCCACCCCACGCTCTGCAGTTCCCTCGGCGCTGATGGCATTGCACAAACCTTTGATGCAACAGATTTGGCAGGCTTCGAGCCAAAATCTGAATTGGAATCTGAATCCAAAGAGCTTGGCTGCCTCTTCACAGCCTTCCTCCCCCTGGCGTTGTCACCCTCGCCGTGCAGGGGACCCTCCTTGGCCGCTGGCTTGGGTTTGGGTGCAGCCTTTTTCTTGGCCAGGACATCCATGATGGAGGGCTGGTTGTCTGGAACAGAACACGGCGTTAAACCCCTGTTTCGCTCCTCTCTCGTTCCCAGTTTGGGAATTACTTCCAAGAGAAACAGGCTCTGCGCTGCCGCGGGGTCAGCGCACAGGTCGTCTCCGTTTGAAGCTGGGTTTTCTAGAAAGATCCCTCTTCCACAGATGGTGAGGAATGAGGTTGTTTATGTGCTCAGTTCCACTACATTTAGAGGATCAAATTAAAGCGTCCCCAAAGCAATTTACAGACTATTTCAGATTGAAAAGTCCTGATCTCACAAGGCTCCATAACCCATCTCAGACCTTCAAAATCCTGCACAGCAAGGAAGGAATTTCCCAAACACTCACTCATTCCTTCTTACCTATATTTTCACTTTTTAAAAGAGCATCTTGAAGCACAACTTCCAGTTCAGCTCATTTCAGGCCATTTCTGAGTGATAACATGCTTTCTCAATTTAGGAGTGGAAGTAACACTATTTTCCTGCTGGGATCAACACCGAGTTGATCCCATTTGGAATATACAAAGCAGTGTCAAAGTCTGGGGTTTAAAATCCCTGAGTCAAATGCTGGAGATGGATGAGATGGATCCAGAACCGAATAGCTCAAACTACCCCCAAAAGCTTGCCTGCTCCAAAGCAGCTTTCTTCCCAAAAAGACACGAAGTAGGACATTGACTGCAAGACACAAATTCCACTCGGATTATCCCTGCCAAGTATTACATAGCACTGTAGGAAGCATTCACTTTTCCTGTTCCCAAACTAAAATTCCCTCCCTCCAAGCATGTCCAACATGAACTAGAACACGATATGTTTGGAAAGAGGCCTCAAACATGACAACCAGAGAACCTCTGCCACAAACCTCAGATCTTTGCTGAAATGCAAACTCCAGTTGCCCAGGCCCTGGAACGCCAAGCGCAATCACTCGGACTGTTTCCCACAGGAATTAAAATTGTTCTCTAGAACTGATGTTGCTGAGCTGCCCTTACCCTTGGTGGCTCCAGCCTTCTTGGCTGCAGCAGTTTTTTTGGGCACGGCCTTGGTGCTCGGCACTGGGACGGACGGAGCTGCGGGAGCCTGGCTCACCTTGTCCTCAGGGACATCTTGGACTGGAACTGGATAAGGAAAGCAGAAAGTCAGCCTGAAACAGCCAAGTTACCCCCTCTGCTCTTCCCTGTGCACTGCTGAGAGATTATAGAGCAATCCACGTAGTTTAGAGGTCTCACACTCACCAGGAACAGCACTTGGCACTGCCTTTTGTTTGGGAGCTTTTGCTGCTTTTTCAGTGGTTTCCCTGGAAAACAAAACCCCAGGTTTTTAATTCAGTTTATGAAGCACTAAATAGGGGAATTAAAAAAAATTGCTTTTAACTTCTGTGCAGCATTAAAGCACAACTAATTTCCAGTTATTATGGAAAAATACTCGCTTGGGAGCAGGTTTGGGCTTGGGAGGAGCCTTTTTCTTAGAGTTTGTGTCCGATTCAGAGTTGCCTTCACTGTCACCCTGGAATTCAGAGTCCTCATCTGAGTCGGAGTGATCTGAGTCCAAAATGACCATGGGCTTGACTTTGGCTGATGGAAGAACACAGATGTGTTATTTTACACATTTGGCAATATGCAGCTCTGTTTATTTTTCAATATTTTAGCTACAGTTATTAAAAAATAAAGATCTGAATAAAAACAAGCAGATGCTGAGACTGCCAGGGAGAAGACTCCAAATGACAAGTGTGTTCTGTCATTTGGAGTCTTCCAACCTCACCCACAACACGTTTAATGTGCCAAGACAGTTGTGTAATTAAACCAAATAGCCATATTTCTCTAGTTGCCCATTTCTGCTTTTCCTTGCAAATGTGCATAAATGGTAGAAATATTTAATAGTTTCAGACAGCAAAATAAAGAAGCCTTTTAAAGATTATTTCTAAATGTGATCTGAGGCTCTGGGAGGTCCCTGTATAGTCTGTTCCACTCCTCCACAAGCATCCTTCTCCTGCATCCATGTCCTCACTCACCTGCTGCCTGGCGAACCACTCGCTCTCTTTGAGGAGGTGCTTCAAAGTCAGACTCTGAATCAGACCCTGAGTCAGACCAAGGGTTTCGTTTCTTGGTTTTCTTTAATGGCTTGAAAGGCAGAGTGGCCTGTCTCTTGGTTCCTGAAAAATATTGGGAAGCAGGATGAACCAGCAAACTTCCATGTATATAGTTCAGGCTCAGTAGGTCAAGCTCAGCTTAGAAATACACTGAATTCAGAGGATTCTGGCTTAAACAAAGAGAAATAGGAATCTATCCTGCTTGACTGTTATCCAGGATCACTTTCTCACCTAGTTTTTCCAAAAATACTGATCCTAGGTGTTGCTCACCACCTTCAGGAAGAGGTCAGATAACCAAATTGGCAACCCTTTCCCTCTTTTCCTTGGAGGGAATAACATCAAAGCATATACCTTGCTCAGTCTTCAGCTTCTGTGCTAATCTCTTCTTCAGGCCTGCAGATTCCTTCTCTCCGGATGTGTTTTCATCCTGATTCTCATCAAATTCAGTTTTTTCACTCTGCAGATGCAAGCAGATACCAAACAGTGAGTCAGCTCACAGAGAAGAGGCACACAGGGTAATGGAGGAAGGAGCTGCTTATTTTAGCCATGTAGAAGTAGTGGTACAAGAAACCTAAGTCTGTGAAATAAACTGTGTGTAGAATTGATTACAGACAGGATCTGTAAATTGGATGGGATCTGCCCCCAAATCAGGTGACTTAAAAGGCAAAATCCAACATGAACAAAAACAGGAACTCTGGCCCCACTCCTGAGCCTCTGGTCCTGCTGCTCTGTGCTGCCTCTGGGGGGGATGGGGATACAGGACTGGACAGGGTGGGACAAAAACAAAAGTGAGAGTTATTTGGAAAAAGTGTTGGTGGAATCATGTGGAGGAAAAGAGTGACCTGTGTGGCTTCCAGGGTCAAACAGGTGAAGGGATGGGTTATATCTCTCTGATGGAAATGGCTGAATGACACAATATCAACTAGTCCTATAAAAAGAGTTCAATCATTTTATCTCCTTAATACAGAGAACAATGATGGCATTAAGTGGGTGAAAGCATTGCTGGATATGTAAAGGCTGTTCTGGAGAAGGGAATGTACTGGCTGTGCTTCCTGCCTGCTAGAGGGTTTATCAAATTCCCAAGACACCTGGAACAACCTTACTTGCATCTGCCCCCCTTTCTGAGCTACCAGCCCATCCCTGGCAGTGCAATGTGCCAAAAATTTCCCTCTAAGCCACCTCCTGATATGTAAGTCTGTTCTCCTTCAGACTGAGATACCCCTATTCCCAGTGTTTCCCAAATCCTGAGGTCCTGTCCCTCTCCCTGAACAACTGCTTCAACAGGACAAGTCCAGCAAAAAAGGACTCACATTTTTAGGACTGTATTGAAGACGACGTAAAGGAAGATGGAACATTTGGAATGTTAATTTTTACCTTTACTTTCTTTTTAGTTTTCTTCTCTGCCTCTGCCTTCATCTCAGCAGTGATCCGAGGAACAACCCTGATGCCATGAGGGGATGGCATTACTTCTGCCAGCTGAGCCTTCTTCACCTTTGCTTTCCCTCCTTTCACCTTCAAAGGTTTGCCAACAATCCCTGCACTCTCATCCTCTGCTTGCTTGGCCTCCACTACCTGCAGAGGGGAGCATAAAATAACACAAAAAATACAAAAGTCAGTAAAGGGCTGGTGGATAAGATGAGGGAGTTGATTTTCTGCACTGAGCATTGACATACATCGAGTTCTTCAATGAAGGCAGCAAGGTCTTCCTTCCACAGGTCAGAGGGACTCTTGCGCTTAAGATTTTCCAGCTCCTTTTCCTAAAGAGAATCACAGATAAACATTTCAATCCCCCAGCCAAAAATAAATTGTATAACACATGATATATTAGAAATATACTGGTTTTATAAGGAAAGGAACGCACATACTTTGTTATCCCTCTGCTTGCAGAGCTCATCTTTCTTCTCCTTGGTCAGATACCACAGGGGCATGTTTAGCAGGTAGTTGAAGTCTGGGCCAGAGGCTGCAGCTGATTCTTTGTCACTCTCTTCCTCCTCCCCCTCCTCTTCATCCTAAATGTGGATTTAAAACAAACATAGTCAACAAAAACCCTGACACACATGGGTAGGGCTACTGATCAAACACAGAAGCTCTTGAATCCTGCTAATTGAAAAGCAACTTGGGCCTCTATGGATTACGAAGCCTCAGAGCTTGGGCCAGTTTGGGCATATTCAGAGGATGACTGAGGCATTACCTTGTTTTGAGCCTCCTTCCAAGCCTTCACCGGATCAGACTCATACCCTCTCTGGATAAGAACTTGAATCAGCTCTTTCTTGGGCTTGTTCTCTGCAAACAGACATTTCAGGATTGTCACTCAGTGCCCACTACAGTCATTGTTAGGAGCAATGGATGAGCTTTACAGTTTGGATCCTGTGGTTGTAGCTGCTCAGCATTCTACAGAGCTCCAAACCAGCCTTTCCACATCACAGCTGGGACATGTGGAAGAGCCTGAACAACACCTGAAAAACTCCTATTTAGCAGGAGATTTGTCAGGGAAGCATTGCTCCTGTACCACACAAAACAATGTTAATATTTTTCTTTGTTTCCATACATGCATTTCCCCTGTTTTAAGTAGTTTTTGAACTTGGGGAAAAAAGGTATGGTGGTATAAAACAGGTTTTATCATGACAGGCAGGTGGAGAAAGAAACCCTTGATAGCTTGGTATAGCTTGCACCTCATTAGACATCACCCGGGAAATTTATGCTCTAAGTGCTCAACCACTGGAAATGCTTCAGCTGGAATTTGCTCCTTTTTAAGGTATCAGAAGCCATCAACCATGAGGCACAAATACAAATGAAACCAGCTCTGGCAGCCTTGGAACTACTTATTACAAAAACCCAAGAAAATGCATTTCAGGGGAATTATTTCTCTTCCTGAGTTCAGTCAGACAGACTCGAGCTGCTGGGATTACTGGGCTGCCTTCAGACACAAACCACAAAGCATCTTATGACACGTTGTCTGGCCGCATCCTCCGTGAAGGCAGCGGAACACAGCCCGGCTTTTACACCGAGGGGGAAAAGTTGATTGAAAAATGTGAATGTTAGGAACAAAGATCTGCTTCTTTTCCTAGCTCATGATTCTCAGATGCTGCTGCTTGAGTATCATATAAGTTTGAAACCCCAGTCCACGGAGAACGTGATTTGGAATATTTTTGCAGAGGTTCACAAAGATAGTGGAGAGAGATACAGATCCTTAAGAATGCATTTAACAGCAAACACTACCCCTTTCTAAACCCACAAATAATTAACTCTTAGTCCTACCAAGTCAGAAATAAATGGGAATTATTGCTAAACTATTAAAAAAAATTCTCTCAAAAATTCTCAAACACAGAGCAGGAAAGCTGCATAAGTATGCCATTGTCATTATTATGTGTATAATACACAGACCAAGGATACTCCATGAAGCATTCTCCTCTTAGATGTCACAAGAACAGAGATAAGCACTGGTGTGGTTTGTAAAAACCAGCCTGGGGCTGAGGGGGTGCTGACAGAGCTCAAGAGATCACCCAGTTCTCCCAGTGACAATCCCAGTCACCAAGAACAACATACCAATCACAATTTTGCCATCTATTTTCTCCAGGATGAAGCGAGCCTGGTTGCTCAGCTTTGCAGACTCAGCACCCAGCATCCCAATAAGCCATTCCTTCCTCAAATTGTAATATCGGAGCCGGAGTTCAAAGAACTCCTTAAGAATATCCTGGGGAGAGTCGTATTTCTTGAGAAAGCCAACATGGTCAAAAAGAACCTGGAGGAAAATGAAAGAACATGAGTGTTATGATGACAAAACTGATTCCAGACCTACTGAAAGTTACCTGTAACACAGGTGTGATGGTACCACCGAATTATTAACCAACAAATTATGAAATCTCAGTGTTGTTCTAGAAACTCCTTCAGTTTGTGAGCACAGCAGCAGAGACAATTTTAGAATTTCAGTGTTCTGGAATACGCACAGTAGAGTTAAGGTTACTTGAATCTTCGAGCTCTGTGCAGGACAAACATCTTGCATCAAAGCTTCACACATTGTCAGGAACCAGACGTTCAGTGCCCCTGCTGCTGGCTCAAAGAGCTCTGCAAACTGTGATTTCAGAGCGTTTTGCCTCCTTCAGGCAAACCATCCACTCTGAACCCACTCCTAAGCCAGGCTCTTGACCTTTGAAAGCTGATTTAAAACCAGTAACAGCAGAAAAATCAAAGTGAATAGGTTACTGCCAAAGAGGATTTTTGTTTCACGCAACGACTGCAGCTGTCCACAGAGTCTGAGTTAAACCAAGAAATTCCTTCAGCAAAATCTGTCACGTACCATGGAGTTGCATGTTAAACTTGTTTGGAGTTTGAAGACCTTATGCAGCCCCACAGCTTCGGCTTCTGCTAGTTTATCTTCAGCCATCTTCACCACAAACCTCACCGTGGTGTCTGTGTGATATTCTTTGTAGTCTGTGATTAGAGGGGGGGTCTTCTCAGTCCCATTCAACATCGGCTCCAGAACCTGCTCTTTATATGTCTGAGGAAAGAAACAAAGTCAGATCCAAAACCCACTACTGACTTTTTGCTTTAAAGAGCAAACTGTACATTCCCACAGCAGATTCCCTGTTTGTTACCTGTGTCCATGTTCTGACAGGCAGCTCAGTGATCTCGATGGTTGTAGAATCAAGGATGGACACTTCACCACTTATCACGTACTGATTAGGCCCCAGCTCATCTATGGTGCCTTTGAAATTCTTGTAACTGGGAAGCTGAGGAGAAAAAACGCTGGATTCAGCTTTGTGTGGATGCCTCTTTTTTTAAGCATGCCCATAAAATGCTCAATATGAGCTCAATAAGCTAACAAGCAAGACATTTGTTTTTTAATTCTATTATTTACCATTGGCAGTGGCTCTTCTCCATCCATCAGCCGACGGATATTGTTAACAACTTCCCTGATATCGAAGTTGGGGATTTTACAGGCCCAGCCAGTACCAATCCCTTCAGCCCCATTGACCAGCACCATTGGAATGATGGGCATGTACCACTCTGGCTCCACTCGCTGGTTGTCATCGTAGAGGAACCTCAGGACGTTGTCATCCATTGGTGGGAACACCAGGCGTGCCAGGGGACTGGAACAGAGAAGGGAATTTAAGTCCAAATTTTTGTTACAGAACATGACCTCCATGCAAAAAGAAACCTCCTTAATTTTTATTATCCCACCCAAATGTCTCCCTTTGGTTCTGCTTCCATTTCCATATTCTCTGTGCTGATAGCCACGTTTCCATAATGGAATCTAGCACTGAACCTCACTTCAGTTGTTGCTGCTCTGAGTATGCAAGTATAGCCCAAAGTTTTAAAGGGAAAAATCGAGTTTGTTTTTCATTCTAATTGCTGTAAAATTGAGTCCTTTAAGGCAGTAAGAACTTTAGAATGCTGACCTGAGCATGGTGAAGATGTATCGAGGGCTGGCAGAGTCTTTCCCTCCATGCAGCCTTGTGCCAAACTGACCGATGGGCTGGAGCAAGTTGAGGTTGTTGCTACCCACAAAGTTCTGAGCCAAGTTAATGATGGTCATCATCAGTGCGGCCTGCAATAAAGGAGGTGCAAAGCTGAACATGCAGAATGGTTCAGGGGATGGACAAAGTAAGGCAACATTCACACCAAGGACTTAACTGATTCAGAGGATAAACTCAACTGATGAAAAACTGGAGGAAATTCAAGGAAAATGCATCCCAAGACCACCTGAAATGTTCTAATGACCCATGTCTCTATCTATTGCTGTCTACCTGCTCTGAAACCTCCAGTGAAAGATTCTGTCAGTCTCCACAGAGAACCTTGTGGTAGTGCTTAACTTTTCCTGACCCAGACAGAAAGGCTATTAACATCTACCTAAGTTCATCACAAATTAAGAAGTGTTTTCTTGTTCCACTTTTTGAATGAACTATGCTCCCATGAAGTCCAGACAGGATAGGCAGAGTGACCAAAGTCAGATTAAATAAATACTGAAGAATTAATTGTGGAAACAGCTAAACAGCAACTTCCCTTTGGTGTACACACTGAAACATCTAATTCTGCTTTAGATGCATCGTAACTCATGCCAACAGAAGGGCTTTTTGCCTTCCCTTTAAAGTGTTTTGCACACCCAGGCAGGTTCTTACCTCACCGTGGTGGTATGAGGACATCTCAGCGACAGAACCAGCCAGCTGAGCAACCTTCACCTCCCGCTTATCGTTTCGTTTGAAACAGGTGAACAAAACCTTCCTCTGACCTGGCTTCAAACCTGTATGAAAAAGGAAAAGACATCGTGGTTAGAACATCTGATGTGATGCACTTGGCTTCTGCTCTCTAGAGATGCAAGAACAACTTAAAGATTCTGTACCAGCTGGGTAAGGTACTGGCAATAATATACTACAAAATGGACAAGACATTTCATCAAAAGATGAAAAAATCTTAGCAGAAAACAGACTTCAGGATACTGACCCTGAAACCTCAGCAGGTTCCCTGGCTCTGATGTGACATCAAACACCCATTTCCTCAGTTCTGGGGATACACCATGCAGAACTATGACTTAGAAATCACTTACCATCAACCAGTGATGGGATTGATCTCTCATTATCTGAGTTTGAGAACAGCACTAACTCCTTGTTGATGAAGTCATTGTATGTCAGGTAATCAGTGTTTTTCCCATACAGGTATTCCTAAGAAAAACAGAGAGAAGATTGCTTTAATTTTAACTGGGCCTAATCAGTTTCTTGGCTAGTTTCACTGAAATGTGAACTCCTTGTAAGACCAGCTAAATACAGTTCAAATGATGACACCCTTTGCATGGCAAAGGGAAACACTTCCAAGGATGCATTATTGCCCCCATTTTGGGGGAAATAAAGACTTCATTTGCCTCTGCTTGAGTTATCATTTTCCTATTGATACAGTAACTTGAAAGGTGAGAGTTAAAAATGAAGTTGACAGTTGGATAATTGACAATGAGGCTATACTGATAAGATGAGAGAAGAAGCTGCTCTGCAAAATCCTGACACATTTTCAACGTTCTATAATCCAGACCTGACTCACTGACTGAGCTGTGTGCAGCTCTGGCGTGCTGGGATGAAGCTGAGAACAGCCCCAGGCAGACTGGAAACCAGTTTCCTTATAAACATAAACCTTTTACCTCTGGTAGACCGTGCAGCTTCCGTTGTCTTCTATCCTCCATGAAATTAGTCAGCCACTCCTTTCGCTCTTCTATCTTCTTCTTGCTAAAGGCCTGGATGTTACAAAATGAAAAGTAACTCAATTCCAGAACATTCTGTGGTTGTGCACTATTGGATCACTTGAGAAAAAGGAAGAGCTTACCCAGGAGAACAACATGCTAAACAAGCTGATTTAAGAGCCCAAGAAATGCAATAAAAGGGTTCTGTAGCTAAACATATTAAGAGCATAATTTCCACCACTCTGCAGAAGACAGAGTAGTTAGTATATTAAAAATCTATACATTTAAACCTAACACAAGACTAAAGCAGATTTGAGGGGAAATTAATATTTTGGGGAAAAACTTGATTTTTTAACATTGCCTAACAATTCTGAATATTTAAGAATCAAAGACCAGTTACGGTGAAGTTCACAGAAACAAGAACTATTTTAATCCACTGCTTTGCACTGGAGGAGGAAGGGGAGATCTAACTTGGAGAAGACTGCAGCAGAATACACAGAAAAATGTTGAAGGAATATTTACTATTGTGTCTGAAAATGTCAATTGGTTTGTAGTGATTAGTTTGTTCTGAGCTATATTTAAAGCCCATCACTAAAAGGGTACTCTTGCCCTGAGGTCGAGGGGCAGATTCGATGCTCCTGGTTCAACTAAAGCTGTAGCCTTGGTAACACAGAGATTGTCTCCATCCCAAAGGCCTCCAAGAGCCTTTTAAGAGAAAATACAGAGCACTCTGCAAGGTGAAATACCAAAGGTAGTAAGTCAGCAATTAAATCAAATGTTAGTTACCAGGGTGATGGCAGCATCATCTTCAGGCCCAGAATATTTGAAGCCAATTCGGTGTTTTGCCATATCTGCAAAGTATTCTTTGGCCTCCTTTGACGTGCTGGTACCCAAACCTGCAGGGACAGGAGAGATAATCCTAATTACTTTTGCCTAAATTAAGTTCCAATTCCAAGAAATATTTTGCTATGCCCAGTTTTTGTGATGCATCATATGAACATACAGTGTGAAGATGACTTCCTGAAAACTTAAGTTACTTCAAAATGAGATGTATCACAAAAGAAATAAAAATTACAATTAAGTGAGCAGTGGCATGTAGTAGTTTTGGATTTTGTCTGTAATTCCTGTAGATATCTGAAATCTAATTGGAATATCATAGGAGGGAAGAGACTTGGAGGACACCCAGTCCAAATCCTTTCTGCAAAGCAGGATTGACCTGCATCAAATCATCAGTGCTCTCACTTGGATCAGTTTCACCATATTAAGTTTTTACAAACCTTTGTAGTACTTGATTTTCCATGAGTTGTAGTTCTGTGTACTGGCTTTCCATTCTTCAAACTCAGGAATGCTGTAGAATGCAATTTCTTCTTTGTTTTTAGAGGCCTACAATGGACAAACATTTTAACTGTGAAATGAAAGGCATTTCTGGGCAATGGATCCTCAGTCATTCACCTCATCCTCCCCTAGCCCTCACCTTTATGATGGGAGTAATGAATTCCTCCAAAAAATTGTGTCTTAGAAGAGATGGCCAATTGTGATGGATGAAGTTAATCAGCAAACCTTTGATGTGTGATCCATCCTGATCCTGAATTATAAAAGAAAAAAACAACCCATATTTTATCATGGAATGATGGAAATGACAATTTTTGGCTTAATAGTAAATGACTCTGTAATTCCAGCTAACTGACCCTATTAACTTTCACCTCTGAAAAGGTGGCCATGTGTTAATTGCTGAAAATTAAGAGAGACAGAAAAGGTAGATTCTCGGTGAAAAAAGGTGTCAAGGACTGGTCAAGGATTTTGAATCAGCAGAATGGAGAAACAGTGCTTAGCTGTAACTCACCATTTTACTTTTTTTGTGGCTGAAAAGACATTATGACCCACAAAAATGTAAAATGGGAAAAAGAAACACAGAGAATTGGGTACAACGATAGCAGCAGTTATAGAAATGTTTTTTTCCTATCTCTTTATTTAAGTGCTAATTGTTATCCTCTCCCAACTTTCAATTTTAATGAACCTAACCTGATCTGTCATGATCATAATCTTTCCATAGCGAAGACTTTTTAAAGATTCTTGATCTTCATAGTTCTTTTTATATTGCAAACCCACAATCTTGATGATGTTGTTGATTTCAGCATTTTCCATAATCTGAAAGAGATCACACAGAATAAAAAACTCGTCTTTCAGACTCAAAATGTAGGTCAAGAAAGTATAAAGTTATCCGTAAGTGAATCTGTCCTGCTGGTTTTTTTTTTTTTTTTTTTTTGCTGTTTAGAAACTTGTAATTTCTAATGGTTAAATTACTCTGGATAATTCCAAGCATTTTCCAACCACAACACGAACATTATCCCCTCAGGCAAATCACTGAACAGGACTTAATCAATATTCCTACTTAACCAGTGAGGCAGGCTCAAGGTGAGGGAAGACTCAGGTGTTTAAGGCACTGCTCCTTGGAGTTCCAGTGCTCCAGGTGCAGCTGCACCGACTCATTGCACAAATCACACCACACCTTCCAACACGTAACTGTAACCATTTTCCAACCAACCTGCTTATGAGAAGCTTCCCTGACATTGAGGATTTTCCCACGAAGAGGAAATACTCCATATTTGTCTCTACCAACCACTCCCAGACCAGAGACAGCCAGAGTTTTGGCTGAGTCTCCCTCAGTCAGAATCAGTGTACAATCTAAAGAATTCTTGCTGCCTAAAAAAGAAGAAAATCGAGTCAGTTTTCTACTTAAGGAATTAAATCCAAGGCTGCACATTCACGACTGAACAAGTATAAATAATCTTTTAACACAGTTTTTTTGGCACGGCACACAGTAAATGGGGATAATCAAAGTAAATGGGACTGCAAAATGGGAGTAAAACTATAATGACAGGTTTTCTCTTCTCACTTTTCCTTAGGAGACAAATCTTTTGTTTAACGAACAAGTTTTAACTGTTTTTCAATGAACTGGTTACAAAGGATGTCAAACACTTACCAGCATCGTTGGCATCATCCAGTTTAGGAACACCCTTAATCTTGGAGTGTTTCACAGCTGAACATTTCTTATTCAGCTGGTTCTGAGCTTTAAATTTTACCCAATTTAGGATACTTTCAACAATGCCACAGCCAACTGCCTGCAATACAGAACCCAATCCAAAGTTGTGGGAAAAGCCTCAACAATGACAGAAACTTTTGTTACGTATTTTTTACAGACATCTTGACTGTCCATGTACATCAGGACTTACACCCTTAATGAATTTTTCACTCAGTTTACAGGTAGAGCCGAAGTTCTTTGCCTGCAGAGTCATGTTCTCCTTAGTCTGAGAGTCAAAGGTTGGATTTTCAATCAAGGCATTCACAAAAATCCACATGTGGTTCTTCACCTGTAGTTAAATACAACAAGGGTCACACACTGTACAGGCTCAGCTCACCTGTCAATCACACAGGGAGGGTTTGGAATATTCGTAGGTATTTTGTTAATTTTGAACAGCTAATGAACACTCATGAACAGTGTTAGATGACGGGATGTCAAGGAATTGGCATCTCTCCACCTCAAGAGGTGTTATCTAACAGATACTGAGGTTTAGTGCATCTACACTGACTCACAGGGACTGCAAAACACATTGCTCAAGCAAAGGGAAGTTAATTGGCTTAAACTGGACAATATGAGACTTGTGTAATTAGTAATCTTATACAGATTGTCTGCACAATGAAAATGTGTTATTAATTAATGCACCTATGCATTAAGCTGAAGTTACAATTTGCAGTAATGCTCAAGTTGTGCTTCCCACCTGGAAAATTCTGACATTGTACCTGGAAAGGCTTCACTACAACTCCATTTTTATTCTTCTTTTTCACAACATCAATGAGTTTGGTCACGAGCTGGTCAGCCACATAATCGACGTGTCTGCCACCCTGAGGAGAATGGGACAAGGACCTGGGACTGAGGCCACTAAAACCCACAGAACTATGAATACCTATTTAAAACTTTAAGCACATTCTTTGCAACGTTAAAGCATTTTTCACTAACATAAGTACACTTACAAATAGCCAAGAATATTAATGTTGAAGATGGCACTAGCTTGACTAAACACACTAAGGAGTTACCTTTGTGGTGGCAATGCTGTTAACAAAGCTGACTTGCTGGAAGCCTTTTTCACTCAAAGTCAAGCACACTTCCCATCGGGAATTGACTTCCTCATGGATAACTTTAAGTGCATTCCCAGTTTCATCGACCTTATCCTTCAGATAGAGGTCCACATAGCTGCGGAATCCTTTCACCTGCACGCAGATGAGAGCAGACAACTGGTTGATAATAGCTCCTATAAATACTTAATTCACATCTTCCTGAAAAAAATCACTCTTGCATGTGTTCCTTTGCTCTATATGATGACAGGAATGGCCTCAACAGAATCTCACTGGTTAAATGTCCCAAAAAAAACCCCAAACAAACCCAGATATTTGTGTTTCTTTTCAATGCTCACTTACAGGAAGCCTCTGTCCATTCAGGAAAACTTTGACATCCTTCGTGGATCCAGCAATATCATAGGCTCTTCGAGACATCAGTGCTACAATGTCCTTATCCAGAACGGTCATTTTGAATTTGGACAGATCAGGTTGGAAAGTGACACAGGTGTAATCATCTCCATCAAAGTATTTCAGCTTCATTTCTCCAGCCTTTCCCATGTTGTCTGTCCATGTCTGAGGAAAGGAGCTTTGGTGACTTCCAAGTCAAACACACAGACATAACTACCTTAGTTTTTAAAAGCAGTAAGATGGTTTATGTGTTTTAGATATCTTTGAATTAAACAAAAACTCTGGTTAAAAACCAGATTCTGATGCTGTCTGCTAATTTCATTATTCCTTTGAATTACATTTTGTGGGTCAGATTTACTCAAATCACACTGAACTAGAGTTTTGAAACAAAACCTTAGGATCTCATTTGAAAACCTCAGTTATAAACTCCCTGGAAAGAAAAGTGCTCCTACCTGCTTAAACAACTTTTTGTATTCACGACATCCAGTTTCCACAGTAAATTTTGTGCTGAATATGTTGCACAGTTTGGCTCCATAACCATTTCTCCCCCCTGGAGTTAGAAGGAACACAGACTTGTGTTAGTCTCTTTGTCCAAAACCATCTAAAAGAATCCAAGACTAACTGGAATTTGTAAACGTCTGCCCAATCCAAAGACAACTGTCAACAAGAAACAATATTCTACAAGCTAAGTATGCAACTACAGACTATGATTTAATTAGGGTTTAATATTCAAAGATCATTTTCCCTGTTCCCATGTTTGCACTGTTGTTACATTAAACAGAGACTTCTCTGATAAGATTCAGAACGTCATTTTCATAGAATCACAGAATAATTTGGTTTGGAAGGGACCTTAAAGCCCATCCAGTCCCACTATCTGCTGTAGGCAGGGCACCTTCCACTAGCCCAGGTTGCTTCAAGCCCTGTCCAGCCTGGCCTTGGACAGTTCCAGGGATGGGGCAGCCACAGCTTCTCTGGGCAACCTGTGCCAGGGCCTCACCACCCTCATAGAGAGGAATTTCTTCCGTATATCTCACCTAAATTTCCCCTCTTTGAGTTTTCACACTGCATCAAGGACCCCCTTCCTGCCCTTTCCAGTTCAGGTCACACACTTAGAGCTCTCAGTGATATTAGTGCATGTCTGAGCCTTCCTCACCTGTGACTTTCTTCTCATTGTCATCGTAGTTGCTGGATGTCAGCAGCTGTCCAAAGATCAGAGCAGGCACATAGACCTTCTCCACTTTGTGTTCAACAACTGGGATGCCTTTCCCGTTGTTCCACACACTGATTGTGTTATTCTCTCTGGGGAAGGAAAGAAAAGTCTGTTTTTAAGGCTGTGAAAGAAGTCACCAAAAGGCTCTGGGGGAAAGGCACCGTTTCACCAGGAACAAATCTGTGCTCAGCAAGTGCAGCAGCTGCCAGCAGAGGGGGGACAGGCAACACAGAAATGCCCAGATCTGCACATGTCAGCTCTGAAATGGACCCACACACAAAACCCCCCTGTCTGTGCTCAGTCAGGATGAAAAGGGAGAGGAAGAGGTGGAAAACCTCAGCAACGAAAGAGCAGCCATTTCCCCAGTCAGCCCTCTGTAAGAGACCAGGGGACTGAGCAGAGAGAAAGGCTTTCCACAACTGGTGAATTAAATTTGGGCTATCTCGGATCAGCCCCACAGCCCTGCAGTGCCACCTCAGCTTTGCAGAGCAGCTGAAGGCAACCAACAACAATGAAACCAAACTTACACATCAATTGTGACTTTAATGCATGACATGTTTTTATCCCTCTGCTTGTTGTCTGCAGCATTCACTAGGAAGGAAAGAGAATACTGGTTTTTTATTACATTCTCAATCAAGGGAAAACGATGAAGTGTTCCAGTAGAATGAACACAAAAACTCACTACAGTGTTACTAATAACCATCTCAGCATGAAAATATTTTGCAATTTACAAAGAGGAGTACAAGTTATCATGGAATTATGAAGGTTGGAAATGACCTCTGAATTCCTCCAGTGCAACCATTGACATAAAAAGGAGAATTTTAGGCAGAATGAAATCAGGTTTGTAATTGGATTTTTTAAATTTTTCTTTGTTTCCCAAGAATGGCTTGCTATTAAGCAGTGCTAATAAGTTCTTGATAATTTATGTTTAGTTCCAGTTTCTTCCATTCAACCCCGTTAATAACCTGTCACTCACTGACTCAATGGATGTCAGCTTACCCAGAATCTCATCAAAGATTTTGTACAAGCCAGGCACAAAGGTCACATCTCTGCAGTTGAGGCCAACGCCTTCATCAAAAACCCACATTTGCTGGAAAAAAAAAGAAGGAATTTGTAAGTGCCCAGGTACAACCCCTCTTGTGTGCCCGTCAGTTTGTAAAGCAGTTGTTTTGTGATCGATAAGCAGATGTTTTGTGCTTTGCAAACAGCTGCTAAAGACTCCCCGCCGGCCACGAGGCGCCCGGGGGGCTCAGCCCCGCTCCCCCTGCTCCCACCTGGGTGACGAGCTCCACGGAGCCGATGTAGGTGTCTGGCCGGAGCAGGATGTGCTCCAGCTGCGTCTTCTTCTGGTAGATGTGCTCCACCGTGAGCTTCTTGGGGCCATCAGCCTTGCCGGCGAGGATGTTCTCGTTCGCGGGCTGTTGGGGGAGAGGCGGCGGCCGTGAGGGGCTGCACAAGGGGAACGCGACGGGGCCAGGCCGGGGAGCGGGAGAGCGCCGGGGCTGGGGGCGCCAAGAGAACAGGAATCGCAGAGGAGCGGGGGATCCGAGGAGAGGGAGATCTGGGGAAAGGGCCGAGAAAGAGGCCCGGGGAGACCCTGAAGGGGGGGCTGCGAAGGACCCGGGGAAACGCTGAGGGGGGCCGGGGAGAACTTGCGGGTGCTCGGCGGGGCTGAGGGGCGCCCGAGGGGACGGTGTGGGGGGCGGGGGATCACGAAGCTCCGCAGGGTCGGGGGCAGCGGTGGCAGCACGCACCCGGAGGGGCGACGAGGGCTGCGAGAGCTCCATGGCGGTGGCAGCGGCGGTGGCGGCAGCGGCTGAGGCGGCAGCGGCGGTGATGGCGGCGCCAACGTCCCCTTCAAACCTCCGCTCGTCCCGCCGAAAGGCGCAGCCAATCCCCGCTCGCGGCTCCCCGCGCTCTGCCAATCGAAGTGCCGGGGCGGGCACACGGCCAGAAGGCTGCCCGCCCTCTGACCAATCAGAGGCCGCACCCCTCGTTCAAACCGCCCAGTCAGGAGGGAGAGCGATGAGATGGACAGCAGGATTGACCAATAGAGAAGCGAGAAGGAGGGCGCCGAGGCTGCCCGTTTGCCGTTGGTGGTGGGACGTACTGGGATGTACTGGGATGTACTGGGACACAGTGGGATGTAGTGGGATGTACTGGGATGTACTGGGACACAGTGGGATGTAGTGGGATGTACTGGGATGTACTGGGACACAGTGGGATGTACTGGGATGTACTGGGATGTACTGGGATGTACTGGGACACAGTGGGATGTACTGGGATGTACTGGGATGTACTGGGACACAGTGGGACGTACTGGGACACACTGGGACACACTGGGATGTACTGGGATGTACTGGGACACAGTGGGATGTAGTGGGATGTACTGGGATGTACTGGGACACAGTGGGATGTACTGGGACACACTGGGACACACTGGGACGTACTGGGACACACTGGGACACACTGGGACATACTGGGATGTACTGGGACACACTGGGACACACTGGGACGTATTAGGACACAGTGGGACGTACTGGGACACACTGGGGCATACTGGGACACACTGGGACACAGTGGGATGTACTGGGACACACTGGGACATACTGGGAAGCCCCGGACACACACTGGAATACACCGGACAGACCCTGTGGACCCACTGGGGTACTGCTACACACTGGGCAAACGCCGGGGATTCACTGGGACCCATTGGACTGGGACACTGGACAGGCCCTGGACATGCACTGGGATACATTGGGAATCACTGGGGTACACTGGACAGACCTTGGACACCCACTGGGATACACTGGGAAGGCCTCGGGAACCCGCAGGAATACACTGAGCAAGACCTGGCAACCCACTGGGATGTGCTGGAACACGCTGTGCTCCGGGACCAAAACACAGACCTCGCTGACACGGAGACCTGTGCCAGGGTGTCCCCCCCAGTCACTGCCCATCCCTGGGGACTGGAGCCCGCCCCAGCCCCTCCAGTCCCCGTTCCCATTCCCAGCTGTGTCCCCTCGGCCCCTTGCTGCCATGTCCCCCCAGAACAAAGCATGGTGTCATAAAAACCAACAGTTCTGTATCTTTATTTCTGGGTGGCGACCGTGTTGGCTCCAGTGGGGCTAGGAGGCTGCAGGCACAGCCTAGCATTGCCCCGTGGCACAGGCATCTGTGGGATGGCACAGCTGGGGCTGGGCATGGCACAGCCCGGCTGCACACCCGGGGTCCCCTCGGTGCTCCGGCACAGCTCCGACACCACTCATGGTGCTCCCAGGGACATTCCCCAGCCACACGGGCCTGGAGGAATGCCCGTGGCTCCTGCTGCCGTGTCACCACATGTGCCGGTAAGGAAAAGCCACCTCGATGCAGAGCACGGCCAGCGGTGCGGAGCAGTTGTGCCGGTGGCCGGCCAGCAGCCGGCCCTCGCCCAGGGCAGCGGCCATGCCCTCGGCTGTGCCAGAGCTGCGCCAGCCCTGGCAATCCCACCGGCGGGCATGGCCACCCCGCGGCGTGGAGCCGTGCCAGGCTAGCCGGTGGGGCCTGTGGGTGGGCACGGGGTGAGAGGGGCTGGGGGCACCCTGGGGCGCCCCTGTTCTTTTCTCCTGCGCTTCTGCAGGGAGGGAGCCAGCACAGACCACCCCCCCTCCAGCTCCCACACAGGGACATCCATTCGGGCCCTGTCCACACTCACCAGAGGGGATCTGCCAGGACGTCGCGCCCGTTGAAGGAGTGGATGGGACCCCGCAGGGCAGCACCAGACTGACCCCCAAAGAGGGAGCTCCAGGACTTGGCCAGCAGCTGCCCCTGTGGGCACGAGCCACGCTGCTGAGCCAGGGGCCAGGGGAATGCCCTTGTCCCCAGCACGTGTGGGCGATAACGTCCTCTCGGTTCTGCCAGCTCCCCAAATCCCTGAGCGTGCCCCAGGTGCAGCGGGACCGGGTGCAGCTCACGGGGGCTGTGAGGCTTTGCCACCCCCAGCCCCCTGGGGAGGGGGTACCTGCCTTCAGGTTGACGATGGGGAGGGTCCTGTCTGTCCGCTTGACGATGGACGCCAGGTGCTGGGTGGGGGCTGACAGGAAGGCCCGGAAGGTGCCGTAGAGCCCGGCCTCCTGTGACTGCCGGTAGCACTGCAGGTCAGCGCCCCGGATCCCGCTCATGTCACCCCACAGGGGCACGTTGAGGGCAGCCAGGCGGAGCTGGGGGTGGCAGGGAGGAGTTGAGGTCTCTGCTCCCCTCTTCCCAGAGGGCGTGAGCCTCTGGCACTGCTGGCCAGGACTGGGGGTCCCCTGGGCACCTCTCCCCCCTCTCCCATGACTGGCTGCTCATCCCCACCCCGTGGGGCCAGGCATTCCTTACAGATGGGATCCGTGGGGCCGTGGTGGTTGGCAGAATCTGGGGCAGCCCTTGTTCCTCCTCCTTCTGGATCTGCAAAAACACAGCTCAGGTCAGTCTGGGGGCACCCATCCATGTGCCACGAGTGGGGGGCACCCTCCCCAGACCAACACAACCCCAGGCTCTGCTCATGCTGAGCTGGCACTGCCCTGCTGACATCCAGCCCATGCTATGGCACATCCCTTCCCAGCAGACCCTCAGCAGGGCTCACCAGTGAGTCTGTTGGAGACTGCATGAGTGACGGCGTGTTGGGACCTCTTGGCTGCACCCTCTTCACCTCCTGGATGGAGAGGTGGGAGAAGAAGGAGAGAACAGTCCTGTGAGGTCTGTCCACTCCATCGTGCAGAGGAGGGCTCTGTCCCCTTACAGGGACATGAGTGGAGCCGGCAGCTCCTGCAGCCCTCACCTGGTACTGTGGGGTGGAGGCAGAAGGGTCATCACTAGCCAAGAATGACTTTGGGTCCTCCAGCTGCTCAATGACACATGCAGAGGGACAAGTTAGGGGGAATCCTCCCCTTCCTGGGTATCTGCTGCCCTAGTGCCAAACCCAGCCCTGGATCCTGCCCCCCCCAGCCCTGCCAGGGGCCCCACACGGTACCAGGAGGCGGCTCCAGCCAGCGGGGGTCCGGAGGAAGGCGTTGCTCCCTTCCCGCACATAGACCAGGCTCCCCTCGGGCACAGCACTGCTCGCCTTCACCATCAGCTCCTTGGACTTGAAAACCCACGTCTGGCGCTGGGGGAAGGCAGAGGCTGAGGGTCCTGCTGTGGGGAACGGGGCAGCTGGGGGGCTTTGCCCGGGGCCGCAGCCTGGACGCACCCGGAGATCAGCGCGGGAGTCCGATGGCTCTGTCTGAGGGACACCAGCATCTGGAGAGCCCAGAGATGGTGGGGGGTCACAAGGCGTCCCAGCATAGGGCCTGGATGCTCCCATGGCCCCACAGGGATGCGGTGGGAGTGGGTGGGAGAGCCAGCAGTGGTGCCAGGGACCCGTGCTGTCACAGTCCCGGCACCCAAGGCAGGGAGGCAACACTTCAGGAAAGGTGTCTCCAGGGAGGCTGGAAAACACCTGGGAAACGCCCTCACCTGATGGCCAGCTGCGGTCTGCAGGTGCCTGTGAGGGCAAACAGAGCCTGTGTCTGCTGCTGGGCACAGGGAGAGGGACACCCCTCCTGATGCACGGGGAGGGGACGGGGACACTCTTGGGGACAGCGAGGCCATGGCTTACCGGCTGCTTGCAGGGCGGCTGGGCATGCACGGGGTGCATCCTCTGCAACCAAAGACAGGCAGGTTTGGGGGGGCCCTGGTGCTGTGCACGCTCACACGTGCGTGTGCTCTGGCACGGGCATGTGCACACCAGTGCTGGGCCTTACGTTGAGGTAGAGGAGACCTGGTGGGCCAGGGGGGCCGGGGGGCCCGGGGGGACCGGGGTTCCCGGGGGGACCTCGAAGACCCTGTGGTAGAGCAGTGTGGAGATTGGACTTGGCTGTTTTGGTGCTGCCTTTTAGGAGGGCAGCTCTGTGACACCCAGTTGATGTCCCCCATGCTTCCCACTCCTGTCCCCTCCCAGGGCTGAATGTCCCTGGCTGGGGCAGCGCAGACCCCGGCCAGGCAGGGACTCTCACATGGGGGATGATCGCTCCATAAATCTCTGGTTCCTCTTTCCCATCCTGCAAAGGAAGAGGGAGAAGACTGAGACTGATCTCCATCCTCCCTCTCTCCATTTTCCATTCTCCCCCTCTCCTTCCTCCACCCCATCTGGGACTATGGGTCCTGTGGGGTGACCCATGTCCCCAAGGCTGGGCTGGGGTCCCCGGGCACCCCTTCCCCTGGCCACTCACCGTCTGGTACCTGTTGATGGACCCCCATGAGCCGGGCTGGCTGCCAGTGCTGGGGAAGGGGAGGTGCCCTGGTTTGCACCCGTGCTCCCCATAGCAGCACCCCTGGGTGAGCCGCAGAGAGAGGCAGGATTAGAGCCTGTGCTGAGGCTGGGGGTGGGTCTGGGGTGCGCTGGGGATGTTTATGGGGGGTGGCACAGGTGTGCACACGTGTGCCTCTGCGTGTGCCGTGGTGTGTCTCCTCCCCCACCCTGTGCCCCGTGCCCCAGGGGGAGGTGAAGGGTGCTGGGGGAGCAAAGGCAGCACAAAGGGCTGGGGGGTGCACGCTCAGGTGTGGGGATGGAACCCCC